>NC_079195.1:84524908-84854908 GCF_029499605.1 Hyla sarda | reverse complement strand
CCTGTGTTGTGTCATAACTTGTCGTGCTACTCTAGGCCTCCTGTTCAGCCAGATGAACTGGGAAAGCTGTTTGTTGAGGTTGTTGAAGTAGGACTTGTGGAGGACTATGGGTATGGTTCGGAATAGGTAGAGGAGTTTGGGAAGAAGCATCATCTTGAATGCTGCTAGTCGGCCAAACCAGGATAGGGTCAGCTTTGAATATTGTTGCATAAGTTGGGCCAGGGTTTTGGACAGGGGAACAAAATTGTTGGTAAATAGGAGGGAAGAAGGATAGGATAAGTGGATGCCTAGGTATGGTAGTGAAGAGTCTCGCCAGTCTAACGGGAACTTGTGTTTGAGCGGGGAGATAAGTGCGTTAGATAAAAAAACGGGTAGTATTTGAGATTTGGTCGTGTTCAGTTTATAGTAGCTAAGGGAGCTGAAGTGTGCCAATGTGCTAAACAGGGAGGGTAGGGAGGCGTCCACTTCGGTCAAGGTGAGGATAACATCATCGGCAAATAATGCCAGCTTATGCTCTGTAGGGCCTATAGCGATTCCTTTGATCAGATCATTTTGTCTGATGGCTTGCGCCAATGGTTCTATTGAAAGTTTGAAGAGTATGGGAGAGAATGGGCAACCTTGACGGGTTCCATTTGACAGGGTGAACCGGTCGGATAGCACTCCATTAGTAAATACTTGCGCAGCCGGATTGGAGTAAAGAGCCCCAATCGCCGAAATGATAGGACCAGAGAAGCCGAACGCACGAAGCGCTGCAAAAGCGTACCGCCAGTTCACCCTGTCAAAGCTTTTTTCCGCGTCGAGGGTCAGGAATGCAGCTGGCGTCCTGTAGTGTTCGCAATGTTGTATTAATGAGATCACCCTTCTGGTGTTATCTGGGGCCTGTCTGCCTTGGGTGAAGCCTACTTGGTCGGCATGGAGGAGTTTCGGTAATAAGGGCATAAGACGAGCAGCCAATATGCGGGCATAGATTTTTACATCTCCATTCAGTAAAGAGATAGGTCGAAAGTTGGAAGTCTGATCTGTGGGTTTGCCCGGTTTAGGGATAGTGGTGATTAAGGCCGAGAGCATTTCTTGTGGTAGACTTCCAGATTCCATCGCTATGGAAAAAACTCTTAACATATGGGGCAGTAGGACCGGGGTGAATCTGGAGTAATATTCATTTGGTAGTCCATCAGGGCCGGGGGTTTTATTGGGCGGAAGTTTCTTAACAGCATCAAGAACTTCCTGAGCCGTGATCGGTAAGTTGAGTGATGTCAGGGCAGGTTCAGGGAGACGTGGCAGGTTAAGAGAGGATAGGAAGTCTTCTATTTTGAAGGGGTCTGGCTGTAGCATGGTAGGGTCTCTATTTAGGTTATAGAGATTGTCATAGTAATCTCTAAATGCATTAGCTATGGCCCTAGGGGCCAATTCTGGGTGGCCGGTAACTGGGTGGTGAATTAGGGGGATGCGCTGTTTGTAGTATGCTGGTTTAAGTTTTTTGGCAAGGAACGCAACCGTTTTATTATCTTGTGCATAGTACTTGAGCCGCGATTTTTTAAAGCTCTTTTCACATTGATTCAAAAGCAACCTGCGAAGATTCAGACATTCTGTTCGAAGTGCTGACAACTCCCCTTCGCTAGGAGAAGTCTTATGAATACCATCAAGTGTGGCAATCTTCGCAAGGGACTCATCAATGAGGAAGGTACGCTGTTTTTTAAGTACCGTGCCTAAACGTATAAAGGTTCCCCTAATGACAGCTTTATGGGCCTGCCATAATGTGATTGGACCAACAGCAGGGGTGGAATTCAAAGTAAAGTATTCAACTAGGGATTCTTCAAGTTGCTTAGAGTGCTCAGTGTGATTGATCAGGTGAGTATTGGCCCTCCAGACAAAGTCATTGTGCTTTGGAATGGTGTCAGTCAGTGTGATAGTCACCGGAGCATGGTCACTCCAAGTAATGTCGCCTATGTCTGAATCTCCGACCCTGTCAATGAGACCTCTGCTGGTGAGTATCATGTCCAGTCTGGAGTACGTCTTAAAACGAGGTGAGAAATAAGAGTAGTCCCTTTGCGTGGCATGTTGTAGTCTCCATATGTCGTATAGACCCTTGTCATTGAGAAACTGGTGTAGCAGAGACTGTCACCTAGCACTTCCGTCAGATAAGTCTAGCAGTGGGTTGATAACCAAATTAAAATCACCACAAAGGATAAGTTATCCCCGTCTATGTTTGTCAAGTAGGTTGGACACCTTCTTGAGAAACCGTATCTGTCTGTTATTGGGAGCATAGACATTTACAATGGTATATTCTACCTCATCTATTCTGCATACTAGTATGATATATCTACTCGCTGGATCTACAATTTGGGTAATTGTCTGGAAGGCAACATCAGAACCTATAGCAATGAGAACCCCTCTCTTTTTTGATATGTAGGTAGAGTGAATCACATGTGGATAGTTTCTGTGGCGGATACTAGGAGTTGTTACGCCGAGCGCTCCGGGTCCCCGCTCCTCCCCGGAGCGCTCGCAACATCCTCGCAATCGCAGCGCCCCAGTCAGACCTGCTGACCGGGTGCGCTGCGATACCTCTCCCAGCCGGGATGCGATTCGCGATGCGGGTGGCGCCCGCTCGCGATGTGCACCCCGGCTCCCGTACCTGACTCGCTCTCCGTCGGTCCTGTCCCGGCGCGCGCGGCCCCGCTCCTTAGGGCGCGCGCGCGCCGGGTCTCTACGATTTAAAGGGCCACTGCGCCGCTGATTGGCGCAGTTGGCTTAATTAGTTCATTCACCTGTGCACTTCCCTATTTAACCTCACTTCCCCTTCCCTTCCTTGCCGGATCTTGTTGCCATCGTGCCAGTGAAAGCGTTTCCCAGTGTGTTCCTAGCCTGTGTTCCAGACCTCCTGCCGTTGCCCCTGACTACGATCCTTGCTGCCTGCCCCGACCTTCTGCTACGTCCGACCTTGCTCTTGTCTACTCCCTTGTACCGCGCCTATCTTCAGCAGTCAGAGAGGTTGAGCCGTTGCTAGTGGATACGACCTGGTTGCTACCGCCGCTGCAAGACCATCCCGCTTTGCGGCAGGCTCTGGTGAAAACCAGTAGCAGCTTAGAACCGGTCCACTAGCACAGTCCACGCCAATCCCTCTCTGGCACAGAGGATCCACCTCCTGCCAGCCGAATCGTGACAGTAGATCCGGCCATGGATCCCGCTGAAGTTCCACTGCCAGTTGTCGCCGACCTCACCACGGTGGTTGCCCAGCAGTCGCAACAGATAGCGCAACAAGGCCACCAGCTGTCTCAACTGACCGTGATGCTACAGCAGCTACTACCACAGCTTCAGCAATCATCTCCTCCGCCAGCTCCTGCACCTCCTCCGCAGCGAGTGGCCGCTTCCGGCCTACGACTTTCCTTGCCGGATAAATTTGATGGGGACTCTAAGTTTTGCCGTGGCTTTCTTTCACAATGTTCCCTGCACTTGGAGATGATGTCGGACCAGTTTCCTACTGAAAGGTCTAAGGTGGCTTTCGTAGTCAGCCTTCTGTCTGGGAAAGCTCTGTCATGGGCCACACCGCTCTGGGACCGCAATGACCCCGTCACTGCCTCTGTACACTCCTTCTTCTCGGAAATTCGAACTGTCTTTGAGTAACCTGCCCGAGCCTCTTCTGCTGAGACTGCCCTGCTGAACCTGGTCCAGGGTAATTCTTCCGTTGGCGAGTACGCCATCCAATTCCGTACTCTTGCTTCCGAATTATCCTGGAATAATGAGGCCCTCTGCGCGACCTTTAAAAAAGGCCTATCCAGCAACATTAAAGATGTTCTGGCCGCACGAGAAATTCCTGCTAACCTGCATGAACTCATTCATCTTGCCACTCGCATTGACATGCGTTTTTCCGAAAGGCGTCAGGAGCTCCGCCAGGATATGGACTTTGTTCGCACGAGGCGTTTTTTCTCCCCGGCTCCTCTCTCCTCTGGTCCTCTGCAATCCGTTCCTGTGCCTCCCGCCGTGGAGGCTATGCAAGTTGACCGGTCTCGCTTGACACCTCAAGAGAGGACACGACGCCGCATGGAGAATCTTTGCCTGTACTGTGCCGGTACCGAACACTTCCTGAAGGATTGTCCTATCCGTCCTCCCCGCCTGGGAAGACGTACGCTGACTCCGCACAAAGGTGAGACAGTTCTTGATGTCAACTCTGCTTCTCCACGCCTTACTGTGCCTGTGCGGATATCTGCCTCTACCTTCTCCTTCTCCACTAAGGCCTTCTTGGATTCCGGATCTGCAGGAAATTTTATTTTGGCCTCTCTCATCAACAGGTTCAACATCCCAGTGACCAGTCTCGCCAGACCCCTCTACATCAATTGTGTTAACAATGAAAGATTGGACTGTGCCGTGCGTTACCGCACGGAACCCCTCCTAATGTGCATCGGACCTCATCACGAAAAAATTGAGTTTTTGGTCCTCTCCAATTGCACTTCCGAAATTCTCCTTGGACTACCGTGGCTTCAACGCCATTCCCCAACCCTTGATTGGTCCACAGGAGAAATCAAGAGCTGGGGTACTTCTTGTCTCAAGGACTGTCTTAAACCGGTTCCCAGTACTCCCTGCCGTGACCCTGTGGTTCCCCCTGTAACCGGTCTCCCTAAGGCTTATATGGACTATGCTGACGTATTTTGCAAAAAGCAAGCTGAGACTTTACCCCCTCACAGGCCTTTTGACTGTCCTATTGACCTCCTCCCGGGCACTACTCCACCCCGGGGCAGAATTTATCCTCTGTCCGCCCCAGAGACTCTTGCTATGTCTGAATACATCCAGGAAAATTTAAAAAAGGGGTTTATCCGCAAATCCTCCTCTCCTGCCGGAGCTGGATTTTTCTTTGTGTCCAAAAAAGATGGCTCCCTACGTCCTTGCATTGATTACCGCGGACTTAATAAAATCACGGTAAAGAACCGCTACCCCCTACCTCTTATCTCTGAACTCTTTGATTGCCTTCAAGGTGCCCACATCTTTACCAAACTGGACTTAAGAGGTGCATATAATCTTATCCGCATCAGGGAGGGGGACGAATGGAAAACTGCATTTAACACCAGAGATGGACACTTTGAGTATCTGGTCATGCCCTTTGGCCTGTGCAACGCCCCTGCCGTCTTCCAAGACTTTGTTAATGAAATTTTTCGTGATCTCTTATATTCCTGTGCTGTTGTGTATCTGGACGATATTCTGATTTTTTCTGCCAACTTAGAAGAACATCGCCAGCATGTCCGCATGGTTCTTCAGAGACTTCGAGACAATCAACTTTATGCCAAAATGGAGAAATGTCTGTTTGAATGTCAATCTCTTCCTTTCCTAGGATACTTGGTCTCTGGCCAGGGACTACAAATGGACCCAGATAAACTCTCTGCCGTCTTAGATTGGCCACGCCCCTCCGGACTCCGTGCTATCCAACGTTTTTTGGGGTTCGCCAATTATTACAGACAATTCATTCCACATTTTTCCACTATTGTGGCTCCTATCGTGGCTTTAACCAAGAAGAATGCCAATCCTAAGTCCTGGTCTCCCCAAGCGGAAGACGCATTTAAACGGCTCAAGTCTGCCTTTTCTTCTGCTCCCGTGCTCTCCAGACCTGACCCATCTAAACCCTTCCTATTGGAGGTTGATGCCTCCTCAGTGGGAGCTGGAGCAGTCCTTCTACAAAAAAATTCTTCCGGGCATGCTGTTACTTGTGGTTTTTTTTCTAGGACCTTCTCTCCGGCGGAGAGGAACTACTCCATCGGGGATCGAGAACTACTGGCCATTAAATTGGCACTTGAGGAATGGAGGCATCTGCTGGAGGGATCAAAATTTCCAGTTATCATTTACACCGATCACAAGAATCTCTCCTATCTCCAGTCTGCCCAACGGCTGAATCCTCGCCAGGCCAGGTGGTCGTTGTTCTTTGCCCGTTTTAACTTTGAAATTCATTTTCGCCCTGCCGACAAGAACATTAGGGCCGATGCTCTCTCTCGTTCCTCGGATGCCTCGGAAGTAGAGGTCTCTCCGCAACACATCATTCCTCCTGACTGTCTGATCTCCTCTTCTCCAGCCTCCATCAGGCAAACTCCTCCAGGGAAGACCTTCGTTTCTCCACGCCAGCGTCTTGGGATTCTCAAATGGGGTCATTTCTCCCACCTCGCAGTCCATGCGGGCATCAAAAAGTCCTTGCAACTCATCTCTCGTTTCTATTGGTGGCCGACTCTGGAAACAGATGTTGTTGATTTTGTGCGGGCCTGTACTGTCTGTGCCCGGGATAAGACTCCTCGCCAGAAGCCTGCTGGTCTCCTTCACCCTCTGCCTGTCCCCGAACAGCCTTGGTCTCTGATTGGTATGGACTTTATTACAGACCTACCCCCATCCCGTGGCAACACTGTTGTTTGGGTGGACGTTGATCGATTTTCCAAGATGGCACATTTTATTCCTCTTCCTGGTCTTCCTTCAGCGCCTCAGTTGGCAAAACAATTTTTTGTACACATTTTTCGTCTTCACGGTTTGCCCACACAGATTGTCTCGGATAGAGGTGTCCAATTCGTGTCAAAATTCTGGAGGGCTCTCTGTAAACAACTCAAGATTAAATTAAACTTCTCTTCTGCTTATCATCCTCAATCCAATGGGCAAGTAGAAAGAATTAACCAGGTCCTGGGTGACTATTTACGGCATTTTGTTTCCTCCCGCCAGGATGACTGGGCAGATCTTCTACCTTGGGCCGAATTCTCGTACAACTTTAGAGTCTCTGAATCTTCTGCTAAATCCCCATTTTTCGTGGTGTACGGCCGTCACCCTCTTCCCCCCCTCCCTATTCCCTTGTCCTCTGGTTTGCCCGCTGTAGATGAAGTGACTCGTGATCTTTCCACCATATGGAAAGAGACCCAAAATTCTCTTTTACAGGCTTCATCTCGCATGAAAAAGTTTGCCGATAAGAAAAGAAGAGCTCCCCCCATCTTTGCTCCCGGAGACAAGGTATGGCTCTCCGCTAAATATGTCCGCTTTCGTGTCCCCAGTTACAAACTGGGACCACGCTATCTTGGTCCTTTCAAAGTCTTGTGCCAGATTAATCCTGTCTCTTACAAACTCCTTCTTCCTCCTTCTCTTCGTATTCCCAATGCCTTCCATGTCTCTCTCCTTAAACCACTCATCATCAACCGTTTCTCTCCCAAACTTGTTTCTCCCACTCCTGTTTCCGGTTCTTCTGACATCTTCTCCGTAAAGGAGATACTGGCCTCCAAGACGGTCAGAGGAAAAAGACTTTTTTTGGTAGATTGGGAGGGCTGTGGTCCTGAACAGAGATCCTGGGAACCTGAGGACAACATCCTAGACAAAAGTCTGGTCCTCAGGTTCTCAGGCTCCAAGAAGAGGGGGAGACCCAAGGGGGGGGTACTGTTACGCCGAGCGCTCCGGGTCCCCGCTCCTCCCCGGAGCGCTCGCAACATCCTCGCAATCGCAGCGCCCCGGTCAGACCTGCTGACCGGGTGCGCTGCGATACCTCTCCCAGCCGGGATGCGATTCGCGATGCGGGTGGCGCCCGCTCGCGATGCGCACCCCGGCTCCCGTACCTGACTCGCTCTCCGTCGGTCCTGTCCCGGCGCGCGCGGCCCCGCTCCTTAGGGCGCGCGCGCGCCGGGTCTCTACGATTTAAAGGGCCACTGTGCCGCTGATTGGCGCAGTTGGCTTAATTAGTTCATTCACCTGTGCACTTCCCTATTTAACCTCACTTCCCCTTCCCTTCCTTGCCGGATCTTGTTGCCATCGTGCCAGTGAAAGCGTTTCCCAGTGTGTTCCTAGCCTGTGTTCCAGACCTCCTGCCGTTGCCCCTGACTACGATCCTTGCTGCCTGCCCCGACCTTCTGCTACGTCCGACCTTGCTCTTGTCTACTCCCTTGTACCGCGCCTATCTTCAGCAGTCAGAGAGGTTGAGCCGTTGCTAGTGGATACGACCTGGTTGCTACCGCCGCTGCAAGACCATCCCGCTTTGCGGCGGGCTCTGGTGAAAACCAGTAGCAGCTTAGAACCGGTCCACTAGCACGGTCCACGCCAATCCCTCTCTGGCACAGAGGATCCACCTCCTGCCAGCCGAATCGTGACAGGAGTGTTGGAAGAGGATAGGTGAGTCTCTTGTACACATGCAACAGAGGTCCGTTTTCTCTCCAGCTCACGCCACAAAAACTGTCTCTTATAAGGGCTATTAAGCCCATTGGCGTTAAGTGAAAGGACTGTGATACCCATGTCTACGATGGAGGCCTCTCAATGCACAATCGGGGGGAGTTAGGAAGTAAGTCCCCAATGAATTAAAAACCGGACTGGTGTCTCAAAGACACCAGACAGGGATGTCACATAAACTACTAAATAACAGTAGAGAAAAAAAAGAAATTGTAAAAGGAAAAAGAGAAGAAAATCAATAAAACAACTTGGCTGAAGATTTAGCGAGCCAAATATCAGCACTCACGGGTGTGGTAAATTAGCAAACAACAAGACAGTATCATAAGACTGCATGGCACCATCTTATCTCCATTACCACCATTTTATGTTCCAAGGCAGCTACGGATGATTTAAGGGGCATAAGCAGCTGGCAAAAGTCCTTATGGAGGGTGCTGCAAAACATTTGGAGCATATCCTTTAAGGTGGTATCAGAGACCACAGTGTCAGTGGTCGGGTAGGAGTTAAATAAGTCATTATCTGTGAGTGGCAGAGTATCATCTAGTTCGCCCAATTCAATATGCGAGTCAGGGCCACTGAGTCTGGGCCTCTGTTTCAGAGGGCTAACTTGAGGAGAGCCCGCATGAGAGGAAGAGCTGTGCAGAGCTTGTCCTTCTCCATTATAGGCTTTGGAGAGGTGCGGGCCGTCAGCGCGCGTGTGTGAGGGAAGCGACTCACCGGGTAGTGACTTCTGGGCTGCGGAGAGTCCATCTTGAGACTCCGGAGCGGAGAGTGAGATACGGAGCCTGTGTCCCGAGTGTCCTGGGAGATTGAGCTGCTGTGTACCTTCTGACGAGGTCCCTGAGCGCTTCAGAGTCTCATAGCACCGCTCATGAGAGGGAGGTGAGTGAGCGCGCGGTCCGGCGCCATATTTGTCAGGGCACCGGGACGGGGGAGCCGCGGCGAAAAACTGCTGAAGCGGCTTGTGGCGTCCAGGTCCTGAGTTTCTCTTCCTGCCCCGGGTCGCCATGGTCCTGAGCCTGACTCCTGGAGTATTTTAAAGTCGCTGGCAGGTAGGGTAAAACGCTGAAGAACGGTGTTACAGCAGGAGCTCTTCTTCTATGCGGCCATACTGCACGGCGGCCAAACCACGCCCCAGATTCAAAACCCTTTTATATGTTGGACATCTTGGCAAAATGTTAACTTTTCTAATACAGTGGGGCAAAAACCAATTGTGCAAGTTCTCCAACTTAAAAAAAGATGAGAGAGGCCTGAAATTTTCATCATAGGTATACCTCAACTATGAGAGATATAATGAGAAAAAAAATCCATAAAATCCCATTGTCTGATTTTAAAAGAATTTATTTGCAAATTATAGTGGAAAATAATTATTTGGTCAATATAAAAAGTTAATCTCAATACTTTGTTACATAACCTTTGTTGGCAATGACAGAGGTCAAACATTTTCTGGAAGTCTTCACAAGGTTTTCACACACTGTTGCGGGTATTTTGGCCCATTGGTCCATGTAGATCTCCTCTAGAGCAGTGATGTTTTGGGACTGTCGCTGGCAAACACAGACTTTCAACTCCCTCCAAAGGTTTTCTATGGGGTTGAGATCTGGAGACTGGCTAGGCCACTCAAGGACCTTGAAAAGCTTCATACAAAGCCACTCCTTCGTTGCCCATGCAGTGTGTTTGGGATCAATGTGATTCTGAAAGACGCAACCACATTTCATCTTCAATGCTCTTGCTGATGGAAGGAGGTTTTCACTCAAAATTTCACGATACATGGCCCCATTCATTCATTCATTCAGTCGTCCTGGTCCCTTAGCAGAAAAACAGCCCCAAAGCATGATGTTTCCACCCCCATTCTTCACAGTAGGTAAGGTGTTCTTTGGATGCAACTCAGCATTCTTTCTCCTCCAAACATGACGATTTGAGTTTTTACAAAAAAGTTCTACTTTGGTTTCATCTGAGAATATGACATTCTCCCAATCCTCTTCTGGATCATCCAAATGCTCTCTAGCAAACTTCAGACGGACGTGGACATGTACTGGCTTAGCCCTTTGAGGACCAAGGGAGGCATTTGTCCCATGTTTTTAATTGCCTGATACAAGCAATTAAAAACATGGGACAAATGCGTCCCTTTGTCCTCAAACATTTTCTGGAAGTCTTCACAAGGTTTTCACACACTGTTGCGGGTATTTTGGCCCATTGGTCCATGTAGATCTCCTCTAGAGCAGTGATGTTTTGGGACTGTCGCTGGCAAACACAGACTTTCAACTCCCTCCAAAGGTTTTCTATGGGGTTGAGATCTGGAGACTGGCTAGGCCACTCAAGGACCTTGAAAAGCTTCATACAAAGCCACTCCTTCGTTGCCCATGCAGTGTGTTTGGGATCAATGTGATTCTGAAAGACGCAACCACATTTCATCTTCAATGCTCTTGCTGATGGAAGGAGGTTTTCACTCAAAATTTCACGATACATGGCCCCATTCATTCATTCATTCAGTCGTCCTGGTCCCTTAGCAGAAAAACAGCCCCAAAGCATGATGTTTCCACCCCCATTCTTCACAGTAGGTAAGGTGTTCTTTGGATGCAACTCAGCATTCTTTCTCCTCCAAACATGACGATTTGAGTTTTTACAAAAAAGTTCTACTTTGGTTTCATCTGAGAATATGACATTCTCCCAATCCTCTTCTGGATCATCCAAATGCTCTCTAGCAAACTTCAGACGGACGTGGACATGTACTGGCTTAGCCCTTTGAGGACCAAGGGAGGCATTTGTCCCATGTTTTTAATTGCCTGATACAAGCAATTAAAAACATGGGACAAATGCGTCCCTTTGTCCTCAAAGGGTTAAGCAGGGGGACACGTATGTCACTTCATGATTTGAGCTCTCTGCAGGTCATTCACTAGGTCCCCCCGTATGGTTCTGGGATTTTTGCTCTCTATTCTTTTGATCATTTTGACACCATGGGGTGAGATATTGCATGGAGCCCCTGATCGAGGGAGATTATCAGTGGTTTTGCATGTGTTCCATTTCCTAATAGTTGTTCCCACATTTGATTTCTTCACACCAAGCTGCTTGCCTATTGCAGATTCAGTCTTCCCAGCCCGGTGCTGGTCTACAATTTTTAGTCTTGGCCATAGTGGAGTTTGGAGTGTGACTGTTTGAGGTTGTGGACTGGTGTCTTTTATACTGCTAACAAGTTCAAACAAGTACCATTAAAGGGGTACTCTGGCCCTAAGATATCTTATCCCCTATCCAAAGGAATTTCATCATCAATCTTTCACGCAGCACCCCTCTATCATCAGCCTCCGGGCAAACTTTGCTCCTGGTCTGATGAATTACGATCACGGGGCAGAGCGTAATGACACAATAGGGCAGAGCCGTGATGTTACCATACTCCGGCCCGGTGATCGTGATTCATCAGACCCAGAGCGATGTTCCAGCAGCGGGACCCCTGCAATCAGGCATCTTATCCCCTATCCTTTCGATAGGGGATAAGATGTCTTAGGGCCGGAGTACCCTTTTAATACAGGTAATGAGTCGAGGACAGAGGAGAGTCTTAAAAAAGAAGTTACAGGTCTGTGAGAGCCAGAAATCTTGCTTGTTTGTAGGTGACCAAATACTTATTTTCCACCATAATTTCCAAATAAATTATTTAAAAATCAGACAATTTTATTTTATGGATTTTTTCCCCCATTATGTCTCTCATAGGTATACCTATGATGAAAATTACAGGCCTCTCTCATCTTTTTAAGTGGGAGAATTGCACAATTGGTGGCTGACTAAATACTTATTTGCCCCATTGTATACTTCATAAGAAAATGTTATTTCCTTTTTATAGAAAATCATCGATTATAAAAAAAGAAACACACCATACCATCCAGAACACATTCCTGTCTGGCTACAGCATCATCTTTGTCCACGGGCATGCATAAGGTCCAGTAAGAGAGGGTGGGGCTAGCAGTTCTCTGTGCTCACTCCTGTCCTGTCAGACTGCAGCAGAGAGGAGGGGGTTACAGAGCACCCTGTAGTGATTGGATGAAGAGACCTAGCACTAAAGTGGGAAATGAGTCATGCAGAGTGAGGGAAAATCCCCCTCCAATACACAGAATAACAAAGTAAATAAATAACAGATAGAAGGTATTTGTGAGAAAAATATAGGTTCTAGACACATAAAAATTATATATACTTATACTTGATCAGGATTAGGTATATATAACTTTTTTTGCATGGAAAAGGACAGATACACTTTAATGTTTGTTAATATTGCATTCAGTGCATTGCCAGTAGGAAATAAACACTGGTATTGAGGCAAGATGTTCCTAAACAGGATGGGTTAATATTGATGTTGTTATGAGCTGACTTCCTCAAGGCTCTTGACAATGTATAGCTGTGCTTGTGGTTTATAATTCTCCAAACAAGGACACAATGCCAAAATGTAGTATTTCATGAATATTGGATGAACACCAAGTAAAATATTTTCTTCCTATTACTATGGAGGTCAAATGTTTAGAAAGGCTCATGTGTACGCCTTTTGTAATCCCAATGCATAATATTGTGCAGAAGATAAATCTGTGAGCATGAATGGAACGCATAGTCAATTTTCCTCCTGTTTTGTACATCACATAATATTTTAAAAACATCATATGATAAAGTTATTTAGCTGGTTCATGACCTAGTGCATACGAGGACAAAGACATATTTAGATGCAATCAGGAATAGATATCTCTATTTTATTGCCTGGGCTTAAAACAGTGACTTTATTTATGCTTCATAAAACCAACCACTTATGAATAAATAGTAGAAAGGAGTGAGCTGAAACTATAGAACCTGGTTTCTCTCAGAACTTTGGTAAAAATTATGATCGGCAAACATTAAAACTTTGTGCAAGTCCGTCAATGGCACTATAATAAGAGAAAGCATGAGGAGCACATGGGGGGAGATTTATCAAAACTTGTCCAGAGGAAAAGTTGCTGAGTTGCCCATAGCAACCAATCAGATCGCTTCTTTCATTTTTGAAAAGGCCTCTGAAAAATGAAAGAAGCAATCGGATTGGTTGTTATGGGCAACTCAGCAACTTTCCCTTTGCCTTAGTCATAGGATAAGGAAGTAAAAACACTGAGATGGCGTTAGGGTAGCCCAAAATGCATTCAAGCTATCAGCAAGATCCTTTAGGACCATTAGGACAACCCTGTCCATAATCCCTTTTGGAACATGGATGTAATAGAGCCCCCAGCTTGGGACCTCGTCAGCTCCCACGGTAGGATGGTGAAAGTGTACCTGTACGCCCTGAGCCCGGTCCTGGTGTGAAAAACAGGGTCACGCCGTGACCCTGCATCACACCGGGTCGGTCCCGGCTGCTAACAATAGCCGGGACCCTGGGCTAACAGCGTGCGGCACCGATCGCTGTGCCGCGCGCTGTTAACCCTTCAAAGTTGATCGCCGCGTCTGAAAACGAAAGTAAACGGTTCCTGGCAGCTCAGTCGGGCTGATCGGGACATCGCGATAAAATTGCGATGTTCCGATCCTCTGGGACGCAGGCGGAGGTCTCCTTACCTCTCTACGTGGTGTCCAATCGGGGTTTGATTGCTCCAAGCCTGAGCTACATGCTTGAGCAATCGAGCCCCTATCTCGCTGATCCGCGCAAAGCTATGGCTTTGCAGGTATCAGCATAAGAGATCAGTGTGTGCAGTGCTATAGCTCCCTATGGGAGCTATAGCACTGCAAAAAAAAAAGTGAAAAAAAAAGTGAACAAAGGTCATTTAACCCCTTCCCTAATTAAAGTTTGAATCACCCCCCTTTTCCCATAAAAAAAAACCTGTGTAAATAAAAATGAAAATTAACATATGTGGTATCGCCGCGTGTGTAAATGTCCGAACTATAAAATTATAATCTAATCAACCAATCCTCCTAAGTGTCTCAGGGCAAAATAATATTTAACAACAATTTTAGGGACTAGTCCCTAAGGACTGCCCTAAACTAGAGACAACTTAAATCTAATATATAAAACTTAGCTTTTATTTCTACTATAAAAATACTAGTGCTTATTTGGTACCATAGTGAAAAAGTTTTAAAATTTCGGTCATCCACTTAGTGGCCACAGTGTAAACCGCATATTTTGTGACCAGTGTCACTATGGTTAGTTAAAGTTGCCCCCAGACAGCGCTGCCACCGCTGACTTGGGAGACCCCCTACTGTATTAGAGCTTTCTTATTCAGCCACTGGGATGCCATTTTATAAAAACATTACAGCCTCTCTATCTGATGTTTCGCCAGTGTATCCTGGCTTTTTCAAAGAGGTGAGGACAGGTATACTATGCATCAATCACTCTTTTATATGATCGCTAATTACCTCCACTGCGCATCACTTCCGATGAGCTCTCTGATGCGGCCTGTTCGTCATCATAATGCGCTGGTTAACCCCAATCACATCTTTTGTTGACATACCACGTCATCCTCCACATATCCAAGTACCTATCACCTACCGCTACGTCAGTTCTCCTATCTCCATAGTCCCCGTCGTCACCGGATCATGTGACTGTTCAGCTGACAACACGTCACCATCTAACCCTGGCCACTGTATGCGTTTGCGCTCTAAGCATTTGCCGAACGCTCGCTGATACTGCACATGTTCCGGGACTTAGCTCCTGGAGACACAATTAGCAGAGCTGCACATGTCTTTGAACTTAGTCTCCACGTACCTCAAATGTTGCTACTGCGCATGCTCTTGCACTTAGAACTTTTAGAACCTGAAAATCAGTAAACTAGTAACAGGTAGGTATTCTAGCTAGGTCAATATACTGCCCACAACTTGATTCATAACTAAAAGCAAAGTGGAGAAACGCTGTCATGCATTTATATTAAACATCAATAAGGGGTACATTTTACAACCTGTAGATACTATTATTCCATAATAACAGTTTATATAATAGCCAATAAAGCCAATAAATGGCAAGCTGTTATAAAATATAAAACAAAATATGTACATACTTGTACTGCACATACACTTACCATATTAGTAATGCCATACATTGTCTCAATCCCAGAATCAAACATATACTCCATCCTAAACTTAATGAATGTATTCCCACATGAACAAAAATTTAAATTAATTTAAAATTAATTACTGTCACGATGCCGGCTGGCAGGTAGTGGATCCTCTGTGCCAGAGAGGGATTGGCGTGGACCGTGCTAGTGGATCGGTTCTAAGTCACTACTGGTTTTCACCAGAGCCCGCCGCAAAGCGGGATGGTCTTGCTGCGGCGGTAGTGACCAGGTCGTATCCACTAGCAACGGCTCAACCTCTCTGGCTGCTGAAGATAGGCGCGGTACAAGGGAGTAGACAGAAGCAAGGTCGGACGTAGCAGAAGGTCGGGGCAGGCAGCAAGGATCGTAGTCAGGGGCAACGGCAGGAGGTCTGGAACACAGGCTAGGAACATACAAGGAAACGCTTTCACTGGCACGATGGCAACAAGATCCGGCAAGGGAGTGCAGGGGAAGTGAGGTGATATAGGGAAGTGCACAGGTGAACACACTAATTGGAATCACTGCGCCAATCAGCGGCGCAGTGGCCCTTTAAATCGCAAAGACCCGGCGCGCGCGCGCCCTAGGGAGCGGGGCCGCGCGCGCCGGGACAGGACCGAGGGAGAGCGAGTCAGGTACGGGAGCCGGGGTGCGCATCGCGAGCGGGCGCTACCCGCATCGCGAATCGCATCCCGGCTGGAAGCGGAATCGCAGCGCCCCGGGTCAGTGGATCTGACCGGAGCGCTGCAGCGGGGAGAGTGTAGCGAGCGCTCCGGGGAGGAGCGGGGACCCGGAGCGCTCGGCGTAACAGTACCCCCCCCCTTGGGTCTCCCCCTCTTCTTAGAGCCTGAGAACCTGAGGAGCAGACTTTTGTCTAGGATGTTGTCCTCAGGTTCCCAGGATCTCTCTTCAGGACCACAACCCTCCCAATCCACTAAAAAAAAAGTTTTCCCTCTGACCTTTTTAGAAGCTAAGATCTCTTTGACAGAGAAGATGTCCGAGGAGCCGGAAACAGGAGTGGGAGGAACAGATTTGGGAGAAAAACGGTTGAGGATGAGTGGTTTAAGAAGAGAAACGTGAAAGGCATTAGGGATACGAAGAGAAGGAGGAAGAAGAAGTTTGTAAGAGACAGGATTAATCTGACACAAAATTTTGAAAGGACCAAGATAGCGTGGTCCCAACTTGTAGCTAGGGACACGGAAGCGGACATATTTAGCGGAGAGCCATACCTTGTCTCCAGGGGAAAAAATGGGAGGGGCTCTTCTTTTCTTATCCGCGAACTTCTTCATGCGTGATGAAGCCTGTAAGAGAGAATTTTGGGTCTCTCTCCATATGATGGAAAGGTCACGAGAAATTTCATCCACAACGGGCAGACCAGAGGGCAAGGGGGTAGGGAGGGGGGGAAGAGGGTGACGGCCGTACACCACGAAAAATGGGGATTTGGAGGAAGATTCAGAGACTCTGAAGTTATACGAGAATTCGGCCCATGGAAGGAGATCTGCCCAGTCATCCTGGCGGGAGGAAACAAAATGTCGCAAATAATCACCCAAGACCTGGTTAATTCTTTCTACTTGTCCATTGGACTGGGGATGATATGCAGAAGAAAAATTTAATTTAATCTTGAGTTGTTTACAGAGAGCCCTCCAGAATTTAGACACGAATTGGACGCCTCTATCCGAGACGATCTGCGTAGGCAACCCGTGAAGACGAAAAATGTGTACAAAAAATTGTTTAGCCAACTGAGGCGCTGAAGGAAGACCAGGAAGAGGGATGAAATGTGCCATTTTGGAGAATCGATCAACGACCACCCAAATAACAGTGTTGCCACGGGAAGGGGGTAAATCAGTAATAAAATCCATACCAATCAGAGATCAAGGCTGTTCGGGGACAGGCAGGGGATGAAGAAGACCAGCGGGCTTCTGGCGAGGAGTCTTATCCCGGGCACAGATAGTGCAGGCTCGCACAAAGTCCACAACATCCGTCTCCAGAGTCGGCCACCAATAGAAGCGGGAGATGAGTTGCACAGATTTCTTGATGCCCACATGACCTGCGAGATGGGAGGAGTGACCCCATTTGAGGATTCCGAGGCGTTGGCGTGGAGAAACAAAGGTCTTTCCTGGAGGAGTTTGCCTGATGGAGGCTGGAGAAGTGGAGATCAGGCAGTCAGGTGGAATGATGTGTTGCGGAGAGAGTTCAACTTCTGAGGCATCCGAGGAACGAGAGAGAGCATCGGCCCTAATGTTCTTATCGGCAGGCCGAAAGTGAATCTCAAAATTAAATCGGGCAAAGAACAGAGACCACCGGGCCTGGCGAGGATTCAGCCGTTGGGCAGACTGGAGGTAGGAGAGGTTCTTGTGGTCGGTGTAAATAATAACTGGAAATCTTGATCCCTCCAGCAGATGCCTCCATTCCTCAAGTGCTAATTTGATGGCTAGAAGCTCTCGATCCCCGATGGAGTAGTTCCTCTCCGCCGGAGAGAAGGTCCTAGAAAAAAAACCACAAGTGACAGCATGCCCGGAAGAATTTTTTTGTAGAAGAACAGCTCCAGCTCCCACTGAGGAGGCATCAACCTCCAATAGGAAGGGTTTGGAAGGGTCAGGTCTGGAGAGCACGGGAGCCGAAGAAAAGGCAGACTTGAGTCGTTTAAAGGCGTCTTCCGCTTGAGGAGGCCAAGACTTGGGATCGGCATTTTTTTTGGTTAAAGCCACGATAGGAGCCACAACGGTAGAAAAATGTGGAATAAATTGCCTGTAATAATTGGCGAACCCCAAAAAGCGTTGGATAGCACGGAGTCCGGAGGGGCGTGGCCAATCTAAGACGGCAGAGAGTTTGTCTGGATCCATTTGTAGTCCCTGGCCAGAGACCAAATATCCTAGAAAAGGAAGAGATTGGCATTCAAACAGACATTTCTCAATTTTGGCATAGAGTTGATTGTCACGAAGTCTCTGAAGAACCATACGGACATGCTGGCGGTGTTCTTCTAGATTGGCAGAAAAAATTAGGATATCGTCCAGATATACAACAACACAGGAGTATAACAGATCACGAAAAATTTCATTAACAAAGTCTTGGAAGACAGCAGGGGCGTTGCACAGGCCAAAGGGCATGACCAGATACTCAAAGTGTCCATCTCTGGTGTTAAATGCCGTTTTCCACTCATCCCCCTCTCTGATGCGGATGAGGTTATAGGCACCTCTTAAGTCCAGTTTAGTAAAGATGTGGGCACCTTGGAGGCGATCAAAGAGTTCAGAGATGAGGGGTAGGGGGTAGCGGTTCTTAACCGTGATTTTATTAAGACCGCGGTAGTCAATGCAAGGACGTAGGGAGCCATCTTTTTTGGACACAAAGAAAAATCCGGCTCCGGCAGGAGAGGAGGATTTACGGATAAAGCCCTTTTTTAAATTTTCCTGGACGTATTCAGACATGGCAAGAGTCTCTGGGGCAGAGAGAGGATAAATTCTGCCCCGGGGTGGAGTAGTGCCCGGGAGGAGGTCGATAGGACAATCATAAGGCCTGTGAGGAGGTAGAGTCTCAGCTTGTTTTTTGCAGAAAACATCCGCGAAGTCCATATAGGCCTTAGGGAGACCGGTTACTGGAGGAACCACAGAGTCACGGCAAGGGTTACTGGGAACCGGTTTTAGACAGTCCTTGGAACAAGAGGGCCCCCAACTCTTGATCTCCCCAGTGGACCAATCCAGGGTTGGGGAATGAAGTTGAAGCCAGGGAAGTCCAAGGAGAATTTCCGAGGTGCAATTGGGGAGGACCAAAAGTTCAATCCTCTCGTGATGAGATCCGATGCTCATTAGAAGGGGCTCCGTGCGGAAACGTATGGTACAGTCCAATCTTTCATTGTTTACACAATTGATGTAAAGGGGTCTGGCGAGACTGGTCACTGGGATGTTGAACCTGTTGACGAGAGAGGCCAAAATAAAATTTCCTGCAGATCCAGAGTCCAAGAAGGCCATGGTAGAGAAGGAGAAGGCAGAGGCAGACATCCGCACAGGCACAGTAAGACGTGGAGAAGCAGAGTAGACATCAAGGACTGTCTCACTTTTGTGCGGAGTCAGCGTACGTCTTTCCAGGCGGGGAGGACGGATAGGACAATCCCTCAGGAAGTGTTCGGTACTAGCACAGTACAGGCAGAGGTTCTCCATGCGGCGTCGTGTCCTCTCTTGAGGTGTCAGGCGAGACCGGTCGACCTGCATAGCCTCCACGGCGGGAGGCACAGAAATGGATTGCAGAGGACCAGAGGAGAGAGGAGCCGAGGAGAAGAAACGCCTCGTGCGAACAGAGTCCATATCCTGGCCGAGCTCCTGACGCCTTTCGGAAAAACGCATGTCAATGCGAGTAGCAAGGTGAATGAGTTCATGTAGATTAGCAGGGATTTCTCGTGCGGCCAGAACATCTTTAATGTTGCTGGATAGGCCTTTTTTAAAGGTCGCGCAGAGGGCCTCATTATTCCAGGATAATTCTGAAGCAAGAGTACGGAATTGTACGGCATACTCGCCAACGGAAGAATTACCCTGGACCAGGTTCAACAGGGCAGTCTCAGCAGAAGAGGCTCGGGCAGGTTCCTCAAAGACACTTCGGATTTCCGAGAAGAAGGAGTGTACAGAGGCAGTGAGGGGGTCATTGCGGTCCCAGAGCGGTGTGGCCCAAGACAGGGCTTTTCCAGACAGAAGGCTGACTACGAAAGCCACCTTAGACCTTTCAGTGGGAAACTGGTCCGACATCATCTCCAGATGCAGGGAACATTGGGAAAGAAAGCCACGGCAAAACTTAGAGTCCCCATCAAATTTATCCGGTAAGGATAGGCGTAGACCAGGAGCGGCCACTCGCTGCGGAGGAGGTGCAGGAGCTGGCGGAGGAGATGACTGCTGAAGCTGTGGTAGTAACTGCTGTAGCATAACGGTCAGTTGAGACAGCTGTTGGCCTTGTTGCGCTATCTGTTGTGACTGCTGGGCGACCACCGTGGTGAGGTCAGCGACAACTGGCAGAGGAACTTCAGCGGGATCCATGGCCGGATCTACTGTCACGATGCCGGCTGGCAGGTAGTGGATCCTCTGTGCCAGAGAGGGATTGGCGTGGACCGTGCTAGTGGATCGGTTCTAAGTCACTACTGGTTTTCACCAGAGCCCGCCGCAAAGCGGGATGGTCTTGCTGCGGCGGTAGTGACCAGGTCGTATCCACTAGCAACGGCTCAACCTCTCTGGCTGCTGAAGATAGGCGCGGTACAAGGGAGTAGACAGAAGCAAGGTCGGACGTAGCAGAAGGTCGGGGCAGGCAGCAAGGATCGTAGTCAGGGGCAACGGCAGGAGGTCTGGAACACAGGCTAGGAACATACAAGGAAACGCTTTCACTGGCACGATGGCAACAAGATCCGGCAAGGGAGTGCAGGGGAAGTGAGGTGATATAGGGAAGTGCACAGGTGAACACACTAATTGGAATCACTGCGCCAATCAGCGGCGCAGTGGCCCTTTAAATCGCAAAGACCCGGCGCGCGCGCGCCCTAGGGAGCGGGGCCGCGCGCGCCGGGACAGGACCGAGGGAGAGCGAGTCAGGTACGGGAGCCGGGGTGCGCATCGCGAGCGGGCGCTACCCGCATCGCGAATCGCATCCCGGCTGGAAGCGGAATCGCAGCGCCCCGGGTCAGTGGATCTGACCGGAGCGCTGCAGCGGGGAGAGTGTAGCGAGCGCTCCGGGGAGGAGCGGGAACCCGGAGCGCTCGGCGTAACAATTACCCTTTCGTGCAATTTGATAATTACATTCCTAGCCAATGCCACAACCCGTGGCCAGGCCACTCAATTAACATTGGTTCTCCTTATAGGAGTTTATTACATGCAGAATATCCCCATTATCATTTACCACCCCTTACAATCTATTTCTTTTTTTCTCTTTTTATCTTTTATGATGGTATAGGGATACAGATGAAGAATTACTAGTGAGAACAAACAATGGCATTAATACTACAGGTAAGTAACCCACATCATTTAATGAAATTTGCATAGTATACTCTGAATTCACTATGGAGAAAAGATTATTAATCAGCCATCTAAGAATGCAGAATATGAAAAGCCTTCATTTAGGCCTGTAGGACTTAAAGTCCTTAGCCGGTAAATCCACCGTGCCTCTTCTCTTAATAAGATCTTATCAATGTCACCTTTCCATTCATTAAGAACCATTTTCCTCAAACCCCAAAATGTTATTGCATATTTTTGTGTTGAATGTATGGACCTCATATGTACAGATAAAGGTGTCTCAACCTCAGTCCGAATTGTGCTAACATGTTTGCTAATTCTTTTCCTGAATTCCTGTGTGGTTTTGCCTACATAAAGTTTAAAACATGCGCGAGCGCTCGTCAAATGCTTAGAGCGCAAGCGCGTACCTACAGCGGCCGGGGTTAGATGGTGACGTGTTGTCAGCTGAACAGTCACATGGTCCGGTGACGATGGGGATTACAGAGATGGGAGAACTGACGTAGCGGTAGGTGATAGATATTTGGATATGTGGAGGATGACGTGGTATGTCAACAAAAGATGTGATTGGGGTTAACCAGCGCATTATGATGACGAACAGGCCGCATCAGCGAGCGCATCGGAAGTGATGCGCAGTGGAGTTAATTAGCAATCATATAAAAGGGTGATTGATGCATAGTATACCTGTTCTCACCTCTTTGAAAAAGCCAGGATACACTGGCAAAACGTCAGATAGAGAGGCTGTAATGTTTTTATAAAACGGCATCCCAGTGGCTGAATAAGAAAGCTCTAATACAGTAGGGGGTCTCCCAAGTCAGCGTTGGCAGCGCTGTCTGGGGCACCTTTAACTAACCATAGCGACATTGGTCACAATATATGCTATAGGCGGTTTACACTGTGACCCCTAAGTGGATGACTGAAATTTTTTAACTTTTTCATTATGGTACCAAATAAGCACTAGTATTTTTATAGTAGAAATAAAAGTTAAGTTTTATATATTAGATTTAAGTTGTCTCTAGTTTAGGGCAGTCCTTAGGGACTAGTCCCTAAAATTGTTGTTAAAAAAAATATATAAAATTATATAATTAATTAAACCGCACGGTCAATGGCGTACGCGCAAAAAATGGTACCAATAAAAACTTCAGAACATGGTGCAAAAAAATTAGCCCTCAGACCAGCCCGTACGCGGAAAAATAAAAAAGTTACAGGGGTCAGAAGATGACAATTTTAAACGTATACATTTTCCTGCATATAGTTATGATTTTTTTCAGAAGCGCGGCAAAATCAATCTTATATAAGTATATATCATTTTAACCGTATGGACCTACAGAATAAAGGCAAGGTGTAATTTTGACCAAAAAATGCACTGTGTAGAAACGGAAGCCCCCAAAAGTTACAAAATGAAATGTTTTCTTCAATTTTGTCGCACAATTATTTTTTTTCCGTTTCGCCGTGGATTTTTCGGTAAAATGACTAATGGCACTGCAAAGTAGAATTGGTGTTGCAAAAAATAAGCCATAATATGGATTTTTAGGTGCAAAATTTAAAGCGTTATGAGTTTTAGAAGGTGATGAGGAAAAAATGAAAATGCAAAAACGGAAAAAACGCTGAGTCCTTAAGGGGTTAAGGTTAGTAGGCCATAACTGAACCTAATGAAAATCATGTCATTAAACTTTTGTCTGGTATATATGAAATAATACAGATTTCTTCCTCTTTTGTCTATATATGATGCAATGTAGAATATACCCCTTTTGTTGTGTTCATCCAACTGATTAACTGAAGACAGAGTGGGCCAATTGTGCATAACCTTATAAGGATATGAGTTCACATGAGTGAATAACCTCATCAGCAAATGAGTGCCCTTTTCATAAAAAAAAAATTAAAAAAAAATAATAATTCTGATTTTTGTTCTCAGTTGTTGTAATAGGCTTTAAATCTATGGTCATTCTCCCAAATGCAAAGTTCCATAGGAAAAAATTGTGGCACTCACCAAACTCCTTAATTGCTTCTTTATTAGAATTGCACATGCAGTATACGGTTGGGGGACATGTCAACATCACCTCAGGCTGAGGGGTAGCGTGTCCTCCTTGGCATGTCCTTCTGACTACTATACTTTGTGTGTGGAATTCTAATAAAGAAGCAACTTAGGAGTTTGGTGAGTGGCACAGTTTTTTTCGATGGACCCTTGGCTATGAGAGGATGGTTATTTCATACTGGTTGAACACCACTGAAAGTTAAGAGTGTCATTACAGGTGAGATGCTAAGGTAGCCAAGAGTAGTGCCAGTGTGTATATTATCTTATTGGAATCCATTTACCAATGATATAGGCACCATCGATGGTAAGCATATAACGTATGGGTGCAGTAGCCCATCTATTTAGGTTCACACTACTTTAACTACAAGGAAAAGTCATTTTCTCTGCCCCTGATGGTGGTATTGAACAATTACAATTATGCTGCGATCTATGGAAGTACTGGGGACTCCCAGGTGATACTGACATCACAATTTGAGTAGGAAATACTGCAAGACCAATGATCAGTAAACCTAAACTGGTTGGTCTAGGAGAAGGTAGGAAATTATAAGAACACCAATATTGTGTCTCGGGTGTGCCTAAAATATAACTTTTAATATAGACTATTTAAAATATAAAATTTTTAAGTGTACTTGTGTTAACAATGACCACAAATAATCAGGGATGTCATTGGTGCATGTAAAGGAGGCCCCAGTGGGCTCTGCTTGGCCTTGCCAGCCCAACTTGGTCTCACATGCATCAACTACTCCCACCAATTAGAGCCGCCAACGCGTTTCTGCCAATAATTATAATGGCGTCATCAGGGAGGTTCACAGATTGGTTTATATAGACATCACAAGATATAGAGAATCTAGTATCACAAATATCACAATTGAGTTCCACACATTAGGCAACAGATATCATTAGGTCTCTCCCTAAATTCCTGTAAGGAAAAAGATAGGGCCATGTGCGATGCCTGTAAAGAATATCTGTCCCTAGAGAACTCCAATATGCCCAGGATAACCGGTTTAGTCCACCTAGGAGAAAGCACAAGTACAGAGATTCCCATCAATAACCTGTGCCTAGGAGAGAAAGTTGGGGAAGTTAGAGCTAAGTCCCTGCTCTTACTCACGATTTCCTGCTCAGGACGGGTCTCACACAACCTGCTATAGTGAAGCGAGGTGCCGGCGTCTGACATCACTTCCTGTCAGCTGCTGGATGTACTCGCATAGCCGTGCACGTCACCATGACGCACTAGTGGAGGCGTGTGGTCGCACCTTAGCGACTGCGGCTGCGCATTACATTGCATCTCGGCAGCTGAATATAGCGGAATGTGTTGTCACTTACAATAATCTTGTTTTAGGCTGCTTATCTGTATGCACTATTTATCATATGTATAGCTCACTATCAGGTAATATATAGAATGTTTTCTTATCAGAAATTTGAGAGGAGGTGGACATAGATCAATCTGGGAATTATAGGCAGAGACAGGGGATATTATTGTATGGATGTTAGAATGTAAATAATATGAAATAGTGGTATGAAAATATTATTAACAGGGGGCAAACAATATATTGCCCATAACCCTGTTTAGAGGGGTGGGAAATGGGGGGGAGGGTGACCCTAAAAATGAAGGCGACAGGGATAAGCGGGGGCCTAAGGGATTTCTGATCTATCCCTATTATGTCCCTAGATAATAGCCCTAATGCCTAGGCGGGGTGGCCGCCCTAAGAAGGGCGGTCCCGCACTGGAACCTCCTGTTGTTACCTAATATGTCTAGCTTATAGGAATAGTGACCACTAGCTCCTAGGGACCCACTAAGGTCCTCCCTATCTGCCTAAATGGTCACCTAGGGTAAGTCCCAAGCCTCATAAGAAACAAGCAAAATTTTGCTGTTCGTTCAAGCCCTTTGGGGATACCGTATCCAGGCAGTGTATTCTCTCTGTAATAAAATTTTAGCCATATTGCCATCCCCTTTGTGATGGTACCAGTTTATCAATTCCCATGAATTGGATAGCTAAGGGATCTCCATTGTGATGTTGTATAATGTGTGTTGCCACTGGAGTATCCCTTTTATTCCGGATAACTCTGACATGCTCCAATATTCTTCTCCTCAGCTCTCTTGTTGTTTTACCAACATAAATCAGTGGGCAAGGACAGATGGCAATATAGATAACTAGTTTAGATGTATAGTTGATAAAGTGCTTAATACGAATGGATTGTTGTTGATGAGGAATTTCATTCGATGTGCAAATGTATTTACAGGCCTGGCAGTGGCCACATTTGAAGCACCCACATATAGTACTTGATTTCTCTAACCATGTAGCTGCCACATTTTTTTCTGGTTGAAGATGGCTTTGTACAAATAGGTCCCCAATGTTTCGCCCCCGTCTATAGGAGAAGGTAGACACAGCCTCACCCCTGGTTATTGAAGAAGGAGAAGCATCCTGGAGATGAAGACATCATTTTTTTCTGATGCTTGAATGTATCTTGCATTAGCGAAGGCCCTGTTGGGTAGGAGAAACAGCAGCATGTCATAGAAAAGACATTTTGACTGCTTTGAAGGAGGGGTCCCAATCTTTTCAATTGCACTGAGGCACCTGAAGTACTAGTTCTGCACAAACTTACAATGGTTACTAATATCTCTTTTTAGATTAAAAAACGATAAACCTCTTATTTATTTATGGACAGAAGATAGAAGTTTAAAAACCGTTTGAACTGTCTTTAATTGTTTACAGGAAACAAAAGCCATATCCTATATAAACAGGCCTTATGTTTGTATGATATGGTTGGATTGCTCTATAAAGCCATTTAAGACAGCAATGTCAACTGATCCTGACATGTTGACTTGCAATGTTTATTGATTCCTGTAAAAAAAAAATCACAAAAGTAAACAGTTTTCTTTGTGCAGCAGTATACGAAACAATGACCCCTTCTTGGACTGTTTAAGCCCACTCAAGTCCCAGTACAGTGCCTCACAGATCCTTATAGACCTCTGGTAGACTTAGACTGTAATTTAGATGCAAAACAAAAAAATAAATTTTTTTTTCTTGAACCTGCCAAAATAGCATCAGCCACATGGCAGAAAGGAGAAGACTGAAGGATCACATCTCTCTTAGCCAATTGGATGGCAGTATAGGGGTAATCACAGCCACTAAAAAACCTATGCATGTGGCACATTAGCAGCCATTTAAGAGATAACAGGTATTAGGTGATGATCTTTGTGAGGGACAGTGAGCAGTGAACAATTCAGTTATGTGTAGGACCACAAAAACACTGTATTTGTAGTTAAAGCAGATCACAGAGAGCATTCTGTATCTGTTCTGTCAGTGTAAAATCTGTTTTTTTCTAAGTGTCAATTTTTGTGATACACTAATTGATGTGAAAAAGAAGTTTATATAGGGTTTTGTGTCATTTTTATGTACTTTCTAGGATGACAATCCCAAAATGAAATAATTTTTTGACAGCTTGGAAAAAAACAATGCTTCTTCTGATATCTACATGTGCTTATAAACAATTGCAAACAACTGCAACCAACCAGGCGAACCAAACTTTTGAAAAGTTTGCTTTCCTCTACATTAAAGGTTCAGTATCCAAAGTCACTCCTTTAGAAATGGTACCCTTTTTCTTATTACAGCCCTTATCTTGTCCCCAAAGAGCAGGCATGTGTGAAACCCCTGACCAGATACAGCTATGGGCTCTCCAGGTACAGTATGAGCACAGTAACACTCACCCTCTACTGATGGTACAGGCCTGTCTACCACCATAACCCCACCAGACTTTTCGGAGATAGCTGCACAGGTTGATGATACATGCTCTCCCGAATTGACTCCATACTCCAGACTTCCCTACAAAGTCTCATACTGTCCCTACTTTACAGCATAGTGACAAAGAACATATGCTTCTTCACACACCTTCAGTAACCCCTTTCCAGAAGACTGTCATCTCTTTATCCAGCTAACAGGACTTGTTTTCCACACCATATCTGTCTAGTTAATGAATCTTGCAAGAATAAAATGACACATGTGCAGACGCAAGAATAAAATGACACAAGAAGAAGAATTATTCCACAAACAGTTCTATTCATTTAGCCCAAAGATGTTTCCTTTATGTTCATCCATTGCATATATAAAGGGGTTGTCCAGACCTATTTTCTTTCAAAGACCACTCCCTGTCTGTTTCCACTTTGGGTATGGTATTACAACTTGGCTTCATTCACTTTAATGGAACTGAGCTGCAGAACCACACCCAACCTGTAGATAGACAGATAAGCGGTCTTTGAAAGAAATGATCTCTGTTTTTTTTTTTTTTTTATTCCTGATTAACCCCTTTAATGCCATGTTTAGTCCTATTTAGTTAGCCCATGGATGCATTATTAAGCAGGACTGATCTACTGTATGTCAACTGCACTGATATAAAATAGGTATGTTAAGATAATTTACACACATGTATACAGAAAGTATAATTAAATAAATAAAATTAAATTAAGAAATAGAAGTGAAAGCTAGAAGACCTTGCTGTGAAGGCTATTTTGTATGAAGACCATTGTTTATTATCCACAATCAGAGGTAACACCTTGTTGAAAAAGTTTGATAAAGATACTGGGGGAATATTCAAAAACTTGTGTTATTAGGGCTCTTTATTTTGTTCCTCAAAGAGTGTTAACTGCGCCTTATTTTCAGAAGTGTGTTTGGTCTTTTGAAAATTTGGGGCAAATAGCACAAAAAGCAAATCATTTAACCCCAGGCATACTTGGTATTATTTGCGATACTTTGAGCGCCAGAAAGGGGTGCTAAACCTTTGAAAATAGGGTGCTAATAGCACAAAAATCCTAACCACACCCTAACCACGCCCATTAAAAAATTGTCTAACAGGGCACTAAATCAGGTGCTAATTATCTGAATATGTGGCGCTAATAGTGTGCACCACATTTTAAGCAAATGTGGCTCAGCTAAAGCAAAAAAAGTGGCACAAAATTCTTTGAATATCCCCCTCACGATATTCTTCTGCAGTAGAAGGAGAAGACAGGGAGAGTGTTACGCCGAGCGCTCCGGGTCCCCGCTCCTCCCCGGAGCGCTCACGGCGTCTCTCTCCCTGCAGCGCCCCGGTCGGTCCCGCTGACCGGGAGCGCTGCACTGACATGGCCGTCGGGGATGCGATTCGCACAGCGGGACGCGCCCGCTCACGAATCGCATCCCAAGTCACTTACCCGTTCCGGTCCCCTGCTGTCATGTGCTGGCGCGCGCGGCTCCGCTCTCTAGGGCGCCAATGATTGGTGCCTGGCCCAATTAGCTTGATTAGTTTGCACCTGTGCACTCCCTACTTATACCTCACTTCCCCTGCACTCCCTGGCCGGATCTTGTTGCCCTTGTGCCAGAGAAAGCCTTTCCTTGAGTGTTCCTAGCCTGTGTTCCAGACCTCCTGCCGTTGCCCCTGACTACGATCCTTGCTGCCTGCCCTGACCTTCTGCTACGTCCGACCTTGCTCTTGCCTTATCCCTTGTACCATGCCTATCTCAGCAGTCAGAGAGGTTGAGCCGTTGCTGGTGGATACGACCTGGTTGCTACCGCCGCTGCAAGACCATCCCGCTTTGCGGCGGGCTCTGGTGAAAACCAGTAGCTACTTAGAACCGGTCCACCGACACGGTCCACGCCAAACCCTCTCTGACACAGAGGATCCACCTCCAGCCTGCCGATCTGTGACAGTAGATCCGGCCATGGATTCCGCTGAGGTGCCGCTGTCAAGTCTTGCCAACATTTCCACGGTGATTGCCCAGCAATCCCTAATGATCACCCAACGAAATCACCAGCTGGCATACTTGACCACCGTGACACAGCAACTTCAGTCACAGATACAGCAGCTGCTGCCGCAGATACAGCAACTTCAGTCACAGACACAGCAGCTGCAACAGCAACAACCATGTCCTCCGCCGGCTCCTGCAACTCCTCCGCAGCGACCGGCCGCTCCTAACCCCTGCTTGTCCCTGCCGGACAAATTTGATGGGGACTCTAGACTCTGCCGTGGTCTCCTGCCTGGGAAGGCCCTGCCATGTGCCACACCGCTCGGAGCACCTCTCTCACAGTATCCTTTGCAATCCACCCCTGTGCCTCCCGCCGAAGAGGCTATGCAAGTGGATCGGTCTCGCCTGACCCCTGAAGAGAGGACTCGCCGCAGAAAGAAAGATTTACTTCTATACTGCACTGTGCGTTTCCGCACAGAACCCCTGCTCTTGAGCATGGAACTTTTTGTTTTGCCCAAATGCTCCTCTGAACTCCTCCTCGGTCTGCCATGGCTCCAACGCCACTCCTCTACCCTTGTCTGGACCACCGGGGAGATCATGAGCTGGGGTGCTTCTTGCCACAGAAAATGCCTCACGTCTGCTCCCAGTCCCGTCAGTCTAACCTCTGTGTCTCCCCCTTTACCTGGTCTCCCCAAGGCCTATCTGGACTATGCTGTGTCTCCTCCTCACAGCCCCTGTCCTGTTAACACTCTGCCCCGTGCCAAGCTTGACCCTCTTCCCTCCCTCCCCACCCCCACGCCTTCTTGTGTGCCCGCTGTTGATGTGGTTTCCCGGGGCTTCGCCACCATCTGGAAAAAGACTCTAAAATTCCTCATACTAGCCTCATCCAGGGTGAAGAAGCTTGCCGGAAAAAAGAGAAGAGCTCCTCCTGTTTTTGCGTGGCTCTCCGCCAAGTATATCCGCTTCCGTGTCCCCAGTTTTTATCTGGGACCACGTTACCTTGGACCCTTTGAAGTTAAATACCTAGAGGAAGCCACTCCGGTCTCCGGGTCCTCAGACGTCTTCCGGATTAAAGAATTTTCAGGTCCCAAAAAGAGGGGGAGACCCAAGGGGGGGGGGGTACTGTTACGCCGAGCGCTCCGGGTCCCCGCTCCTCCCCGGAGCGCTCACGGCGTCTCTCTCCCTGCAGCGCCCCGGTCGGTCCCGCTGACCGGGAGCGCTGCACTGACATGGCCGTCGGGGATGCGATTCGCACAGCGGGACGCGCCCGCTCGCGAATCGCATCCCAAGTCACTTACCCGTTCCGGTCCCCTGCTGTCATGTGCTGGCGCGCGCGGCTCCGCTCTCTAGGGCGCGCGCGCGCCAGCTCTCTGAGACTTAAAGGGCCAGTGCACCAATGATTGGTGCCTGGCCCAATTAGCTTGATTAGTTTGCACCTGTGCACTCCCTACTTATACCTCACTTCCCCTGCACTCCCTGGCCGGATCTTGTTGCCATTGTGCCAGTGAAAGCGTTCCCTTGTGTGTTCCTAGCCTGTGTTCCAGACCTCCTGCCGTTGCCCCTGACTACGATCCTTGCTGCCTGCCCTGACCTTCTGCTACGTCCGACCTTGCTCTTGCCTTATCCCTTGTACCATGCCTATCTCAGCAGTCAGAGAGGTTGAGCCGTTGCCGGTGGATACGACCTGGTTGCTACCGCCGCTGCAAGACCATCCCGCTTTGCGGCGGGCTCTGGTGAAAACCAGTAGCTACTTAGAACCGGTCCACCGACACGATCCACGCCAAACCCTCTCTGACACGGAGGATCCACCTCCTGCCTGCCGAACCGTGACAGAGAGCACTACATGCTAAGCCATTTCCACTTGAATCTGTCCATGACATGGATTGAAGGACTCAGTGCTGACCACAAAAACTAGAATGCCTGCGTGGTGCTTTGCTTACAGAAAAAATCTAAGCAACTCAATAATCTATAAAATAGAGAAAGCAGGCAGACCCACTGCATCCGGCAGTTAACGTGACGGTCAGGAGGTACGGGGAGGCATCAGGACACGCAGCGGAGCACCCCTGAGCGCTCTGTTGGGCGTCCTGATTCCTCCCCGTACCTTCTGACCGTCAGGTTATCTGCCGGATGCGGTGAGTCTGCCTGCTTTCTCTATTTTATATACTATATTCTTCTGCACTTACATTGCATATCCTTCAAATCAAAGAGGACGTGTTTCGAAGGTAGCCTTCCTCTGCTACCGCTGAAACGCTTCATGTTTGATTTGAAGGATATGCAATAAAGCTCCTTATTACTGAATATACTTGGTGAGTGCTGGGACTTTATTTACACTGTTTCTGGACCTGATCCACCATGTTCACCACCCCCAACGGAAGCACCAACCATGAAGCTTGTGAAGCCCTCTGAAAAACACTACAAGTATAGAAATTGCTTTACTCTGCTTCTGAAAGTGACATAGCTTCTCTGACAAGTAAAATAATGCTTGACTTTTGAGCTTACCTACCATTTTATGTATACTGAAATCAAAGGCCTGGCCTCCAGGTAATTTATTTCTAAGTAGACATTTTGGCTTTTCTGAATAGAAGAGACACGAATACCCTGAAGGTGCCTGTAAAAATAATATAATAAAAATCCATTGTGAGAAAAAAAATTCTGCTCTTTGTTTATATAACCAGGAAGCTATTATATCTCCATTTGCCCAAGGCAAGATGTAACTTTTCTAAAGGGACTATTATGTTCCTAATAATATCAACCAATATTTCACTACTGAGGTATTATTTATGTTATATTTTGGAATCAGATTTTAGTTTAAGCTTTATGCTCGCGTGTTACTGAGCAATCTGTGTGCATAAGACGCTCTATTATGGATATATATTCTGCAACCCTCTTCTGCCAAGCTTTAGAGAAGAATACTTTCCTTATACGGTGTCGACTGGGGCATTATATATCAATCAACAGAAAAAATTGTTGGCTCAGTATGAAATAAAAAACATTGGAGGATACAGTATGGTTCGATAGACTTATCAGACAACTCAGGATATGTAAGGAACCATAATACTAGTACATATTTCATAAGGTTGAAAAGAAGTCCATCAAGTTCAACCTGTATCCCTACTGTGTTGATCCAGTATATTTTTATTAAAAGAGATGCAGTAACATAAGAAACATATAATATGACATTGCATATGTGGTACAACAGGGTTTAGAATCATATTGATTACAGTATAGACAGAAAGAGAACAGGAACAATCCTCATTATATCTTAAATGGTAAAACATATGGTTTGAACATATGAAATTCAGTACGTCTGCATGTTTTCTCTCATGAGTGATATTCCAAATAATACACACCAGGACATACAACACGGAGAGGGATGGGTGGGGGCAGAAGGGGGATTACAGTAATGTTATATTTTGCAAGAAAGGAATCCAGTCTCCTCGATCTTGCTCAATGAGTCAGCCATCACAACATCATGTGACAATGTCTCACTGCTTTTACAGTAAAGAATCTGTGTCTTTTCTTTCCTTTAGAGAGGATGCCCCCTTCAAGTTACCAGTCTAGTGGAGTAGATCACTATGCAGATCTCGGTACTGTCTATTTCTATACAGTATTTGTACAGTGTGATCGAAACGCCCCTAAGACGTCTTTTCTCAAACTAAATAACACCAAGCTTAATAACCTGTCTGCAGTTCACCTATTCCTTGGTCGCCCTCCTCTGAACTCGCTCCAGTTCAGCCATGTCCTTCTTATGTATGGTCCTCATTTTTTACTATATTCCATGTGAGGTCTGACTAATGATTTAATTTAACTTGGCAGCAGCTGTCTGGCGCTGGTCACAAAAATTGATGTCATCAAAAAAATCAAGGAGCCTATCAACTGTTTTTGCACATGGCCTCTCTATTGTTGGTGTCAGCCTAAAAAAGATCCTAAAAAAAAAAAAAATGTCATGGGGTATTTACTAAAATACTCCATGAAATTTACTTAAACACACATGTCAGTAGAGCTAATAGGTTCTAGTTTGTTTGTTCCCTGCAGATATGTAAGAAAAACATGGGAATATGAAGTATCTCAAATTCTTTTTTTTCTAAAAGTAACAATTTTGTTTTAGTAATTGATGTACATGCAAATTTGCAATAACTGTGTTGCACCTATCACAATTACTTTACATGTGTTGTTAATAAGGTTCTTACCGTATATACTCAAGTATAAGCTGAGTTTTTCAGCATGATTTTTCTTGCTGAAAACACCCCCCCTCGGCTTATACTCGAGTGAACTCTCCGCCCTCAGTGGTCTTCAACCTGCGGATGCCGATGGCTGCCCGGGCTTGCTGGGAGTTGTAGTTTTGAAACATCTGGAGGTCCGCAGGTTGAAGACCACTGCGGCCTTTGACATCATCCAGCACCCTCACCCCCTTTAGTTCTGAACTCACCTCCGCTCGGCGGGACGTTAGGGTGCGCTGGTACGGGCTATCTGTGCTGCAGGGACAGTCCGGTGCGGAGGGATAGTCATTCAGGGCTGTTCATCTTCACCGGGGGGGCCTCTTCTCCGCGCTTCGGGCCCGGCCCTGGAATAGTCACATTGCCTTGACGATGACGCACAGGGACGTTCATGAGTAACGTCCCTGTGCGTCGTCGTCAAGGCAATGTCTCTATTCCGGGCCCGAAGCCAGGAAAAAGTTGAAGATGGACAGCCCGGAACGACTATCCCTCCGCACCGGACTGTCCCTGCAGCACAGATGGCCCGGACCAGCGCACCCAAACGTCCCGCCGAGCGGAGGTGAGTACAGAACTAAAGGGGGTGAGAGGGGGGGCTGGATCATGTCAAAGGCCGCCGATGGCTGCCCGGGCTTGCTGGGAGTTGTAGTTTTGAAACATCTGGAGGTCCGCAGGTTGAAGACCACTGTATCAGACATTGACAAGCGGTGATGATGAAGGGGTGGGGGGGGCTGATGACATGTGGTGATGATGAAGGGGGGGGTGTGATGATGACAAGGGGATGATGAAGGGGGTGTGGGATGATAAGGGGATGATGAAGGGGGGTGGGATAATGACAAGGGGATGATGAAGGGAGGGTGTGGGATGATAAGGGGATGATGACAGGCGGTGATGATGAAGGGGGGGTGGGATGATGACAGGCAGTGATAATGAAGGGGGGGTGGGATGATGACAGGCGGTGATGATGAAGGGGGGATGATGACAGGGTGATGATGATGAGGGTGTTAATGACAGGGGTCTGGATGATGACAGGGGGGGATGATGACAGGGGGGATGATGTATTTCCCACCCTAGGCTTATAGTCGAGTCAATAACTTTTCCTGGGATTTTGGGGTGAAATTAGGGGCCTCTACTTATATTCGGGTCGGCTTATACTAGAGTATATACGGTATGTGGCAAATGTATTAAATGGTCACTGTTGTTTCACACAAGTTCCCTCCATTTAAAAACCTATGTAATTTCTAACATATTTGTGAATCACTTGATTTACCAAAAATTTATACTTATTCCAGCAAAAAAGCCTTGATCACTGCAATCTGCAGCAAATCCCCGGAAGTTTGCTGTCCACTGCCTACTGTTAGGCTGAACCTGAGAATGGAAGCCTGTCTGCCTCCTTCAGAGGATCCACACTGTCCCTGAAAGATAAATGGAGACTTCCCTCTTATCTCTTAGCATTCATAACATTTTGGGCAGCTGTCTACTGTGTTCCTAATACTGTGGAAAAACAGTCTTCCACAATGTCATAGCATAACAGTAAAAAGTGTGTTCTGTGCTGTTATTGATCAAACAACTTATGTAAAGGAAGTAACAGTGTGTGCGCTACTGGCAAACAACCTAAGTTGAAATGAAGAGAATGAGAAATAGCTGTGCACTGTGCAGGGGAACTCTAAGGAGATCAATAACAGCAACACTAAAATCCCCATATCACCAATCTGAGGGGTTACTTTATGAAATCCAGTCAGGTTTTTTTTTTTTTTTTTTAAACAGGTATCAAAATATAATAAAAAAAAGGACATGACAAAGCTGTACACAAGTCACCTGCAGATCACATCTGGATCATTGGCCAGTTTCTATTTGCTGTCGCTCAACAAAAATATGTGCATTGCTCCTTATAGTAAGGGCTTTATTAATTTATTTGGGCGACTTTTTGAAATGCTAAAAACTATAGTGTAAAGGTTTCCAAAACTTTAAAATATCAGGTTAAACAATAAATGAATTGTATACTTTACACTTAAATGCCTTGTATAACTGTGGACAAGTCACACCTACTTATTTCAGTTCTGGGCTGCTTCGAGGCAACACACATGCACATTGATTATTTTGGGAAACTGCACATTAGAGTTTCTCAGTGAGTAATACCGGCAGTGATTATTAACCAAAATCTCCCATCCCAATCATTAAACTTTGGTGTAATGCTTATCACTATGACTAAAGGCTATGACTTACACAAGGAAGAAGTGAGACAACATTCAATTTACCATTAAATACCAGTTAGTGGATTTTATTGATAACCAAGCAATGAGCCATTGACATAGAAACCAATGTATCTCTTCTGATGAGCAACGCTTTTGTGTTTCTCTGGCTGTCCACCTCTCGCCCGAAGAGGAACAGGAAATAAAGTTATTATGTTGCTACTTATAGTTATTTTTATGTATCATGTAATTTTTAGCACTTACTATAAACTTAGCAGTTTATTTCCTAGTAAGACTTAATAAAGACAATCATTTATTGTGTTCAAACAGTATTATTCCTGTAATGTTAATCCTGAAGAAGGAAAAACAACCTCTATAAGGTAATAATCATTATGATTTTGGGGGAAAAAAATTCTAAATATGGGCTTTAAAAATCTAAATCACTGGAATAATGAATACAACAGTGAGTTAGTTATTTTACATCTTTGTCTTAGTAAACAAGTTTCATACCAAAGAAAGAATGCACGAAATAAAGCACATCACATAGTCAAAAGGTATCAACACAGGGTATTAGGGACAATGCAATGATTTATATGAAGAAAATGAAAGCCTTAGTTGTGTGGTGAAGACATCAGAACCCCTCACGAGCATCCCATATAATGGATCAATTTGTATTAATACCTTAATTTATGTCATAAACCACCTGCACCCTTTCACTGGTGGACATAACAGAGTCTGAAGATAAAGATAAGAAAGCCGATTGGGGTAGAAAATCAACTACTTCTTCAACTTAGGGTAGTATTAAGAAAGGGAAACCAATGCCTGATGCGACTAAATAGATTGTCAATTGTTTAGGAAGCCAGGGCAGGGCTGCATCAATGTTTACTGGATTGTTAATGCAGCCGTTTACTAACATTATTGTCAGCCACATATACCCTATTACATGGGAGATAAACGGCTGAAGAGCGATGGTTTGTAATCCTTCTTAAAAGATGTGATCAGTTGACGAACAAGCTTGTTTGCTCATCAACTGGGCGTATTATACAGGACAATTTTGGCCTGTTCAGACAACAATCACAATGTGTAATATGTAACTTTATGACAATTGTCAAACATATGGCCCAAAAATAAGTGTGACCGTGAGCATCTTTATACTACATGAAGACATCTCCACTCATTATTAAAGGAGCCCCAGCACATGTCAAGGACAGATTCAGCGACTGGACACCCATATACTGTAATTTGGTCAATACTTTGACCACATTATTCAGAGAGAGCATGGGATATCTTAAGCTGATTGTGTGGTCAAAGGGCCAAGCTTATAGGACAGTGACCATTTCTGCAGGATGTGTTCCAAAAGTTGAAATAAACGGGGGAAAAGGAAGCATAGTCTGGTTGTGATAAGCCTGATGCCAGGGTGTGCCAAGGGAGTAAGCATAGGCAATAAGGATATTTATTACCTTGTACATCTCAGCTACTTAAAACAGATATCTTTACTTTATTGGTGTTGTAAGGACTATTGTTTTTCTTCTCTTTTACATAAGTTTATCAAAAGTAAAGGTTTACTTTTTGTTCGACAAACTCCTATTCAGTTTGCTAATTGTTAATACCAGGAGGTCAGGGTCATTTTCTAGAATTAATGGTATAATAACTCTTATCAAGAAGAAAGGATACACTCCAGCTCACCCCAATGGATGCCCAGTTGCGTGACAGACAGGAGCAGACCTCTCCGTAAACAATATAGAAGAGAAAGTGGAGTCCAGCGCAGTAGGTCTGGTAAAATTGCTTGATTCTATATTTAGATACACAAGGGTACAGGTGACGCGTTTCGGATGTCACGCAGCCTTAGTCATATAATTATTGTACAAAAAATGAACCCTTATATAGGGAGCGGAAGGGGAGGAAGCCTCCCTGATGCAAACAGGTGCATCAAACAGTATATTCTCCACCCCCTTTACCCTCCCCACTGTTATAAACACACATGTATAAAAATTTTATACAAACATCTAAAGCTGTGAATATAAAACAAAACACGCATCCACATGATCAAATCAAACCATGTATATATACACAAAGTCACATGAAGAAATAGATAGAGAATGTAGGCGAAACATCCTATAATCTCTCCATCACAGCGTCTTGGAGTATATTGTCAACACACCATATATTGCATACCAACCCATGGCTCCATTGCTCTTACACTTCTTATCATGCATAATTCCCTACATTTAAAATAATTTGGTGTGCCTGTGCCCAATGTTATCAATAGTTGAGGCTTAAGTCCTGCCTCCTATTCAAACCAAACGGGTGTCTGGTATCTAATTTCATGATCCAATAGACATCACGGTCTAGGATATTCTGCCTGACATCTCCGCCCCAAGTTGGTGGGATAACACATTTGTTCCCCTGAACAGTGAGTGATGCCCAACTCCCGCCATGCATGTCAATGCAATGTTTTGTAACCATGGATACTTAGTGGGAGTTAAAATGTGGCACATCGGACAGATGTTTCCTTATCCTCACCTTCAGGGGACCTGACGTGCATCCCACATATTGCACGCGGCAGGGTTCACAAGAGAACATATATATAACCCCAACTGTATTACAGTTAATCAACTGCTTCATCTGATACCGATCTCCTATACTGAAAGAAAAAAACTCAGAACCATTTTTCATTAGTGTGCAACAAGTACATCGGCTGTGCCCACATTTAAAAGATCCATGCGTGCCCAACCAAGTAGGTGTTGAAGGCTTTTTCTCCCTAAAAAGACTGGGTGATAACATCTGACCCAGTATTTTTGCCCATCTAGCAACACATTTATGGCCATTCTTAAAGACTTCCCTGTATGCTCTATAACCACTAATCATAGGTAAATATCTGTTGATGATATCACATACTTGTCTACATTATTGACTATACTGAGTTGAAAAGACTATGGGTTTCTGTGTTTCTTTAACCTTAGGACAATTATGTATAAGACGCTGTCTGTCCCTACCCTCTGCCCTCCTAATCGCTCGATCTATGCTCCACTTCGGGTACCCTCTCTTCACCAAACGTTCGCCAATATTTTTAGATTATCAAAATCACTTTTAGATTATCAATTCCTTCTATACTTAACCATTTCTCCCACAGGGAGATTATAAACCCCTTAAGGACCATGGACGTACACGTATGTCTAAGCACCCTGGTAGTTAAGTACCAAGGATGTACGCGTCCGTCCGTGGGAATTTCGGTCCCTGCCGTGTGTCGGGCGGGGACCGAACCGGGGTGACTGCTGATATCGATCAGCAGTCACCCCGCGCAAATGCCCAGGGGGGTCATCAAACCCCCCCCCCCCATGTCGGCGATCGCCGCAAAATGCAAGTGAATTCACACTTGCGATTTGTGGCGATTCCGGTGACCTGCTGACCCGGAGATACATGGTGATCACCTCCTGTATCTATGGAGAGGTGGCGATTTCGTCCCCCCTCCCCAGGATCGCTGCTATTGGCCGGACCAATAGTTCGGCCAATAGTAGCCGGCAGGGGAGGGGTTAATGGCATCTTCCCGCAGCTCCCACGGCTGGCTGAGTTCAGTTAGCGGTCAGAGCTGCTGGAGGAAGCCAGGGACCCCCTTTGCCGAGATCGGAGCCCCCTCAGAAGAAAAGAAGCTCCCATTGAGCAGGGACAGAATAAAACCCAGGGAAAGGTAGGATAAAAAAAGTGAAAGTAAAAAGAAAGTTAAAAATTTTTTCCCTCGAAGCGGACGCAGTATGGCGTGAAGCTCTACAAACTTTGTGAGAGTACCTCCGGGTACACTTACAAGTTTAGAGTATATGAGGGACGAGATTCCCGTATTGAACCCCCAGATTGTTCCCCCACTCTGGGTGTTAGCGGGAAAATCGTTTGGGACCTTGTGCACCCATTGCTGGATAAGGGTTACCCCGTGTACGTGGACAACTTTTATACCAACATCCCTTGCCAGATCCACGTCCGCTTGTGGGACCGTGCGGAAAAACCAGAGAGGCCTCCCTCTAAATTTGATCCAGACACCTATGCCCAAGGGTGAGTCCTGTGCCCTTACCAATGAAAACCTGTTGCTGGTCAGGTATAAGGATAAGAGGGATGTCCTTATGCTGACCACTATTCATGGTAACGGCAGCTCACCCGTCCCTGTGCGAGGTACCACAACAACAGTCCTCAAGCCCTATTGTTTTCTGGACTACAATCGGTATATGGGGGGAGTTGATCTTTCTGATCAAGTCCTCAAGCCATACATGGCCATGCGGAAAACACGTGTATGGTGCAAGAAAGTTGCGGTCTACTTGGTACAGGCTGCCATGTACAACTATTTTGCACTGTACCAGAATGCTGGCAACACAGGGACATACCTTCAGTTCCAAGAAAAAGTCCTAAAGGTCCTGATCTTTGGCGACCAGGAAAGAGCAGGCCGGACTTCCCAAGGAACTGAAGTAATAGGTTCCAGGATCGTCCCAGGCCAACACTTTCCAGGTGAGGTCCCCCACACTGGAAAGAAGGGATGAACCCAGAAAAGATGCAGAGTGTGTTACAAGAGGGGGATTCGGAAGGATACCACCACTCAATGTGACACTTGCCCCGATCATCCGGGCCTCTGCATTGAGGATTGCTTCAGGGAGTATCACACTTCAATGGAGTACTAAATTTTCCCTCTTCATTTTAATTTTCCATAATTTGACCCCTATGTATCAAGTCCAGAGTACATTCCAAGTTTTAACACCACTAAATTGCCCCAAAAACTCTTTTATAAAAAAAAAAACATGATAAGACCTCTGGGGGTATTTTTTCCAAAAATGGACCATTAGTCACTGAGTCACTATCATCGGGGACTTTTTATGTTGCCTCAAATGTGCAGCACTCTCTCTCTCCACCTGAGCGGGGTTCGCATTTGAGTCAACAGGTTAGGGACAGCCACACACATCACATTCCCAGAATGATGATTCAGAGCATAGGGTTTGGGGTGGGCATATTTTTTTTTGTTTTGGTTATGCTCTGGGTCATCATTCTGGGAACATAATCTGTTTTATAATTTTATGTCCCACTGTACCCCATTTTAGTTATTTAGTGTACCCCAGTTATTTACCCCATGTAATGCCCCTTGAGGGGGGGTCCCACTGTTCTGGCTCCATAGGCAGCAATGCAACAGCTCAAAGACCCTGACTGTGATCACATGATAAACTGACCAAATAAGCATAAAAAGAGATTCTCTGAATTTTTATGTTATTTTTAAAGGTAAATACTTAGAGTCATGGCCTTTTTATACCTTAAAGATCACGAATAGCTCCTATAAATACCTTTAAAGATAATTGCACCTTAAGCCTTAAGACAAATGAATGGTTACTGAGAAGTCTGGCTGTGCCCAAATGTCTTACATGTTGCTAGTGATAGATGTGATTAATACCTTAAAACTGTTCTACATTTTTATTGCAGTACTACTAATAAACACTGGCCATTAGACATTAAAATGACATGTCTTTCAATGCTTTCTTCTTTGGATTTTTTCTGGGACTTAGAGGGTAAACTAAAAAGTGCCAAGTCAGAGGGTTTATTGTGTTTCTCATTATCATGAAGAACACCAGATAATTCTTCAGCTATGTATTTGCATCAGCAGAGTTGGGAACTTTTGTAATTCATTAGTGCAGTTTTAACTTAACAAGATAAGAAGTTAAGAAACGAATGTAAATATTGGACAAAAGCTTAGCCCACATTTCATTACAACTATTGACTAGGGTGTGAGTGGATCAAGAATTAACAATATCTGTGGGTTAAGTGAAGGAGACTGATATGGATTGTTAAATTTTTAAAGTAGTTATATAAATAATCATTTTAATTTAGTATGGTTTATCACTATAGGGGAAATGAAGTGCAAGAATGCCAGCATTATCTAACCTAATTGTTTAATACCTTATCTTGCCATGCCCTGTATAGAAAGATTTGCTCTTGGCAGGTGACCCCCTAACTGGCTAAAAGAGGGAAATCCCAAGCATAGAACCACCCTTCTGTACATCTATATGTCATATTAAAGTGGTTGGTGCCAGAAAGTTAAACAGATTTGTAAATTACTTCTATTTAAAAATCTTATTCCGGTACTTATCAGCTGCTGTATACTACAGAGGAAGTTCTTTTCTTTTTGAATTTCTTTTCTGTCTGACCACAGTGCTCTCTGCTGACACCTCTGTCCATGTCAGGAACTGCATAGGTTTGCTATGGGGAATTGTTCCTGCTCTGGACAATTCCTGACACGGACAGAGCTGTCTGCAGAGAGCACGGTGGTCAGACAGAAAAGAACTACACAACTTCCTGTAGAGCATACAGCAGCTGATAAGTACTAGAATGATTAAAGGGGTACTCCGCCCCTAGACATCTTATCCCCTATCCAAAGGATAGGGGAAAAGATGTCAGATCGCCGGGGTCACGCTGCTGGGGACCCCGGGGATCGCTGCTGCAGCACCCCGCTATCATTACTGCGCAGAGCGAGATCGCTCTGCACGTAATGACGGGCAATACAGGGGCCGGAGCATCGTTACGTCACGGCTCAGCCCCTTGTGACATCATGGCCCGACCCTGTCAATACAAGTCTATGGGAGGGGGCGTTTCGCCCCCTGCCATAGACTTGCATTAAGGGGATGGGCCGTGATGTCATGAGGGGCGGAGCCATGACATCACGCTGCTCTGGCCCCTGTATCGCCCGTCATTACGCACAGAGCGAACTCGCTCTGTGCAGTAATGATGGCAGGGTGCCGCAGCGGCGATCCCCGGGGTCTCCAGCAGCGGGACTGCGGCGATGTAACATCTTATCCCCTATCCTTTGGATAGGGGATCAGATGCCAGGGGCATCTTTTTGGTACCAGTTGATTAAAAAAAAAAAAAATTCCATCGGAGTACCCCTTTAACACAACCCCTTTAAACATCAGTTAATTTTTTTTTTAGGAAAGAGCAATTTTGTTCATTAGATATTTAGATCCTTATTTGCAGTCACCATCCATGTAGATTGTAAGCCCTTGCGAGCATGGCCCTCTTTTTCTCCATATCAGTCTGTGTCATATCCACTGTACACGTGTCTGGTTTATGTATGTTTACCCCTTAACATATGTAGAGTGCCCTGTAACCAAGGGTGCAATAAAAATAAATAATAATAATAATAATAACAACAATAATTAAATAATAATTAGTAATATTGTATAGATACGGTTTCTCACATTCTTTAAGGTCCAGATTTGAAGTCACAATGCTTCACTTTCAGCACAGATTAAAACAAATCTTCTGAAATTTCTTTATGACAGTCGATTTGGATTTGGCCATACAGTACATATTTGCTGTACCAGGTGTAGAGCACATACGGCATTGCCACTCATCTGAGGACCACTCAATGTACAGCATAGGGCACCATGGACAATATGTGCAGGGACTCAAAGGTAGGACTCCCGGCTCTTGTACACTCACTTTACAGCAAAGCATACATTGTATGCCTCGCCAATCACATATACTCATATACATTGAGTGGATGCACACATTCCTAATGCCGGGTATTCTGTGACTGGACCAGCAACTGCTAACTGGGCATTGAGGTAAACAGTATTTTCTTTGCCACTCATCGTATAGGACTCATGCCTCCTGCAGTTTGCCAGAAATACATATTAAATTATTTTAGAAATTTTGGAACAAATTTTAGTAGTTAAGAATTAATATGCTCATCTCTAGTCCAGATTTATGACCTATAATGATATTTTCCTACCATCGCCCTCAATATTCTGTGTTTGTGTTTACATGGTGATATGTTTTTATGCCTTACTTTACAATAAACAAGACAATACCTATCCATGAGGCATTTTTTCAAGTAAAAAAGTTTATGTGAAAAGTGCTCAACTAAACTGATAAAATACATCTGGGGACATTTATCAACGTTGCTTTGGTAAGCAAGTTCTGTAGGCATTTTTTTTCTTGCTTTTGGTTTTGCTTATAAATTTGGTTTACATAAGCAAAAACCAATAAATCGCTTTTGAACACCATTTTTTTTTTTACCACACATAAATAAAAAATAATAAATGACTTCAGAACACCAATTTGCAGCTTTGAAAAAATTTGCGATCGATATATATATATATATATATATATATATATCTATATATATATATATATTTATATGTGTGTGTGTGTGTGTTCTTTACATTTTTGTTATCACTTTTTTTCCCCTAAATGTACTAACTAATTTTTTTATATTTTTTTTACTTCTCATTTCAAATCCCTGTGTGGTGTATCCTGTGGATTACTTTAGTTTCAGAGGAGTACGGTGACCAGTGTTTTTTTTTTTGTTTAATGTTAATAAAATGGTTAACAAGGGCTTTTGGCGTTTAATTTTTTTTTTGGAATAAATTTTTTTTATGTGTTGTGTTTTTTTTTTTCCCACAGTGGAAGGGATTCCTTACTAAGCCGGGCTTAATGTTAGCCACAAAAACAGCTAGCACTACCCCAGTACCCACCGCCACAGGAGTTCAGGGAGGAGCTAGTACCAACAGGCCCGGTGCGTCAAAATTGCGCTCCTGGGATTAGGTGGTAACAGGCTGGCGTTATTTAGGCTGGGGAGGGCCAGTAACAATGGTCCTCGCCCACCCAGGTAATGTCAGGCTGTTGCTGCTTGGTTGGTATTTGGCTGAGAATAAAAATAGGGGGAACCTTATGCTTTTTTTTGCATAAATAATTAAATATATATATATATATATATATATATAAACACATAGGGTTGCCCCTATTTTTATTTTTAGCCAAATACCAACCAAGCAGCAACAGCCTGACATTACCAGGGTGGGCGAGGACCATTGTTACTGGCCCGCCCCAGCCTAAATAATGCCAGCCTGTAACTGCCTATTCCCAGGAGCACCATTTTTTACGCTCCAGGTATGTTGGTACCGACTCTTCACAACACCCCTGTGGCGGTGGGTAGCGGGGTAATAATTGGGGGTTAGCACTAACTGTTTTTGGGGCTAACACTAAGCCCAGGCTTAGTAATGGACCCCGTCTATAAGACAGCTTCCACTACTAAGCCTGTCAACTAAATAAAAAAAACACAACACATTTAAAAAAAAAATAATTCCAAAAAAACACTCCCCCACAAGCCCCTGTTAACCATTTTATTAACATTAAACAGAATGAAAAAAAAAAAAAAACACTTGTCATCGGCGCAGTACACCGAATCCTAAGTAGTCCACAGGATACACAGATCTGAAATGAGAGAAGAAAAAAAAAAAGAAAAATAGGTTAAATGGGGAACTCCGGTGGAAAACTTTTTTTTTTTTTTTTGTTAATCAACTGGTGCCAGAAAATTAAACAGATTTGTAAATTGCTTCTATTCAAAAATCTTAATCCTTCCAGTACTTATTAGCTGCTGAATACTACAGAAGAAATTATTTTCTTTTTGGAACACAGTGCTCTCTGCTGACATCATGATCACAGTGCTCTCTGCTGACATCTCTGTCCATTTTAGGAACTGCCCAGAGCAGCATATGTTTTCTATGGGGATTTTCTCCTACTCTGGACAGTTCTTAAAATGGACAGAGGTGTCAGCAGAGAGCACTGTGATCATGATGTCCGCAGAGAGCTCTGTGTTTCAAGAAAGTAAAAAATGTCCTCTGTAGTGTTCAGCAGCTAATAAGTACTGGAAGGATTAAGATTTTTTAATAAAAGTAATTTACAAATCTGTTTAACTTTCTGGCACAAGTTGATAAAAAAAAAAGTACCCCTTTAATACATGTATTGTCATCTGCCCGCGCATCTCCCGTGACGCACGACCACAACTCCTAGCATGCCCTTACAGGAAGGACATGCTGGGAGTTGTAGCCATGTGGTGTGGGAGATGTGCGGGCTTTTTTTTTCTCATTTCAGATCTGTGTATCCTGTGGACTACTTCGGATTCGATGGACTGTGATGATGACTAGCGTAGTTGTCACCCGCCCCACAACTACAACTCCCAGCATGCACTTACAGTAAGGGCATGCTGGGAGTTGTAGTTGTGCAGCAGAGGACAGGTGACAAGCTTGTCACCCACCCCCGCTGCACAACTACAACTACCAGCATGTCCTTACTGTTAATCAGTGTCCCCGTCATTAAGTTAGGGTAGTGGGGATAGAATCAGATGGAACCTGGGTGGCTGCAGAGTGATGCCAGCCCGGTCTCCTTTGTACAGTTGTTAAATCATATTTCCCGCTGGAGCTGTGATCAAGGCTGCCAGTGGAAAATATAAAAATTTGCTCTCCAAAGCCATTTTGTAAGCCAGCTCCGAGCTGGCTTACATTTACCCTGTTTTGGAGGGGTTGCGACTTTTTGTACAAGTTTTGCACTTGATAAATCCCTGACCACTGCAAAGTGAAAAATAAAATGTACTTTCATAGGCTTTTGTAGCTTTTTGCTTACAGCCAAAAGTTGCACAAAAATTTGCTTAGGTGCTAATGAGACTTTTTGTGCTTTTGTAAGCAAAAAAAGAGCTCTAAATCCCTTGATAAATGTCCCCCATTATTCATATATAACATGTGAGTGTAAGTTGAGCTTTTAGGTATTTATGAAAGCTTACTGCTCTTTAGTAGTATACAAGAATATATCTAAAAAAAAAAACTGACGTAACATTGCAGATAGATAGCTTTGTGCCTCCAGTTTTTATGAAAAACGGTGTCTCTATAATAACAGACCTATAAAAAAGCCTTGTGTGTAGCCTGAACCTGCAGGTCTATCCATCTATCCACTACTGCTATCCACTATGCTTTCCTACCTAAGTGTGTGTTAGTACACATAGAAGGGAGAATGACTGCCAGGCCAGACTACAGAGAGTTTGCTTGTAGTCTGTTACCATGGAAACACGTAGGTCTGTACAGGGTCTGTAGATACAAAATGATTATGGCCCTCATTTACTAAGAAAATCGGGTTGTAAGTCTATCTTGCTTTCTTACCCGACTGCTTTTTTCCCCTGGTATTTATTATTATGTCGCATCCTGTTTGTCGCACGTGGGTTTTGTTGGTTTTGGTTTCCAACTCCTCTGAGCTGTCGGGAAAAAATCCACAACAATTCAACAAATTCAGGTTGGGAACCTTAATAAATACGTGGGAAAGCTCAGAAATGTCGGGTAACGCCCCTTTTTCGGGTTTGGGAGAATCCACATCGGGTCCGTCGGGAAAAAATGTCGCATCGTGTCGCAGACTGGCGCACGATGTCTGCGACATGGCGCAGACAAAGATGCGACAAAAAAAACCGACAAAAGAGGTCGGGTTTAGAATAGTAAATGAGGGCCTATGTGTTTTCAGTTTAATTATTTTCAGGTTTGCTTCATTTTTTATTTAGATATTTTAGAACAACAACAATTAAATGCAACTATATTTCTAATTGGCTCTTACTTTATGTAATTGGGCCTCAAACATCAGTATGTTCACAGTCCTGTTCACACTTGTGGGATAATCTCATGAAAAATTCTATGGCCCAGATTTATCAAACTGTGTGAGAGAAAAAGTGGAGTGATTTCCCCACAGCAACCAATCACAGTTCAGGTTTCACTTTACCTCAGATCGTTAGCTGAGATGTGATTGGTTGCTGTGGGAAAATCACTCCACTTTTTCTCTCATGCAGTTTGATAAATCTGGGCCTATGTGTATTTACAAGTGGATTTATGACGGATGTGCAGTGGATATGTTGAATTGGGTTATGGCTGTGTTCAGACCAGGATAATATGGTCTTTATTTCTGTAGACCCTTTACTGTTCAGATTTTTTCAAGACATGTGAACAGGATTAGAAAACCCCCATTTACTTGTGTAGATATAGAATGTTAGCAGATTTGATGATGATTTGTGTGAAGAATTATTGCCTAAATCAATATTAAATACTGATGGCTGAATACTTAGATGCATGAAGTGCCCCCTGGCAGTCGAAAGGCAGCACTTTGGCTTATCACATGGTTACAGCAATAGGTGAACTTCTCATGACTTGCATAGTTGTGTAATTGGATTATTTCTTTTTTGAAACCTTCTGCCTCTTACTAAGTTTCTTAGGATAAACTTCTTCTGCCAAGTTTTTACAGAGACCCTTGTTGCACTGTGTCAAAGAAGAGGGTTGTCCAGCATAACAGTATAGAATGCTAAATGTCTTTATTCGGAAACCAACATATCAAGGAGGGCATGTACAGGAGCAGTAAACACCTGACGTGTTTCACACTAAATACTCTTAATCATAGAGTGCACTCTGTGATTAACGGGGTACTCCACCCCTAGACATCTTTTCCTTTATAAAAAGGATAGGGGATAAGATGTCTGATCGTGGGGGGTCCTGCCACTGGGACCCCCACAATCACAGCTGTGGCACCCCAGACATCCACTGCATGGAGCAAACTTCGCTCCATGCCAGATGACTGGCAATGTGGGTGGAGGCTTGTGACAGTTGTCATGCCCCCTCCCATAGACTTGCATTGAGGGAGCGTGGCCGTGACATCACAAGCGGGGCGCGGCCGTGACGTCACAAGCCTCCTGCGCTGCACCCGCTGCAACAGGGAGATCCAGGGGTCCCCAGCGGCGGTACCCCCACGATCAGGCATCTTATCCCCTATGTTTTGGATAGGGGATAAGATTTCTAGGGGCGGAGTACCCCTTTAAGGGCATCTAGCGAGAAACCCGTCAGGTGTTTACTGCTCCTGTACATGGCCTCCTTGATATATTGATTCCTGAATAAAAAAAAAAACATTTAGCATTCTACACTGTGGTGCTTGACAATGCTCTTTTTTGACATTTGTTGCTGCACCGGATCGGACCAGGTGAGCTGTTTTTCCATTCAAGTTTGACTTTTTTTCTCGGTGGCCCTGATTTACTATTATGATCCCTACCTGCTTTGTCGGGTTGTGAGCCAATATGTGGCACAAATTGTGCATATTCCAGAATTTGTGGCACAATGTGTCAAAATAAGTCTACAAACCAAAAGGCGCATGGCCGGCCAGAAAGTGGGCATGATTGCAAGAAAAAGGGGCATGTTCTCACAATCTGACTTATTTACTATTGTATTCACACAAAATCCTATGACTAAATGGTTGGAAATTCCATTCAAGAAAAAACTAGTCAGAAATGTCCTGACCTCTGTGCCCCATAGTAAATAGAGTGGAAACATGCAAGTCTGAAACAACATTTTACACTAATAAAAACCCCACTCTAAGTAAAGCTAGCCACATATAGAGCCTGTAACTAATGCAATGCATTGCCTTTATGGGCGCACTCTAATTGGAAACAGTAGTGTCACTTACTGCGGTCACATACACTAGTATAGTATTTGGCCAGTAAATAAACATAGGTTGATCAAAATGAAACTGCAATTTAAAGGGGTTCTCCCACCCTAGACATCTTATCCCCTATCCAAAGGATAGGGGATAAGATGTCTGATCGCGGGGGTGCCGCTGCTGGGCACCCCCGCAATGTTGCATGCGGCACCCACCTGTTTCTTGTCCGGAAGTGCTGGAGGGTCTCGGTCGCGACCACGGGAACGGAAGTCCGTTAGGACTCCGCCCCCGTGGGACGTCAAGCCCCGTCACCTCAATGCAAGTCTATGAGAGGGGGCGTGATGGCTGTCACGCCCCCTCCCATTGACTTGCATTGTGGTGACGGGGCGTGACGTCACACGGGGGGCGGAGTCCTGATGTCACAGACTTCTGTTCCCGTGCTCGCGACCCCAGCGGCAGGACCCCCTTTGGATAGGGGATAAGATGTCTAGGGTGGGAGAACCCCCTTTAAACTACTAAAAACCTGAAAACAATGAATTCTAGAAACTTATGGAGTCCTATAGTATAACTAAGGAATCATTTTCTCAAACAAGGTATAAATCACTGCATCTTCTAAAGCATTTAAAATACGTTAAAACTTTTAGGAAGTTTCAGGCTTTCTGATTTATTTCACTAGAGCAGAAGTGAGTGCATTTATTTCTGGTTGTCACTGCATAATCTATGGAAATCTCATTTCCTAGAAGACAAAAACTAATATACTGCTTACATGAATTTTTACTTTAGCTTTACAAAATAAATCATTCCTTATTCTCTGATAAGAGAAATACTGGCCCAAGTCTAAAATTCTCCCACAAACACATTTATAAATGGGTACAGAAGAGTTATGCCAAAGGCAAGAAAAAACTTATAGCAGGGAAGCCAGGTCCATTATTCAAATTTCTCCAGGTATAGCCCATAAGTCACCTGATCATCTTCTGTGGTCCTATACATAACAGCTAGTGAATAAAGAGAACAGATAGTACAGGGACGGCCATTTGTTTTCTTATACTATGCTGATTGTTACAGATGGCATAGGGCAGGGATTTGCATAAGACCTTCATATACCAGGATATTACATTCAGGTTTTTCACTTGTTTATCTGAGAATTTGTTTATTTTGCACGTGATAAGCCTTTGTCAATAGGTAAAGTAGAAAGCTCTGGTGGGGCTCAGTGTGAATACAACAATGGCAATGGAGCATATCACAAGGGTAAGTATCTTTTTTTGTGACACACCTACCAACAGGTCCAGATTTCATGACTATTTTATTATTATTATTATTCATCCCCAAAGACAAGTGCAGTGTCCTATTGCATGTGCTGCAGGACTTATGTATTGATTTTCAGACTTTTTTATGTCTTATTTCGATGTTTATTTTTATTGCTTCATTGTTCTTGTGATATCTTGTACTCTGCATATATAATATTTACTGCATCAGAGTGAGGGAGCCCTATTCACTTACATAGGACCATAGCTTAAAGGGGTACTCTGGCGCTTAGACATCATATCCCCTATCCAAAGGATAGGGGATAAGATGCCTGATCGCGGGGGTCCCACCGCTGGAGGCCAACCATGTGACACAGGTTGTAATGGTATTGTATTCACTTACAGTATATGATCTGCAAAGCCTGGTTAATAACCGATTAGGATGCACCTGTGCTGTTGCATGTAGATTCCATATATATGTACAGTTACTTTATTATATAGATGGATATGTGCAATGTTATTAAACAAGCAATTATATTTTAAGCAACACAGTAATGGTTTGAAAGAATAAAGTCATATTTGAAAGAAATGATGAAATAGTGAACATTCTCCAGGTTATATAAGGCAACATGCTAGATTTGCCGTCTTACCAGTTGAGTACATGAAGATAATATGTAAACAAGCTCATTCTTGGTCAATGTTTCTATCCTCACATGGTCTTTTGCGGAGTCTGAACCTTAGAGCTTGGCTATTTTTTTCACTTCTAGTTACTGGTGGGTATATAGATTACCTGCTTAATGTTTACCACATTGACCTCAATATAGCCTCAGTATTGCTGACTTGGTATCTGTCTGGGCTATATAAAGTGATCCTGTTTGCACTGATAGTGAGAAGACAAGTTAAATAGGAAGGTTTCAGTGTTTGCCCTTCTCACGGCTCCACTGACATTATAAGCAGGAACGTTTAATGTATCCAATCCTTTATAAATAGAAGGCTGATGCCATGTGTGCCGATAGTACACTGTCATATCCTTACAATGGCAAAGGAATAGAGAGGGCGCTACCTAGCGCATTACCACTAAAAGCCAGGGTGAACAGAGGTAATTACAATGCTCACCCAGATTGTTACACTCGCCAAGTGTAACAATGGAAAAAAACTTGTGTGTAAGTATGCCGGCAGCCGGTCCACCTTCAGATAGATGAACAAAGAACACAAGGAGCCTCCAAGGAGGTGGCGGACATCAGGAGGCGCTGGACACACTCGGAGGGTAGAAACAACTTTAAGTTGTTTCTACCCTCCGAGTGTGTCCAGCGCCTCCTGATGTCCGCCACCTCCTTGGAGGCTCCTTGTGTTCTTTGTGCATATATCCTTACAATGAGGATACAGGTGCCATGATGCCTGTCTTCTGGGCTTTTTATATACACACTATCATTAGCTCCTTCGTTGAAGATTTAGGCCCTGATTTACTAGGAGTGGAGTATAGTTTTCTTTGTGGGTTTTAATTCTCTACAATTTTTTTTCCACGGTATTTACTAAGGTTTGCTTTTTTTTTACACATGCTCTGATCTGTCTGGTTTTCCTCAGCTCAAATTCAGAACATTTGCTGTGGAAACCTTAGTAAATATGTAGGGTTTTTGTGAAAATGTCGGTGACCACGCCCCTTTTCCTAATGGCCATGCCCCCTTTTCAGGTTTTCTTAGTAAAATAGAGAGTTAGTTGGGTATTTTCAATTCTGCAGCAAATTCTGTCACAGGCAGAATTTCTGGCGCACAACCCGACAAAACATGTTGGTTTTGCAATAGTAAATGAGGGCCTTAGTCTACATCTGGTGTGTGTCCTGTTAGTAACATTTGTTTCTTGTGCTTTATTAAATACAAAAATCACCCATAAAGATTACCAGTCATTATTTTTGAAGTTGCTGAGATAAAAACTATTCTATTTAATGTTCTCTGTATTAAGAAGAAATGATAGACAATAGGAAAACTTTTTATATTCAAGTCAATGTTCCCAGCCTTGCATCTTAAAGGGGTAGTCCGGTGAAAAACTTTTTTTTTAATCAACTGGTGCCAGAAAGTTAAACAGATTTGTAAATTACTTCTATTAAAAAAATCTTAATCCTTCCTGTACTTATTAGCTGCTGAATACTACAGCGGAAATTATTTTCTTTTTGAAACACAGAGCTGTCTGCTGACATCATGAGGACAGTGCTCTCTGCTGACATCTCTGTCCATTTTAGGAACTGTCCAGAACAGCATATGTTTGCTATGGGGATTTCCTTTTACTCTGGACAGTTCCTAAAATGGACAGAGATGTCAACAGACAGCTCTGTGTTTCAAACGGAAAAGAGACAAATTATACATACCATGCTGCTTCTTCATGGCTTGTGATTCTGCACAGTGATTCCTCTTTCCTAGTAACTTCAATTACATACGGTAACTGGAGTCATACTGCTCTTCTCTAATCATTTTTGCTTATGATACAGATATGGTGGAGAAGATATTAAGCACAGTCAGAACCAGAGGAGAAGATCGAGCTCAAGTTTGGACACAAAATGCATTTCAAAATTGGATGAATGTCTTCTTTAGTTTTATAGAAAGGAATTATGGGGTTGTCTAATACTGGCGTTTATATTATCTAAAAAGTCAGACTGGTTGACTAAAATAAAACAAGCTTTCCTTACCTCCCCACAGAGTCAAAGGTTTATTCCAGCTTTATACATCTTATCTCCTATTAAAAGGATAGGGGATAAGATGTATGATAGCAGGGGACCCGCCGCAGTCACGCCCCCTCCCATAGACATGAATAGAGGGGGTGTGACATGACATCACTAGGGGCGTGGCCATTATGTCACATCCCCGTCTCAGAGGCAGTTCCCAGCACAGAATGTAGGGGGCTGCACCGAGATCACGGGGGTCCTCAGCGGTGGGACCCCTGCGATCATACATCTTATCCCTTATCCTTTGGACAGGGGATAAGATGTATAAAGCCGAAATATCCCTTTAAAAGGACAGGTCTCAGCTTCTTTTTATCACTGTCACACCATTAGACAGATTAAATCTTTTTGGGCCATATCTCAGGAAAACTGTGTAACATAACCACCAACAACAAAAGGGCAGATTAGCTGATAGAAAATGTCAGTTTGATGTAGGGTAAATTTTTCTGGAAAGAAATTACAATAGGGAACAAAAGTGGCTTCTTGGAAAGAACCCAGCACAAACTGGCTAACTTACACAGTGGAGACGTCACTATTTGGAGACGTCATATCAATCAACTAAGGGAACCGAATACAGAAAAAAGTTTTGTACCTGCCTAATATTCTGTTCCACTTTCCATCCATACCAGTATCTTGTCTGAAAAATTGCCTGTTGTATCAGGTACTGAATCTACCTTCTCATCACAGATATAAGTTTCTCATTCTGAGAGTCCTTTAGGTGTTTTTTATGTAAACTCTAGGTAGGTTTCTATGTGTCTTTTACTGAGGAGACAATAATTATGAAAGAAAAAACAGAAAGGAGGATAGGAGGAGTGCAGCTATAGGTCCCGTTCTCAGCTGGCATAGACGGTCTAAGGAAATAGTAGATCAGGGAGTGGAATTCTCCCAAAAGAATAGGTGTCTTTGGTGGCGCTCTCCTCCGAGAGGTAGGCGTCTGAATTGGGGCAATAAACCGACCAAAACGGACGGAAAAAAAAGTCAGTTTTGGTCGGTTTATTGCCCCAATTCAGACACCTACCTCTTGTAGGAGAGCGCCACCAAAGACACCTATTCTTTTGGGAGAATTCCTCACCCTGATCTACTATTTTACTGAGGAGAGGCTTCTTTCTAGCCACCCTGCCATTAGGCCAAGATTGTGGAGTGAATCCAAAAGCCCCATATCAATCAGTCATCTTCCCCACCATATTCCAACATCTGGATATTAGAACTGTTGTTGGTAGTTTTGCTACATGTCCATATTTCAAAGTCTCTAAGATGGTGTTATCATCATGACCTTTAGCATTCTTCTTTTTTTTTTTTTGTTATCAAATATTGCACAAAACCATTATTATCACCTTTCTGAATATAACTCAATTGGGTTGCAAGGAAGTATATACTAATATTTGCAAGAGACATTTCCCTTTTTTCTTTGGAAATACATAGGGTATCTAGTATAATTCACAGCCTTTTCCTCCCACATATTCGATCATTAATGGGCGCTGTCCCATATCAAAGCTTTTAAATTTGTAAAGGAGCAACAAAAAACTTTTACAATTCACATGTATTAAAAAATAAATGCATTTTTTAAATATACATTAAATATACAAACCTATAGGTATGTATATAAAATCCAGGACGTTTGAGAGGGACAAGCAGAAGAAGCAGTGATCTGATTGGTAGTGTTGCTCGCGAATATTCGCAATTCGAATTTTATTCGCGAATATCGCATATTCGCGAATTCGCGAATATTCGCGAATATAGCACTATATATTCGCAATTGTTTTTTTTTGTTTTCTTCCCAGCACACATCACAGTGATCATCCCTCTCTGCTTCCAGCTTGGGTGGTGTATAGAAGGCTCTAATACAGGGGTCCTCAAACTTTTTAAACGGGGGCAAGTTCACGGTCCCTCAGACTATAGATAACAAAACATGAATAAATTCCTATGCACACTTACATATCTTATTAGTGGACTACCACTTTAAGTACGCAGCACGGTTCACCCCACATTAGGTTGGCAGTATAGATCCCCCACATTAGGTTGTAGTTCCCACACATTAGGGTTGGCAGTACAGTTCCCCCACATTAGGGTTGGCAGTACAGTTCCCCCACATTAGGATTGGCAGTACAGTTCCCCCACATTAGGGTTGGCAGTACAGTTCCCCCACATTAGGGTTGGCAGTACAGTTCCCCCACATTAGGTGCAGTACAGTTCCCCCACATTAGGTGCAGTACAGTTCCCCCACATTAGGTGCAGTACAGTTCCCCCACATTAGGTGCAGTACAATTCCCCCACATTAGGTGCAGTACAATTCCCCCACATTAGGTGCAGTACAATTCTCCCACACTAGGTGCAGTACAATTCCCCCACATTAGGTGCAGTACAATTCCCCCACATTGGGTACAGTACAGTTCCCCCACATTAGGTGCAGTACAGTTCCCCCACATTAGGTGCAGTATAATGTTCCCCCACATTAGGTGCAGTATAATGTTCCCCAACATTAGGTGCAGTATAATGTTCCCCAACATTAGGTGCAGTGTATTGTTTCCCCACATTAGGTGCAGTTTAATGTTCCCCAACATTAGGTGCAGTATAATGTTCCCCAACATTAAGTGCAGTTTAATGTTCCCCCACATTAGGTGCAGTATAGCTCCCCACATTAGGTGCAGTATAATGTTCCCCCACATTAGGTGCAGTATAATGTTCCCCCACATTAGGTGCAGTATAATGTTCCCCCACATTAGGTGCAGTATAATGTTCCCCCAAATTAGGTGCAGTATAGTTCCCACACATTAGGTGCAGTATAGATCCCCCAAATTAGGTGCAGTATAGTCCCCCACATTAGGTGCAGTATAGTTCCCCCACATTAGGTGCAGTATAGTTCCCCCACATTAGGTGCAGTATAGATCCCCCAAATTAGGTGCAGTATAGTCCCCCACATTAGGTGCAGTATAGCTCCCCACATTAGGTGCAGTATAGTCCCCCACATTAGGTGCAGTATAGTTCCCCACATAAGGTGCAGTATAGCTCCCCAAAATAGGTGTAGTATAGATCCCCCAAATTAGGTGCAGTATAGATCCCCCAAATTAGGTGCAGTATAGCTCCCCACATTAGGTGGTGTTCCCCCACATTAGGTGCAGTATGTTCCCCCACAGACATACAGCCTCCAGCCATACAGTGTATGGCTGGAGGCTGTATGCCTGTGTTCTGCCCCACTTCAGTGCTCCGACGACCGCTCCTCCGGTCCGGACATAGCAGTAAGTCCCGGGACGGAAGGAGTCGTGGTCGGAGCACCGAAGCTGACGTGCCGCTGATAACACTTACCTAGCTGGCCAGCGCACGTCTTCATCGCTGCCCCGCTCCTCTGCGCTCCGTTGCTATGGGCGCACGTACGGCGTCAGTGACGCCCCCTTCCCGGCGGCCCCTGCATTTTTAAAGTAAACGCGGGGTCTCTGAGAGCGCATCCCTGTGTCCCGAAAACATCTTTCGGGACACAGGGATGTCCCAGGCAGTAGCGGGCCGGATAAATGTCCTCGGCGGGCCGCATGTGGCCCGCGGGCCGTAGTTTGAGGACCCCTGCTCTAATACTACTGTGTGAGACTGGTGTGCAAATTTTCGCGAAAATCCGTATATGCAAATTTTCGCATTTACGAATTTTCGCATATGCAAATTTTCGCAGGTGTGCAAATTTTTTGTATATGCTAATTTCCGCATGTGCAAATTTTTAGTATATGCTAATTTTTGCATATGCGAAAATAAAACGCGAACATTACGAATATGCTAATTTAGCGAATATATGACGAATATTCGTCCATATATTCGCAAAATATTGCGAATTCGAATATAGCCTATGCCGCTCATCACTACTGATTGGTGCTCCTGGTTGTCAAGCAGCCTGCCCATAAAGCACACCTCAGAGCCCTGCTTATTTTGCATTAAAGGGGTACTCCGCTGCTCAGCATTTGGAACAAACTGTTCCGAACGCTGGAGCCGGCGCTGGGAGCTTTTGACATCATAGCCCCGCCCCCTCATGATGTCACGCCCCACTCTCTCAATGCAAGTCTATGGGAGGGGGCATGACAGCTATGTGGAAGTGTTCCTGCTCTGGACATTCCTGACATGGACAGAGGTGTCAGCAGAGAGCACAGTGGACAGGCAGAAAAAACATTTAAAAAGAAATGAACTTTCTCTGTATTACACAGCAGCTGATATGTACTGGAAGGATTACGATTTTTAAATAGAAGTCATTTGCAAATCTGTTTATCTTTTTGGCACCTGTTGATTTAAGAAAAATGTTTTCCACCGGAGTACCCTTTTAGGTTTTGGCTATGTTTGCTGTGAGATTCAGCTAAGAGTCATAGGGGGGTATTTATGAAAAGTGGGATACATGAATGTCTTTACTCCATTAAGTCATGTAGTGGAAACTGTGTACCTGCACCAAATTTATTACATGGTGCAGGACATGTGATAAATCTGGTACTGTTCACATTTCTTACATCAGTACTCCACTTTGTATGATGTTTTCTCTACGACTTTTTGTGCCTGTGCGACTATTATGCGACTTTTTAATAAAGCTGTCCACAGTTAGTTTGTAAGCTCTTTTTTATTTGGTAGCAATTTGCACCCTTTTTGGTGGGTTGCGTCAAAGTATGCACATTTTTAAAAATGTTGCAGTTTCATAAATCCCTGACCACTGCAAAAAATCAACCAAAAACACATCTACCACCGAAACAATCCAAAACAGGGTTAAAAGAATAAATAAACATTTAAATAGTACCTGTTATGATCTTGTTAAATTTTATAATCCTCCCAGTTCTCTGCCCCCATCATGATTAACCACCCCTGCCTTTATTTTTTTTATTTGTTAGTTTTCTACCTTGATATTGCTCTGTATTTTCTGCTCAGTCTCAGTCAGATTCACAGACTGAGAAGGGGTGTTCCCCAGCAGGCTATGACATCATCTGAAGCCATACAGGGAAGAACTTCCTCCCTCACTCTGCTACACACAGCCCAGAGCAGTTCAGTGTGAGATGAGCTATGATTGGCTAAGGCTGCACACACACCCCTCAGCACTCCAGACTGCATTTCCTGATTTTGGACTACTGCCAGGCCAACAGGAGTCCAAAGTCTGTCCAAGAGATAGGGGAAAATGTGTTTTGGACAAGTAGGGAGACACCTAGTGGCAGCTTTTTTAAACACAAATAAAACAGAAGACTTCATTTTTTTTAAACAAAGTACATTAGAAAGATATTTTATTTACCATAAAAGTGCAATAATTTGTTTTAATGACAGTGCCAATTTAAACTTGGTCTTTGCATTACAGGAGTTGCCTTGTTATGTAAATATATTTTTGAACATAGGTTTCCTTATTAAAATGATGTGATCAACCAACAAATGTGTGACTCCTTTGGATGATCGTTTGCCCTCTTTGACTGATCGTTGGCCCTTTTACACAGGCCAATTATCAGGAATGAAAATGTAGAAGAAAAAAGACAAATAGAATGGTGCTATATAGTGTAGTTATCCTTGTGGAGTATGATTCCCAAGGTGAAAAGTACAGAACGTGCTCACCTTATTGTGTTGCACTATACTGTTTATAGCTTTTATTATAGACATGGGTTCTTGTGTCCGGGACCTAGGAGCTGCCAGCCATCGGTACTGGGTCCATCATGAAGTGGTGGAAGACTTTTAGTAAGAAGATAAGGTGTTCCTGATAGGAAAATCCCCCTCCCCCCCCCCCTTGAGATCTCACTTTTGGTACAGAGCGCTTACCGACCGAGTATAGACCTAGACCTGACGAAGGGAGGAGTAGTGCTCCTGAAATGCCTTGTCCCTACTTGTATCTCCAAATAAACACTTTTATTTCTTCACCATCTCTGATGCCCCTCATCATCTATACTCGGTGAGTGTTCTTACTTAAGATCATCAGGAATGAACATATTTAAATAATAATTTGTGAATTTTGGAGGTACAGATGCTGGCACTGGTGAAATGCTGTGTGTAGTGTTCAAAGGGTCACTCGGCTGGGGCCGCCATAGGACAGCAACTCCTGTAGCTTTAAACTTCTCCCAGTGCACGACCCACCCCTGAGGAAGTGCCGGGATCGGCACTAAATAGCTATAGTCCCACTCGCTCACTCCTGGCGCCCCGCCAGAACATGTGTTCAGCTGCTACCTGAATAAAGAAGACTGCATTGAACGAAGTACCGTGAGTGCCCCTGTGTTTTCTTTCTTCTGGTTAAAAAATAATTGGTCCTTTAGACTGCATTATCGTTGCCCATGCAAGTTTTTTTTTGCAGTACTGTCACGGTATTTTTTCTGCAGTACTGTGACAATAATGTAATAGTACTGCATTGAAACTACAATGCAACTGCAACATATGAACACAGCCTAAAGGTCCTTTAGTAGTGAGTTCATCCACACATATGAGCTGATTGCCGAGGGTTCCTTCAGTAGGCCCTCCTGTGATCACCTTATCATTGAAGTGCACCTGTAACCGAAAAAGATTACCTGAAAGAGATGATCCATTTTAAGATTTTGCACTATTGAAGACCTGTGGACTGGCCCATTTTACAGGACAGGGTACTCAGGTAATGATCTTAAAATGTATTCTGGCTGTATAGTATGTTATTTAGATATTTTTCTAGGTTGTTTACAGGGATGATATTTATTTTCCTAAATCTACGACACTGTATGTCTCATCTTCTGTTCTTGATACATTTCTTTCAAGGAATGGATAAAATGAGATTTGATACTGTAATTTTATATAGAGATTTGTATCATGTCGGCCTGTTTAAATACGTCAGTTTACTACTTCTAGGAAGCTCAGTGTATTAAAGTACATCCTGCTTCATGTGACATACTGTACAGTGTCTGTCAGTCACTGTCTTTCTGGGGTATATTTTGATTGTGGCTGAGGGGGAATTTGTAACAGAAAACTAAATAAAGTTATTTTGTATTTACTACAATATTTAAATGAGCACTTTCATTAAAACTATGCTATTGCATAAAAAAATCTTTCTAATGCACTTTGTTTAAAAAAAAAAGTTTTCTATGTTTTATCTGTTTAAAAAAGCTGCCACTAGGTGCCTCCCTACTTGTCCAGAGCACATTTCCCTCATCTCTTGCACAGACTTTGGACTCCTGTTGGCCTGGCAGAAGTCCCAAATCAGGAAATGCTGAGGGTGGGGTTGGGGTGGGGGGGACCCCCCCTCCCCCCCCCATCCACCCTCATCATTTCCTGATTTTGGACTTCTGCCAGGCACACAGGAGTCCAAAGTCTGTGCAAGCCTTATCCAATTAGAGCTCATCTCACAAACTGAACTGCCATGGTCTGTGTGTAGTAGAGTGAGGGAGGAAGTTCTCCCCTGTATGGCTTCAGAGGATGTCATGCCTGCTGGGGAACGCCCCTTCCCAGTCTGTGAATCTGACTGAGAAAATACAGAGCAATATCAAGGGAGAGAACTAAAAAATAATAAAAATAAAGGCAGTGAATGTTTTGTCATCTTGTGGGGGCAGTGAACTGGGAAGATTGTAAAATTTAACAAGATCATGAGGTACCTTTTAACATAGCAACTCCAAATAATCATTCAAATTATAAAAGCCAATGAATGGACCTCACCACTCACACAGCATTATGGGAATTGGGCAATAATGATACACAACCACATCTTTTTTTTTTTTTTTAACACAAAAGCTAATGTTAGGTGTTGAAATAGAATTGTGAAAACAAGTGTTAATTAATTATGATCAGGTGGACAATAATACATTGACCTAAATTAAGCAACAATAGTATCTACCGTGAATACACTACAGGTGGTTTCGACTCAGCACATAACTCTAATGCTAACAGCTTTGTTATTATTGCTGATGATTCATGATCACCTCATATCCACCTTATATGACTCTTCCTTGCATAGAGAGATGTATATAAAATTGGCAGCATTACATTAAGTGAAAGAATAATTGATAGGTGTGCCAATCTGTTCAAAAGGATAAAATGATAACTATACAATTAGAAGCCTAACTACGTGTAAATCATAGTCCGTGTACATTATCATTTAACCATTATACAAGACCAGGATGCACATTAGCCTTTGTTGGTATTGCAGTAAGCAACATGGTTGATCCTGCACATAATTGTTGGTCTCTTTTAACACAATTCCAGTATTCCAGACCTCAACCCCCTCCCCCACACACATACTGCTCCTGAATGCCAAATAAATTATTTTATTGTAATGGCATTGAAAAATATAAGCATCATTAAGTTACAAAGAGGCAACACATTCCGGTTACGTTACTTAATGGGGTACTCCGGTGCTCCAGCGTTCTGAACATTTTGTCCAGAACGCTCGAAGCTGGAGGTCATGATCATGACGTCATGGCCACACCCCCTCCGATAGAGATGAATGGAGGGGTCATGGAGTGACGTCACGACCACCTTCACAGGAACCCGGTATTTGTTTTGAACGCCAGGTACTGCGGGAGGTCGTGTGTGGGGGGGGGCAGCAGAGGAACCCCTGCGATCAGATATCTAAGATGTCTAGCTGCAGAGTACCCCTTTAACCCCTTAAGGACTGAGCCCTTTTTCGCAATTCTGACCACCGTCGCTTTACGAATTAATAACGCGAAAACGCTTTTACCGAATATTCTGATTCTGAGATAGTTTTCGGCATTAATTGCATCCTTTTTTGGTGAAAAATCCCCAAATTTCATGAAAATTTTTGCATTTTTCTAACTTTGAAGCTCTCTATTTGTAAAGAAATTGCTGAGTCCTTAAGGCGTTTAAGCTGCAGATTTTATGCTGCAAATTTTTATGTAAACTAATAGACTGAACACAGCATCAAATCTGCAGCTTCAAATCCTACGCATCAGATATGCGCAGGATACTGTGCACGTACATACACTCAGGGGGTATTTTCAATTAAAATTATTTATCCCTTATCGCATAGGACCCTATGCGATCTGCAGAAGGAGTTTGTTATGGATGGAGTGGCGCATGGACGACACCACTATTCATTCTTTATTGAGCTATAGCAATAACGGCAATAACGGCTACAGTGCTCGGTTACTTTTGGCAGCTCTCATAATACCCCTTTAATTAATATTTAACAGAAAGGTATATGAAAACTGTTTTTGCCTAGTTATTCTATTCCTTTTAAATATATTGGTATCATAGATGTTAGCAGGAGCGCCTACAGACAGTTGAAGAAAGCAAGTCCCAAAGATGTTCTATGCCTCTTGGCAAAAGACATTGAAATGATATAAAATTTTGTTATACAGGGAATTTCAACTGTCGTCCTTCCAGATATATCCTGGGGTTAATCATGTAACAATACTGCAAGTGGTAAACATCAAAGAGTCATCAGAGCAGCGCTGTAATACTGTGGAAATCAGCTTTGCTATTTATAAACTCAGACGTTCTTGCAGACTGGCTTACATGTGCGGCAGTATGATGCCTACGGACGGTTAATATTCTAGTAACTGCTCGGTGCTCATTGTTTGTGAACGCTGATGAGATTCACTGTAACACTCTAATAGATTTAGCAGTCTGCCTGGCTTACGTCTGCAGCCTTGCTTACCTCTACAGCCTACCTCATCGGGTTCAGATCCAGCCAGGCGTATTGACATTCAACTGATGTAACATACTGAACATAGCATTTTCATTTCATATCTTACATTTGCACTCGGTACATTCACGTTTTATAACATGTTTCTCAAACCATCTCCGCTCTACAGTTTTAATCATCTAAACAGTCGCAGCATTACGCTGGTAATAACCATTGTCAATTGCACTTGTACGGTATTTGTATGGTAATTTTATGTTTTCATGTGCCCTACTTAATTTTACCGTTTCATTACAATGACAGAAGCCAATAAAGAATACAACATGCTACATCATCTCATTCATTTTCCATTTATTTCTATTATAAATGTTTCAAATTCTAACAAACAGTTATTTCAAACAGTGTATTGGAGTAATACAGATTAATATAAAGCCCCCTGGAGCCACTGAAGGGGGTTGTCCAGGAGTCTTGCTATAAAAACACGTATGAATGTTCTACTAATAGTTTCTTATTCAAAGCTGCGGCTCTACGTAAACAATATGTTTTCCTATCTGGCATTGCGTCCAAAGGTCGTTTGGCATAGTCACATGACAGCACTGGCTTTTGGATATAGCACCATACACTTGGAGAGCTGTCTTAGCTGTAATACAATGTTATCATCAATATTTACAAATATAGGCCTAGATTTATTAATCTGCCTGAAACCAAAACTGTCTAGTGTTGCCCACAGCAACCAATCACAGCTCAGTTTTAATTTTATCAGAGATTGTAAAGATGTGAAAACTGAGCTGTGATTTGTTATGGGCAAAACCAGAAATTCATACCTTTTCGTCATTAACCCCTTAAGGACTCAGCCCATTTGAACCTTAAGGACTCAATTTTATTTTTAAGTTTTCGTTTTTTCCTCCTCACCTTCAAAAAATCATAACTCTTTTATATTTTCATCCACAGGGCTTGTTTTTTGAGCAACCAGTTGTCCGTTGTAATGCGATCACTCACTTTACCATAAAATGTATGGCGCAACCAAAAAAAATATTATTTGTGTGGGGAAATTAAAAAGAAAACCGCAATTTTGCAAATCTTGGAAGGTTTCATTTTCACACCGCGCAATTTACTGTAAAAATGACATGTGTTCTTTATTCTTTGGGTCAATACAATTAAAATTATACCCATGATAACATACTTTTCTATTACTGTTGCGCTTAAAAAAAATCGCAAACTGTTTAACTAAATTAGTATGTTCAATATCCTCCTATTTTGAATACCTATAACTTTTTCATTTTTCCGTATAAGCGGCGGTATGAGGGCTCATTTTTTGTGCCGTGATCTGCACTTTTTATTGATGCCATATTTGCTTATATAAAACTTTTAATACATTTTTTTATAATTTTTTTTTAAATAAAATTTTTATAAAAAAGCAGCTATTTGGTTATTGGTTGCAATGGCTTTTGATAAATCCCCCCCGCCCCCGCATTGTGTGAATTTTTAATACTAGCAGTGATCTGACAACAAACAGAGATACTTTGTGCAACTTTATTTAAATGTTAAAAATCATAAAAATGTTGGTAGCGCAGTGTATTTTTAAGCAAGCTGTCAGTCACCATGGGTTACCGCATGTCACCATAACTTTGACATTATCTTAGCCTTAATACCACTTACTACTTTACTAATACTTAATACTAATACTTACTAATACTACCTGAATATATTCCTAGGTGACCTATCAGTGTTTTACACAAGTTCTGAGTGTTATTAAATTGTGGGTTTGGTTAGAACTTATTTGCTGTGAACCAAACCTTTATAAAAAGTTATGTGAGCCCAGCGAACCAAACTTTTCAATTAAAGTGTACCTGTCATTAGCAAAACCGTTTTATATAATGTAGAAAATTATATATATTTGTAATATACATTGGTTAAAAATGTGTATATTTTGTCCCTACAGCTATTGCTTGTGTGTCTCTGTGAGGAGACCAAATACAGAAAGTGTGGGTGGACAAGCAGGGCTCTGTGCAGTGAAGACAAGCAGGGCTCTGTGCGGTGAAGACAAGCAGGGCTCTGCATACTAAGGATAAGCAGGGCTCTGTACACTGAGGACAAGCAGGGCTCTGTACACTGAGGATAAACAGGGCTCTGTGCAGTGAAAGCAAGCATGGCTTTGTGCACTGAGGATAAGCAGGGCTCTGTACACTGAGGACAAGCAGGGCTCTGTACACTGAGGACATGCAGGGCTCTGTGCACTGAGGACAAGCAGGGCTCTGTACACTGAGGACAAGCAGGGCTCTGTACACTGAGGATAAGCAGGGCTCTGTGCAGTGAAAACAAGCATGGCTTTGTGCACTGAGGATAAGCAGGGCTCTGTACACTGAGGACAAGCAGGACTCTGTACACTGAGGACAAGCAGGGCTCTGTACACTGAGGACAAGCAGGGCTCTGTACACTAAGGACAAGCAGGGCTCTGTGCACTGTGGACAAGCAGGGCTCTGTACACTGAGGACAAGCAGGGCTCTGTACACTGAGGACAAGCAGGGCTCTGTACACTGAGGACAAGCAGGGCTCTGTACACTGAGGACAAGCAGGGCTCTTTGCACTGTGGACAAGCAGGGCTCTGTACACTGAGGACAAGCAGGGCTCTGTACACTGAGGACAAGCAGGGCTCTGTGCAGTGAGGACAAGCAGGGCTCTGTGCAGTGAGGACAAGCAGGGCTCTGTGCAGTGAGGACAAGCAGGGCTCTGTGCAGTGAGGACAAGCAGGGCTCTGTACACTGAGGACAAGCAGGGCTCTGTACACTAAGGACAAGCAGGGCTCTGTACACTGAGGACAAGCAGGGCTCTGTACACTGAGGACAAGCAGGGCTCTATACACTGAGGACAAGCAGGGCTCTGTACACTGAGGACAAGCAGGGCTCTGTACACTGAGGACAAGCAGGGCTCTGTACACTGAGGACAAGCAGGGCTCTGTGCAGTGAGGACAAGCAGGGCTCTGTGCATTGAGGACAAGCAGGGCTCTGTGCACTAAGAACAAGCAGGGCTCTGTGCAGTGATGCTCTATGACATGCTCTTGGCTCACACAGCAGGCTGATTGACAAGCCAGAAGCATGCGTAGAGCCCTGTCTGTCCTGCCTTCACTTCCTGTACTTTGTCTCCTCGCAGAGGCAATAGCTGCAAGGAAAGCATTTTTTCATCCAAAAATACAGTGACCCCCCGATCTACGATGGCCCCGATATATGATCAAATCGACATACGATGGCCTCTCAGAGGCCATCGCATGTCGATGTCAGCATCGACATACGATGCTTTTTTTATGTCGGGGCCATCGCATTAAGTGCTATCCGGATAGCAGCTTAATGTTCCCCGTGTGGTGCGGTAAGTATTACTTACCCCTCCACGATGCTCCGGGGTGCCCTCCGGGTCCAGCGCTGGTCTTCTGGTGTCTTCTCGGCCCTCTCCGATGACGTCAATACGGTGCTGCGCACGTCATCCAATAGGAATGGCGTACGCAGCGGCGTAATGACGTCGCTACGCAGGCCCAGTAAGGCCTTGCGGAAGACAGCAGAGGACCGGAGAAGACAGCAGAGGACCGGAGAAGACAGCGGAGGACCGGAGAAGACCAGGAGAGCCCAGCGGAGGCCCGGGGTCACCATCGGGAGCGTCGGGGACACCATCGCGAGCGGCGGGAACAGGTGAGTACAGCTTCCTATACTTAACTGCACGAATCCCTCAACATACAATGGATTCGACAAACGATGGCTCGTTTGGAACGAATTACCATAGTATGTTGAGGGACCACTGTATATACATTTTTAACCAATGTATATTACACATATACATATAATGGTATACTCTACATATATATAATGGTATTATCTACATTATATAAAAAGTTCTTGCTAACATCAGGTACACTTTAATTACCCATTATGCCTAATGCATGTTCAACATTAAATCTCAACAGGATGTTCATAGGACAGGATGTTCACCAGTGAGATGTGCACACTGCACAGAAGAATGACATTTTCTCTGCTCTAAAGCTTTAGGTTATATTCACACAACGGAATTTCTGCACGGAGAATCTACGTGTGGACATTCCAGACAATGCATAGCCATCTCATAGATGGTATGCATTCCATGCTGACTCTGCACAAAGAATGAGCATGGAAAATTGAATTTCTGTGCCGGAAACATCTGGAAATTCTGCCATGTGCACATTGAATTCAACGGGACTCTGCTGTAGAGGAATTTCCGTGCAGAAATTGGTCTGTTACACATGTAACATTTGTGATGGATGACAGCCTTAGGCTAAGTTTCTACTTGGTTTTTTGGCCTGTGTTTTTTGGGTTGAAAAAAACGCAAGAAAAAACACCTGAAAAAAAAATGCCAGTGCAATTTCCTGGTTCTGGTGTGTTTTCTGCCATTTTTTCATTTGTGTGGAAATTGCATTTTTGGCACCTTTGGCGTTTTTTTTTTTTTTTGGTACCCAAAATTTATTGGGTACCAAAAAAAAAAGGATGTAGTAGTGATGGAAAAAAATGTATTTAACAAAATATAAATTTTTTATATCTACATTTTAATAAATTTTTAATAAAGTGTGTGTGTTTCACTTTTTTTCTCTATTTTTTTTTTTTAGGTAGTACTACTACTCCCAACATGGAACAGACTGTTCCATGCTGTGATTAGTAGCACCTGTACTAATAGACATATCGCCCCGGGTGTCAGTCGTGACACCCGGTGCGATCGTCCATAATATAGCTGAGATGCAGAGCAGCTCTATACAGTGCTCGCATCTCTGCACTATACTCCGGCCAGTGATGTGAATAGAACATCACTCATTCATATTTTTCACCCAGAATGGTGATTGGCCGGATGGTTGCAGCCAATCATAGCTCTGAGGGAAATATGAATGAGTGAGTGGCCGGAGTATAGTGCAGAGATGCCAGCGCAGGAGAAAGCCGCTCCATCTCTGAAATAGAAAGGACGATCGCAGCGGGTATCAGGAGTGATACCCGCTGGGATCTGTTCAGGTAATAGTACTCCCAACATGGAGCACACTCTGCTCCAGGCTGGGAGCTGTAGTATCTGCATTAATAAACAGATCGCAGCGTGTGTAACTTCTGACACCTGTTGTCATCTTTCTATTAATGCAGGTAATACAGCTCCCAGCATAGAGCAGAGTGTGCTCCATGTTGGGAGTAGTAGTACCTGCAGTTAAGGAAAGATCACAGCGGATGTCACTCCTGACAGCCACTATGATCCTCCTGTATAATGTATAGATGCGGCCGGCCGCTCTTCCAAGTGAAAAACATGCACACACTACATTTTTATTATTGCCGGCTACATTTTTAGGTCCCCGCCCACCCACATAAATTGATCCCTGTTTAAAAATGTATAAAAATGTTGTTATAAAAAAAGAAAAATTTCGCTAGATACAAATTTTTTCCTTCACTACTGAATCTCTTTTTTTTTAATGGTACCCTAAGAAATTTTATTAAAAAGGTATCTCCATCACTTTATTGGATCGCTAAAGTCCAAAAAAGAATAAAAACCGCCTGCAAAAATGGCAAAGTTAAAACCCACATATCGTTTTTCTTGGCTTTTTTTCACTCCCATAGACTTCTTTGGGAGAAAAAAGCCCGGATTTTGACTAAAAAATCGCCATTGGCTCAACATGCTGCGATTTTTGGAAAACTGCCAAGGAGCTGAAAAACGCCAAAAAAAGAGTGAAAAAACGCCAAAAGGATTAAAAAAATGCCGAAGTGAAAAACGCCAAGTGGAATAAGAATTTAGCGATTTCTATTTGATTTACAGTTAACATCTGGCCGCAGCATTTTTTGACCGAAAAAAACGCCATGCGGCAGAATTGGCATTTAAAAAAAACAAAAAAACAAAAAAAAAAACAAGTAGAAACTTAGCCTCAAAAGTATCCAGTAGGTTGTCACCAGTTTTCCACCTAATTGCTTTGTGAATTATTAGTTTCCAGGAGTCTATGCAATATTTAACCAATGGAAGACTAGAGGGGGTCTGACCCCCCAATAGGGCAGACAATCAGCAGAGAGAAAGTGTTGGTGTTGTGGCACTTTATACAGGCACATTGCTTTCTTTGTACAGGCAGCTTTACCTAGTAGTGAACTTAAATGGGACAGAGTAGTTGAACTGAACACAGATGCCTGTGCAGATGGAATGCTGTACCTGTATATCCATGATCCCCCAAAAAAGGGATATGTTTTTGGATTTTCATATGAAAGCTATTTCTTCTTCACTATTTTGAGACACCAATCCTGTTGCAACTCCCAAAAAAGTAACATTTTTAATCATATTTTTCAATCAAGCTAAGGCTAAGTTTCCACATAGATTATTTTCTGAAATTTTTGGGAAAACTGCCACTGTAGTTTTTGAACCAAAGCCAGAAGTGTATTTAAAAGGAGTAGGAAGTATAAAGGATGGACTTATACTTCTCCTTTCTACTTGATTCACCTTTGACTTTGGCTTAAAAACTGCAGTGGCAGTTTTCTATAAAAAAAAACAAAAAAAAACAAAAAAACACCAGAAGAAAACTGTGTGGAAACCTAGCCTTAGGGTGGTATTAGGCTGATGATTGCCTGATGCGAGTACCAAGTCACTTGATATGGCTCAGTTATCATGTGGGCAGGGCGCTGCACTTTATTTCCATCACTTGTTGGCTGCACATACACTATTACACAAGGTGATGAGAGCCTGACGATTTTTTTTTTACCTTGTCAAAACTAAGCGATTTTGAAAAGGGAAAACAACTTTGCTCATTCATTAGCTGATGGCCTAGCCTATTACCCTACACAGGGCGATTTCATCCTGTCTAGCTGATAATTGCCCCATGTAATAGGACCCTAAGGGTGCCCCTTTAATGTTTATCTCAGAGAGAGAAGTCATCTATTTCATAACAATGCAGATGCTAAACAAATTATACTGGTTTTTGTTATAATTTTTTTTATCAGCAACTTGTAAAAAAAAAAAAGAAGAGAAAAGAATAATAAGCATTTTTTTTCTGGGGTCACACATTTTGTGTAACCATCCCCTGGGCACAGGAAGGAGATACCAAGTTAGGAGAAAGACTTTAAATTAGACCATTCTTTACCAGTCAGTTGGGGCAGAATGACACATTTCTGAGATGCCGGCTTATTACAATAAATTTCCATATTCATATTATCCTGCTGCGATCCCCAGGAGGAAGAAATATCACCATGTTTTTTCAGGTGCTTTCTAAGCTGCTTAACAGACCGGCAAAATCGTCTGTTTATTTACGTAGTATCGCTCATCAACAGCATCACTACCGCTGCACCAAACAACATTACCCTCATCTCTTGGTAGAAAATGCTTTCGGAGTAGCTTTAAATGTGATTATTCTTTACTTTTAGATGGACAAGGAATGACAGTCTGAAGCATCAAATGGCCTATAAAGACAGAAAAAGGAAAAAAATTTAGGGAAACTGCAGGACACTGGAGTTTTAGTATGTAAGGATTGATTATGGAGTCCTTCACACTTCCTGTAAAAAAAAGTATTTTGCCCCGGTGTGGCAGTCTGAACATTTTTGTTGTTTGCAGAGAGGATGTGGATGTTCTACCTAGCTTCCTTTAAAGGAATATTGACAGGCTGTTCACCTGCACTAAACCCAATATACAGGGTTATAGTGCAGGTGAACAGCTTTAAAAAGTGTGTTTACTTGCTTTAATTGGTCTAGTATGCCAGAGTTATGTCCGTTAACCCTTGTATTGCTATTATGCTGCTTTGTGCAATGGAGGCGGAAAGCCGGCTCACCTAGCTCCCCTGCCTCCACAATATTCTCATATCTGCCTGCCCCTGTAATAAATATGCAAATGTATTCACTCTCACACCTCAAGGAAGTGAGAGCCTGCCAGTACATGAGCCGGTGAAGTTAGACAGCAGCACCTTTAGGGTATGTTCACACTACGGAATTCCCCGCGGAGTGAACTTAACATTAGTGTGAATGGGTTTCCGCGAGACCCGTTCACACTGCAGAATTTCAGTGGCGGACAATTCCGCTGCTGAAATTGTTCCACACAGAGAATGAACATGTTCATTCTTTGCGCGGAAGTCCGCGAGCACTGCATAGCCGTCAATGGTGATGGCTCAGTGCCGCGCGGTCCTGCCACGCTGAATTTCTGCTCGCTGAAATCAGTAGTGTGTCACTGTAGTGTGAACATACCCTTACTCTGCTCAGAGAGCAAGTGACAGTGGCATTAGCATATTCATGACAAGGGGGAGTGAGAGCTCTGCTCTCTGAGCAGAGCGCAGGTGTCGGCAGAATCTCATGTCCTAGAGACGTCCTAGATAACTCTGGTAATTCTGGACCTATTAAAGAAAGCAAACTTTTTTTTATTGTTATTCTGGTATATTGGGTTTAGTACGTGGTAGCCTGTTAGTTTCCCTCTAAGATGATGCTTTATTGATGCACATCACTAGCATTTAAATATAAGAGAAAGGGCTAAATGTTCCTCACTCTGACTATTAAAAATATCTATATTTTCGAAAAACTTTTGCATACATTTTGATTAGTACTGAGACAAAGTGCTGCACCCCTTCTCAGCTATGTGCAGAGCTGTAGAGGTATGCTATGGGGATTTGCTCCTGCTCTGGACAGTTCCTGACATGGACAGAGGTGTCAGCAGAGAGCACTGTGGTCAGACAGAAACAAAATTCAAAAAGTAAAGAACTTCCTTTGTAGTATACAGCAGCTGATAAGTACTGGAAGGATTAAGATTTTTAAACAGAAGTCATTAATAAATCTGTTTAACTTTCTGGCACCAGTTGATTTAAAAAAAATAAATAAATATATATATATATATATATATATATATATATATATATGTTTTCCACCGGAGTACCCCTTCAATCCATATCTAATCACCTTACAGAATGATTTACCATATTCAGTGGCAGTCGTTGTATCAATGATCATACAGTAAAGAAATAGTAAAGTGCTGGCACTATGTTATAATCCAGGAAGCAATCCCGATAGGTGAATGACCAGGATGCACGTACACAGTTCAATGCATGGGTGTTGCACAGTTAAATAGTAGAGGTGCACGATAAATCTAGCAAGATAGATACAGTTCAGGCACTCACCCTCTGTGTAGTACAAAAACAGGATTCTCTATTCAAGTGCTTTAAAAATCCATCACAGTACAGAAACTTTCATGGACAAGCGCAGACGCCCGTTAACGGGCGTCTGTGCTTGTCCATGAAAGTTTCTGTACTGTGATGGATTTTTAAAGCACTTGAATAGAGAATCCTGTTTTTGTACTACACAGAGGCTGAGTGCCTGAACTGTATCTATCTTGCTAGATTTGTTGCTACAATGAGGGTGTATATTCAAACAGAAAAAGTCATAGAAATAAAAGTACAAAGAAAGAGCAATGGACCTCTAAGGTAAATTATATCTAAAATGTAAAGCTATTGTATGTGTACAGCTTCATATAAGCTTTTATAACTATTAAGGGTCATTAGGATCGGCAGATCTTCTCATTGAGTGTCACATAGTTACTGTATAATTGAATTGTGAAATACCAGACCTTTCGGTTGACATCTCGAGGAAGCAATTTCACATTTCGTGAAATAGTTAGCAGGAGACATAGCCTTTATATCAGAGTCATGCTATGGCTTTATACACTCATTGAAGCAGTGGTCATTTTTTTTTTTAAAGCCATCATTTAACTTCACACATTAGACTCAACACAGACTATTTAACAATCACGAAATGGCTGTCTATAGGTCACGGGTATTATTAACTACACACCAAATGTCACTGCAAGGAGAAGGCTCAGCAGGGCACCTGAACGAGCTTCCAAGCTTGATAAATGTTATATAAGATGTAAAAGCACGACGGAACCGAAGTTTATGGAGAAAAACCGAGCACATTACAGAGATGCCTTCATTGTTTGTCACTTGCCAAAGTGTCCATTTATGACAGGGCAGATCATTTAGTAAGTGCTGCAGGAGATCCTTTTTAAAGATTGAGAACATAGTAGACTTGTTTTTCATACAGGTGTCTCGCCAAACCAGACATACAGGTTTATCCCAGTGATTGGAAAAATACTAGGTAGCACATGATATGGGTCATTACAGTCCTGTGCACTGGTTAGATGCAAATGGTGCATTTTATATGACACTTGTAATGGGGAAATCTTCAAGCAAAATATACTGTGTATATAAAGTGTATAGAATCGGTATGTAGAAAAGGGTTCAGAGCAAGAAAACATATAATTTACTATGAATTCTTACTGTAAAATTATCAAATATATATATATATCTTTTAGTATCCGTTGCCAATGTTTCAGGGAAAATGTTCAGACTTATAGAGCTAAGATAAATGATACATACAATAACTATAATCAGAGTTGTCAGACAAAGAGTAATAAATCTAGAAACAGAAAATAGCAGCTGTGATAAATGTTTTTAGGTATAGATATTTTACTCTATATACTGTATAAGTATCTGATTTTGCAACTGCAGCATAATCATTCCTTTCTGGCAGCCAATGGTATTAAAGGGGTACTCTGGTGGAAAACAATTTTTGTTTTTCAAATGAACTGGTTCCAGAAAGTTATACAGATTTGTAAATTACTTCTATTTAAAAATCCTCATCCTTCCAGTACTTATCAGCTGCTGTATGCTCCACAGGAAGTTGTATGGTCCTTTTCTGTCTGACCACAGTGCAACTGTCCAGAGCAGAATAGGTTTGCTATGGGGAGTAGCTTGTATTCTGGACAGTTTCTGACATGGACAGAGGTGTCAGTAGAGAGCACTGTGGTCAGACAGAAAAGAACCATACAACTTCCTCTGTTGTGCACAGCTGCTGATAAATACTGGAAGGGTAAAGATTTTTTTTATAGAAGTAATTTACAAATCTGTTTAACTCTCTGGCACCAGTGGATTTGAAAACAATTTTTTTTCCACCGGAGTACCCCTTTAATATGAGTGGGCAACATCACTTAATCCGAGGCTGGATTACTACCAAAACTGGGATATACTATTAGCTATATCCAGACATTCCAGACTATAATAGACAAGCATTTGCCAAGAGGGTGTGCTTTTGAAATGTTTTGGCCAGGATACATTGGGATCCTCAGCTTCAATTACATCAGAAAGGGCAGTCGACTGTGAATCTAGTCTTATTTTACCCTAAATATTCTAGATTATTGGGAAATCTCTCAGTTGCCCATAAAGTGAACAAAGCCAATGGAACAAACCAGACGGAACTACACTCAACACGTAAGGATTACAAGATAACCAACAGGGGATTGCAAAACTCCGTAGGGGTCATGCAATAAACTCACTTTTGGATTAAAATGCTGTCCTGGCACTGGTATTTCGTGCACTACATGTACTATGCTAGATTTTCCAACAAAAATGCTTCAAAAGTATACAGAGCTATGCCCGACAAGTGCATATGGCCTACAGTGCAAATCTGTGCGCTGCAGACGATCCAGGCAGGAATTGGCCACCGTATTGTCCAGATTACAACATTAATATGATCAGTATCAGATATCAATGTTCTAATATACAACCAAGCCAAATATACAACCATTTTATTTCTAGCACATGTTACATTTCTCAGTAGCTTGATGCTGCTGTCCCAGGGTAACCGTCTACTTGAGTGACAAGGGTAAAGAAGATGCAAAGAAGCCCAAATTCTTTCTTTTTTTACCCTTATCATTAAATACTATAATCAAACGCAAAGTGCTTTAATACCTAAGCCTACCCAAAAAGAATGGGCAATTTAATTTCCAAATGCAGGGTTAGGAGTACTAGAGCAAAGATCAAACTTTACACTTCATTTTGGTGTTGGGTTTGCTACTCAGGATAAAAGGGCCTGAAGTTTCCTCCTCTATATTACCGTATTTTTTGCACCCTTGGGCCAGTCCTCCCTTTATTGTTGACAAAAACCAACAACCCCTTTAGGGTGCATTCCCACGTGGCGTATTTTGCTGCGTATTTGCTGCGTATTTGGTGCTGCGTATTTTCCTACCCATTGACTTCAACAGGGAAAATAAAATACGCAGCAGCAAATACGCAGCAAATACGCCGTGTGGGAACGTACCCTTAAGATGTGTCATTGCAGCTCCTTGCTAATATGGGACATGTCTGCAGCCATAAGATGATTTCATGTCTTTAATCTTGATATCCGTAAGCAGAGATCAGCGCTAGAAAGAGTTGCTTGCACAGAATGAGTTGTCATCTCTCACTTGCTGGACATCTGTGTTGGAGAATAGCTTACTCTCTTGGGGGTCTTAGGGCGGGGGGGGGGGGGTCCTTTTATGAAAGGTCCTACTAACCTTTAGATATCTAATGCCTGCAAGATGTAAACAACATAATCATTGAGATAGTTGGTTGTATTTTGTAGTATTTTACATTACATAATCGGTGATCATAGTCTCATAATTAAAGTATGGCTATTTAAATATCTCACATGGTGTTAGTCTGTCTACTCTCCTTGTAACAAGGTGACCTCCTTAACTTTCGCTAGACATGGAAGCAGTTAAGATCTCATTTTTCTCAGTCATGCATGCATACTGTCTCTGCATTTTAAATTGCTCTCTTCTCTTTTGGTTCCCTTCCAAACCTTGCCCTCCGACCCCTAAATCATTACGATATGTCACAAACTACTGTTTTCAAAACATTATTCAATAGAGTTAAAAAACAAATCCATGGAAATAATGAAGGTTGTTTTTCAAATTAATGCATATTGTATTTTACATTTAATATACAACAGCAACATACAACATACAAAGCTTTGCTACCCCCAAAAGGTTTTTTCCCCACATAGTTTGCACCAGGAAACGTTGCTCCAGAAACCTTATTGGACTCAAAAGTTTTATATGCCTAGATAGATAGACCTGTGCCCCAAGTGTGATAGTTGGATTCTCTCTTATATAGTTTGTCTTGGACCCAGGAGTCTGTCTTGATGTCCTTCCTTTCAGTAAAGGTATTTCTAAAACATGACATACCATAGTTCTTGTACCTTTCATTATGTATGTTATTTAATATGTAACATAAGAGGCATTAGCATTAGTGTTGAGCGGCATAGGCCATATTCGAATTCGCAAATATTCGCGAATATATGGATGAATATTCGTCATATATTCGCGAATATTCGCATATTCGTAATATTCCTGTTTTATTTTCGCATACGCGAAAATTACCACATGCAAAAATTAGCATATACAAAATTTGCATATGTGAAAATTCGCACATGCGAAAATTAGCATATGCAAATTTCCGTATATGCGAAAATTCGCACACCAGTCTCACACAGTAGTATTAGAGCCTTCTTTACACCACACAAGCTGGAAGCAGAGAGGGGTTATCACTGTGATTTTTACTGTGGAAAAAAAAACAAAAAAACGAATATTCGTAATTACGAATATATAGCGCTATATTCGCGAATTCGCGAATATGCGATATTCGCGAATAAAATTTGCATTGTGAATATTCGCGAGCAACACTAATTAGCATGTGCCAGTTTGTACCCCCAAAGCAGCTGGCAGTACATTTGTCATGTATTTAATGCATTATTTAATGGCCCTTTACCCCAGCAGCTGATTTGATATGTTATATGTTGGAGTAACACATTTTGAAATTGATTATAAATGGGTATCAAGTCAATGAATCATTGAAAATGTATTTATAATCTGAGGCCAAATTCATTATATCCTCTGAACAGTGAAATTGTTTGTTAATTAAAGGTTGCTGGTTCATTGAGCCATTGGCAACCAGTAGTTTTATTACAGAATCGAGATGCAGTAAATGACTGGTACTATGTACAAGACCTTCACACTTTATACTGTACCATTGGATAAGACAAATTTTCTAAAGAATGTTTACAGATTTCTTTAAGTTTCTTCAGGCTTTAAGCTACCGTATTTATCGGGGTATACCACGCACCGGCCTATAACACGCACCCTCATTTTACCAAGGATATTTGGGTAAAAAAAGTTTTTTACCCAAATATCCATGATAAAATGAGGGTGCGTGTGTGCGCGTGTATAGCCCGATATACCCCCAGGAAAGGCAGGGGGAGAGAGGCCGTTGCTGCCCGCTTCTCTCCCCCTGCCTTTCCTGGGGTCTAGAGCGCTGCTGTCGGCCCTTTTCACCCCCTGGTTATCGGCGCCGCTGCCCGTTCTGTCCCCCTAACTATCGGTGCCGGAGAGAGAAGCGGCGCCGACAGCCAGGGGGAGAGAAGGGGCAGCGGCACCCATTGCCGGCGCCGCTGCCCCATTGCCTCCCCCCATCCCCGGTGGTATAATTACCTGAGTCGGGTCCGCGCTGCTCCAGGCCTCCGTCGTGCGTCCCCAGCGTCGTTGCTATGCACGGCGCGGCGCTCTGACGTCATGCGCCGCGCCGTTCAGCGCATAGCAATGACGCCAGGGACGCACGACGGAGGCCTGGAGCAGCGCAGACCGGACTCAGGTAATTATGCCACCGGGGATGGGGGGAGGCAACGGGGCAGCGGCGCCGGCAATGGGTGCCGCTGCCCCTTCTCTCCCCCTGGCTGTCGGCGCCGCTTCTCTCCCCCTGGCTATCGGCGCCGGCACCGATAGTCAGGGGGACAGAACGGGCAGCGGCGCCGATAACCAGGGGGTGAAAAGGGCCGACAGCAGCGCTCTAGACCCCAGGAAAGGCAGGGGGAAAGAAGCGGGCAGCGACGGCCTCTCTCCCCCTGCCTTTCCTGGGGGTGTATCGGCGTATAACACGCACACAGACTTTAGGCTAAAAATTTTAGCCTAAAAAGTGCGTGTTATACGCCGATAAATACGGTATATTGTAATAAATTAAATATAGTTACCCCACATTAGGTTGTAGTTCTCCCACATTAGGTAGGCAGTATAGTTCCCCCACATTAGGTTGTAGTTCCCCTACATTAGGTGCAGTATAGTTCCCCCACATTAGGTTGAAAGTATAGTTCCCCCACATTAGGTTGTAGTTCCCCCACATTAGGTTGAAAGTATAGTTCCCCCCACATTAGGTTGTAGTTCCCCCACATTAGGTTGGCAGTATAGTTCCCCCACATTAGGTTGGCAGTACAGTTCCCCCATATTAGGTGCAGTACAGTTCCCCCACATTAGGTGCAGTACAGTTCCCCCACATTAGGTACAGAACAGTTCCCCCACATTAGGTGCAGTACAGTTCCCCCACATTAGGTGCAGTACAGTTCACCCACATTAGGTGCAGTACAGTTCCCCCACATTAGGTGCAGTATAGTTCCCCCAAATTAGGTGCAGTACAGTTCCCCCACATTAGGTGCAGTATAGCTCCCCACATTAGGTGCAATATAGTTCAACCACAGACATACAGCCTTCAGCCATATACAGTGTATGGCTGGAGGCTGTATGTCTGTGTACTGCCCCACTTCAGTGTTCCGATCACCAGTCCTACGGTCCGGGGTCACGATCTACTGCTATGGCCTATAGACCATAGCAGTAGGTCCCGGGACCGGAGGAGCAGTGGTAGGAGCACCGAAGATGAAGTGCTGCCAGCTGGTGGTGGTGACTAACCATTCTGTCCGGCGCGCGTCCTCCTCCACAATGCGCCGCTCCTCCGTTGCGATGCGCAACGTGACGTCCCTGTGTGCGCTACCTCCAGGCGGCCCCTGCATTTTTAAAGTTAATGCGGGGGCCGCCGCAGAAAGGTAACCAAGACATCCTTGTGTCCCGAAAAGATCTTTCGGGACACAGGGATGTCCACAATGTGACGGGGCCCCTTGCGGACTGCTCAGTGGCTGCTGCGGATCCCCCCCCTGGGCTTGATAAGGCACACCCAGCAGGCAGAAGCAACATGTGTATCACTGTGTGTAGGGGGAAAAGCAGGACTCACAACATTTTTCTGGCCTAGTATGGAATTGGCACAGAGATCCACACTGTTTTTGCATAGTCTTTTAGGTCAAGAAAACAGTCATGAGTTATATGGAGACATAAGAGGCACAATTTGGCCAAAAAAACTGGCATACATGACTTGCACGACACGTATGATCTGTTTTAAACACCTTTTGCCTTACTCACCAAAAGGGCATACTGTAACTAATTGGTAAGAGTATGGGCTTAGTTGAAAAGGGGTGTGACTTACTTGTGACACTGGGCAATTTCGGGGGAAAGTAAGCCAATAAATAGATGGTATAAGCTTAGACTAGACAGCCTGAGCCACTGTTATAAAGTTGACACATTTTGAGACTAAGTTTACACTGTCTCAGTATTAGAAAGCTTTTTATTTATCTTCTCCACTGGCTCTCATCCCTAGGAAATATAAAGGATATTGATATTAGGTAGATTGATAGAAATTGTTTAAAAATACTACTAGTATCATACTACTATGTAAAAATACTACTTGTATCATGCATTACATGGCTCACACACGCTAATCTAATAATTCCCAGACCGTTGTATATTATATTAGGTGTTACACCATGCCCCCAAACCCCATATTATGCACCATCTGGCTGGTATTTAGGGGTGTTAATGGTGACAACCTTGATTTTACCAATGCATCAACTTAGATTCTAGTTATTATTATGCAAATCGGTATGCGGCTATAGTTTAACCTTGTATTAGATTTTATACATGATCCTGTCACCTTGAAACTAAGATGGTTGCGGCAATTGTACTTAATAAAATGAGCTGAATAAGCAGCACCCACGTGTCTCGATCAGAAATAATTGGTATATTACTTTCCAACTAATCCTTTTATCTCAGAATAGCAATGCTTCAGAATATGTCTTTATGTAATTATGTTTCACAGAGTTACTTTTTTCTTGAGTTTCTGTTGTAGGAAAATAATTTAAGTCTCATGTATAAGATGCTAATGCATTTATATTAGGCATTTCAATGAATCACACTAAGGGGCATTTCAGGAAAGTACAGAGTCACAGAAATCCATGATGTGTTGCCAATGCTTATGCTTGCCAATGCTTGTATATATTATGGGACACACATAAGATTTACTTAATGGGAGTTATAGTTACATACAAGAGCATCTTTGTTGTCAATACACTTATATTTTACCATCAAATGCAGTGCCTCATTACTTTTGGTGTAATCATCCTTCAGCGCAGCATAGAGCCAAGGCTAGACTCAATACAACTCTGAAACACAGGTTAACTCTTTAACTGCCTTAAAAGGGTACTCTGAAGGAAAACAAAACATATTTTCAAATCAATTGGTGCCAAAAAGTTAAACAGATTTCTAAATTACTAATATGTAAAAATCTTAATCCTTCCAGTACTTATCAGCTGCTGAATGTTCAAGAGGAAATTGTGTAGTTCTTTTCAGTCAGACCACAGTGCTCTCTGCTGACAAATCTGTCAGTGTCAGGAGCTGTCCAAAGCAGGAGAGGTTTGCTATGGGGGTTTGCAATGGGCAACTAAAATATCTCACTTTTGAAGATATTTCTGCTTTATTGGACTTTTCATGCAAACTGTTCCACCCACCCAGTTTGGCTGCGTTGTCTAGGTTACCCTTTCAGCAGGGATCAAGTCCTGGGGAAAAAAGTGTGGGAACTCACCCAAGATTTCCCCTCAAGGACTCGTCCTGCAAGACTCCTGCTAATGAAAACAGTGTCCTGCTGTGGAAAAAGTGCAGGAACTCCATATCCATGTATTCCTTCAGAATTTGAGCCCTGGTTTTCACCCTTTATCACTCTCCTATGAGGATATGGTCGTTGCTTTTAGGGACAGACAAAGAGGTCAGAAGCACAGGTTTGTGGTAAACAATCTGGGTCATACACAGAAGAAAATATATGGTACAGAGGATGAGGCAAAACCATAGTCAGGATAGTGGCTGAAACAATCCCCATGCAGAGATTCACCTTCACTGGAACACAATAGAACCTTTAATCAGGCATGATGGAGTGGATATGGCTCCTGGATATAGTAGATGATGACAGGTAATTTAAAGGGAAAGACTTTGGATGTGAGTACTGGCCCTATAAGAATCAAAACATACACATACCCTACAGGCAGAGCAGAGCCATGGTTGGCAGTGACAGGATCAGTAACAGAGAGGAACATGGACCAGGAAGCATGGGTTAAAGGTGCTCCGGCGGCTGTGTAGATTGGGAGCAGCAGAGGTGGGCCACCAGTGTTATACTCTAGTGTGGGGTTTTTGACTGCTAACACAGTATTACAACAGACAACTTGCTTAACTTTCCAAAGAGTAGTACATGACTCTATTGGCTCTCCACAGATGTGCTTTGGCTGCTCATAAATGGCTTTTTTGTTTTTCATATGTATCTTATTCTTCTACTGAGCTAAATGACTAGAACTGAAACTAAATGCAGCCAAGAAATTCACAGCTGGCCTAACCATTCCCCATAAACTGTGCGGTTTAGACTTAATGAATTTGTTTTCACATATGGCATCTGTCCAATTACACACAACTGAAATTATATATACCGTATATATATACCGTATATATATATATATATATATATATATATATATATATATACCGTATATATATATATATATACCGTATATATATATATATATATATATATATATATTTGCTTCAACTGATCAAAGACATGTACAAAACTGTATCCATTTAGGGTATTATTTCAGCTGGGGATGCATTAGATTTCCTTAACATTTTTTAGACAACTTTTCTCAGATTTTAGCTGATCAATTTATGAATTCATGTGGAACTGACTTCAGAAGCCCCTACTGCTTAGTTGTTGCCTCACAGGAGAGCTGCAGCCAAACTGTAGTGTGGACTTCATTACAATATATTAAGATCCTTGTGACAGCAACAAATGCCGACCTATCAAATGTAAGTCCTTGTAATATATAAGTGGTAGGGCCATATATAAAGTCACACATGCCCAGGAAAAATTGTAGACACCAATATCGATATCTAAAATTTCTATATTTATATACGTTACTTATTACAGTGCAGTTGCATCCGGTGACTCACAGATTGAAGGTGTAACTCATTAGTCATTCCCTTTCCCATCCAGCCTATTCTGTCATGACAACATCTTCTAGCCATATCTTGTCTCTGCAGAAATTACTACACAAACATATTTGGTTCCTCATCTTTCTTGTCCTGACATTTTTTTTTAAATCTATAGTGCCCAAAATAGTAATATTTACCCCCCCTAATGTCCCACTCAATCATACCCCTTTAGACCTGCACACAGTAATATAGCCCCCTTTGTTCCCCACACTTTATTATGGTTTCATTTGTGCCCCATACAGTATTTTAGCCCCACCAAGCATTCTGGTCCCCTTTGTTCCCCCACTCAGTAATAATGCCCCATTTATGATTTCACTCAGTAACTTGCCCACTTTTTTTGCCTTCATATATGGCCTGCTGATAAATTAGCCAAGTCTGTCAGAGCCAATCTTTGATACTTTCCTGGCTTTCCTTTCTGGCTCCCAACAGATATCTATAGGGCACAATGTAATGGATAGTCTTTTTCCATACCATTGCATACAATAGCCCTTTTGAAAAACATGCAATTTATTGTTGGGCAATAAATAAATGTATTGTTCACCATTAAATCCCATACAAGGATCTGGACTTTTCTGTAGTAACCCAGGTTGCTACCTTTAGAGAAGTCTCCATTATCAACAGTAAATCCAAGCATGATACTAAAGGATTAGACAAAAAGAATAATCAGAAAGGCAGAAGACAGGACTTGCAAAATTCCCTCAATATGGGGGACTGGCAGAGGTAAGATCAGGCTGAAGTCACTGGAGTGCAATGGAGGCTGAGTGCTGACTCCCTGCATCCATTGCGCTAGAAAATTCCCTCAATATGGTGGACTGGCAAAGGTTAAATCAGGATAAAATCACTGGAGCTCAATGGGGGCTGGGAGCCAGTTCACCCAGCTCCCCTGCCTCCTCCATATTCTACATCTGCCCCTGCCATTAATATGCTAATGAATGCCGCAGGTAAGTACACAGAGAGCTGAGTGTTCACCCCTGGCATTCATTAGCATATTAATAATTGGAGTGAGGCGGAGAATATAGAGGAGGCAGGGGAGCTGGGTGAGGCGGCTCCCTGCCTCCATTGCACACTAGAGCGCAATGCAGCAGGAAGATTACAGTGCCATAAGTCAGAAAATACTTAACAGATTTAAGTAGGTAACCGCTCGTTGTAAAGCTGTTCACCCGCACTATAACCCATTATATCAGGTGTGGGTGAACAGGGTGTCACAGTCTCTTTAATTTGGAATTGTGTTTAGACATATCTCAATAATCAGATATCTCAATAAAATCTTGTACTGGATACATTAATCATCAAGCACAAGATATGACAAAATATGACAGATTTTTTGGCTTGTGGTGGTGTTTTGGTAACTTCCATTAATGATAATTGCAGTATGTTGTAAGAAAGCCTTAAAATAAATAGTCTACAGTAAGTCTAATGAGTGGGTGTTCATAGTCTATACTGAAACCAATGTAATTAATGCTTGGGTGTGGATATGACATTACTGAATGTTTGAAAGTATGAGTTTACTATTACACACATAATTGTGAGCTTACATCATCTTTGTCGTGGGTGACTTCCGATCACAAGGTGTTTTGATGATATTATAACTTCTCCTTCTGCATTCCATTACCTGGATTAGTGCAAGGTAAAGCACTCATGCAAAGATACACATTTACAGGAAGCAGATTTAGTCAGGATTTACCTTGTTAGCAGACAATAACCATATATGGCAATAAGCGTTTTCAATAGGATAAGAATTTATAGGTGCAAACATAGCTGTTCAAACAGAAGCAAGAAAGCAACTAAAACTGTCAGCTCGAAAAGACAAGAAAAACAGATAGACGATCTGGTCAATTGTGGATAATGTTTGAATTCAATTTGCATCATAAAACGTTGCAGGTGAGCATAGTAAGTAATCATAGTTAAAATTATAGTAGGTACTACACAAACATCTAAAATAGTTTGGAATGTTGATGTAAAGGAGGAACTTAAAGAACTTCATGAAATGTTCTTAAAGGGGTATACCGGGCATAAACATTTTATCCCCTATCCAAAGGATAGGGGATAAGATGTCTGATTGCAGGGGGCCGGCTGCTGAGACCCCCCCCATCCCTCCCCCCCCCCCCCCGCCATCTCCCTGCAGCACCCACATTCTATGCGGGGACTGCGTCTCTAGTTTCGGAACCGGGTTTCCAGGACTGGGGACATGACGTCATGCCACTCCCCCTCCATTCATGTCTATGGGAGGGGGCATGACAGCTGCCACGCCCCCTCCAATAGACATGAATGGAAGGGGCGTGGCGTGACACCACATCCCCAGTCCCGGAAACCTGGAGGTGTCGGGCCCCCTGCAATCAGACATCTTATAAAATATTTTTGCCTAGAATACCCCTTTAAAGTAAAACAGTCATCAGTGTCACCTACGCAACCTGTCAGTACAGGCTTGTAGTGCAGGTGACACTGATTAAAATGATACTCATCCCCGCCAGATTGGCCACTCCAATCGGCTGTTATGCATCTTATTCGGTTGCAGACGTGGGGCACGGGCAGAGCTCCAGGAGCGCACTGGTGCCATGGCTGCTGCTTTTTCCCTCCATTGGTGTTTTGAAGATTCTTGCGCCCTGAAGAATTCTGCATCCACTCAGCCCTGCAGCTTGCAGCTCCTCCCTGATTGACTAAGGCCGCATACACCTTCCTCCGCTCTCAGCCCTGAAGGGAGTGCAAGAAATTTCAGAACACCGGCGGCATGAGAAAGCAGCAGCCTTGACATCAGCAGCCTTGACATAAGTAGTAACAGAGCATTTGTGTATGGCATGGTGCGTTAAGGCTCAGGCATCCGTGTTGTACATTTCTGCCAGATGTTGTTGTGAGTTTAAAAAACATTATTCTATGGTGCACTTTAAAAGCATACTCTGCCCCTAGACATCTGATCTGATCACTGGGGGACCAGCTGCTAGGACCCTTCACGATCTGTGGCCCGGCACCTGGGCGTACTGAACATTTATGTTTAGAATGCCGGCTGTGCTAGGCTGCGGGTGGCCGTGTATATCTATGGAGAGGGGACGAGATGGCTGGGGTAGCTCATAATCTTTCAAATGGATTACTAGGTGCTGGGCCAGAGATTGCAAGGGTCCCAGCGGTCAGAATCCCCATGATCAGACATTTTATCCCCTATCTTTTGGATAGCGGATAAGATGTCTAGGGGCGAATTACTGCTTTAACTAGTTATGGTTCGGGGTATTTTGTGCTTTTAGACACTGTTTAGCCCCTTCAGATGGTAGTTTACTCTGAGTTTTATATTCTTGAACTAACAACATGTTTTGGGTTTTTAATAATATGTAATACGTATATTTTGTTTAATATAATATAACTGTAATTTTCTCAGGTTCCTTTCCTTCTTCTCTCCTCTAAACTCATCATTCACTTATGTAATTAAATTAGCTCAAGGGAGAAGTGAAGAGGGCTAGACGAAGGAGTAGCTATAAAGAGACAAAAGCAAACAGGGAGACCCAATGATATATTGTAGTACATTAGACTGCTTAGTAGTGCTCTATAATGTACTCCACACTGCTGCTACTTTTAAGGATGTGCTATAGAGACATAGTGGAGCACTGTATTGACCATTTTTATAAATAGCTTTTGAAAATATATTTTATAATTATACCTACCTTTTTGGTAAGCACTGTAATCCTAAAATAGATTTTAGATCTGTGTTCACTATGGCCTACAGTTAATGTTTTTTGTATTTTATATCCACAATTGGTTTATGGCTTTAGGAAAAGGTTTTACATATATGTAATTTTTTATTTTCTTTTTAATAGTCTGTTCTTAACTTGTTAACCCCTTAAGGACCGTTTTTTTTTCCTTTTTTGCATTTTCGTTTTTTGCTCCTTGCCTTCAAAAAATCATAACTCTTTCAATTTTGCACCTAAAAATCCATATGATGGCTTATTTTTTGCGCCACCAATTCTACTTTGTAATGACATCAGTCATTTTGCCCAAAAATCTACGGTGAAGCGGAAAAAAAATCATTGCGCGACAAAATTGAAAAAAAAAAAAACACTGTTTTGTAACTTTTGGGGGCTTCCGTTTCTACGTAGTACATTTTTAGGTAAAAATGACACCTTAGCTTTATTCTGTAGGTCCATACGATTAAAATGATACCCTACTTATATAGGTCTGATTTTGTCGGACTTCTGGAAAAAATCATAACTACATGCAGGAAAATTTATACGTTTAAAATTGTAATATTCTGACCCCTATAACTTTTTTATTTTTCCGTGTATGGGGCGGTATGAGGGCTCATTTTTTGCGCCGTAATCTGAAGTTTTTAACGGTACCATTTTTGCATTGATAGGACTCATTTTTAAATGATATAAAAAGTGACCAAAAATGCACTATTTTGGACGTTGGAATTTTTTTGCGCGCACGCCATTGACCGAGCGGTTTAATTAATTATATATTTTTATAATTCGGACATTTCCACATGCGGTGATACCATATATGTTTATTTTTATTTACACTGTGTTTTTTTTTATGGGAAAAGGGGGGTGATTCAAACTTTTAATAGGGGAGGAGTTAAATGATATTTATTCACTTTTTTTTTCCACTTTTTTTTTGCAGTGTTATAGCTCCCATAGGGACCTATAACACTGCACACACTGATCTTCATCATTGATCACTGGTTTCTCATAGGAAACCAGTGATCGACGATTCTGCCGCATGACTGCTCATGCCTGGATCTCAGGCACTGAGCAGTCATTCGGCGATCGAACAGTGAGGAGGCAGGTAGGGGCCCTCCCGCTGTCGTGTAAGCTGTTCGGGATGCCGCGATTTCGCCGCGGCTATCCCGAACAGCCCACTGAGTTAACCGGCAGTTTTCACTTTCGGTTTTAGCCGCGATCGGCGCTGCGCGCTATTAGCGGCGGGTCCCGGCTTCACTATGACGCCGGGCCCGCCGTGATATGATGCGGGGTTACCGTGTAACCCCACGTTATATCAGGAGAGCAGGACCAAGGACGTACTGGTACGTCCTTGGTCCTTAAGGGGTTAAGGATCAAGGGTGCACCTGTACGTCCTAGGTCCTTTCCCTTTTTATAACGCAGGGCCACAGCTCTAACAACGGCCAGGGCCCGTGGCTAATAGCACGTGACACTGATGGCGGTGCCATTTGCTATTAACCCTTTAGATGCGACGTTCAAAGTTGATTGCCGCATCTAAAGTGAAACTAAACTACCCCGGCTATCTCAGGGGGCTGTTCGGGGCCGCCGTGTGGTGAAATAGCGGCCCCTCAAACAGCTGTAGGACACGAGGAGGGTGTCCGATCGCCGAATGATTGCTCAGTGCCTGAGATCAGGGCATGAGCAGTCAAGTAGCAGAATCATAGATCAATGGTTTCCTATGAGAAACCATTGATCAATGTAAAAGATCAGTGTGTGCAGTGTTATAGCCCCCTATGGGAGCTATAACATTGCGAGAAAAAAAAGTGGGAAAAAAAAGTCAATAGAGATCATTTAACCCCTTCCCTAGTAAAAGTTTTAATCACCCCCCTTTTCCCATAAAAAAAACAAACAGTGTAAATAAAAATAAACACATGTGGTATCGCCGCGTGCGGAAATGTCCAAATTATAAAAATATATCATTAATTAAACCGCACGGTCAATGGCGTACACGCAGAAAAATTCCAAAGTCCAAAATAACATATTTTTGGTCACTTTTTATATAATGAAAAAAATGAATAAAATGCGATCAAAAAGTACAATCAATACAAACATGGTACCATTAAAAACTTCAGATCACGGTTCAAAAAATGAGCCCTCATACCGGCCCATATGCAAAAAAATTAAAAAGGTATAGGGGTCAGAAGATGACCATTTTAAACTTATACATTTTCCTGCATGTAGTTATGATTTTTCCAGAAGTACGACAAAATCAAACCTATATAAGTAGGGTATCATTTTAATTGTAATTAAAATGTACTGCGTAGAAATGGAAGCCCCCAAAAATGACAAAATTGAGTTTTTTCTACAATTTTGTCATACAATGATTTTTTTTCTGTTTCATCGTAGATTTTTGGGTAAAATGACTGATGTCATTACAAAGGAGACTTAGTGGCAAAAAAATAAGCCATCTTATTTATTTCTAGGTGCAAAATTTAAAGAGTTATGATCTTTTAAAGGTAAGGAGGAAAAAATGAAAGTGCAAAAATGGAAAAAACCCTGGTCCTCAAGGGGTTAAAATTACCATTACATTTTTATATGCTATAGTTTCCGCCTATAACTATAGCTGGCACAGCAGACCTAGATTCAGTAAAACTAAAGCCATATGTTTTATACGTGTGAGAAAGAACAATTTATATTTGATGGATGAATCACGTACTAAAATCATTTAATTTTCACTCACACCAAAATCAGAAAAGGCTGATATGCTTCTACAACAAAGGCAGGGATTGCATTCCGACATACACTCCAGTACAGTCTGGCTTCTAACAAAGCCATGCAGATTTTTTTCCCTTCAGAATAATCCCGCCAACTCAAGTAACGCTACTTTTTAATGCCCAGTACTCCTGAGGCTTTATTCTTCCTTCTCCTGTCAAATCGTGTTTATTACTGATGCCAATCCTGCTGTAACTGAATCACCACTAAGTGAACCAGCAGATGTCGAAGACCTGAGAGGAGACTGAGTAAGATGAGAAAGCTTGGTATTATTTTATTATGCAGAATTCATTGGCTCCTGGTGAAATTGGTCATAGGCTCCCCTTAGAGACTAAAATGGAAAGAATCCAGAACATTTTTGCATTAGAAATATGATCTTCAATAACATTAGGAGATTGATAAATGAAAGAACAAGATGATATCATGATTTCTGTATTTATGGTAATCATTCATGGGGCAAGTGAACTGTAACAACAAGAAAACATTTCATTAGTTCAAAACATAGTCAAAGGCATTCCAAATGGTGGAAGAGACTACATTCCCACCTTCATCTGTTAAAGGGGTACTTCGGTGAAAACCTTTTTTCTTTTAAATCAACTGGTGGCAGAAAGTTAAACATATTTGTAAATTACTTCTATTAAAAAATCTTAATCCTTCCTGTACTTATTAGTTGCTGAATACTACAGAGGAAATTCTTTTCTTTTTGGAATGCTCTCTGATGACATCACGAGCACAGTTCTCACGCTAACGTCATTATAATAATAATAATGCTTTATTTATTGTTGTCCTTAGTGGGATTTGAACCCAAGGCAGCAATGCTAACCACTGAGCCACCATGCTGCCCTTAGCATACATCTGCTATGCATGGTTGCTAAAATGGACAGAGATGTCAGCATAGAGAACTGTGCTCGTGATGTCATCAGTGTTCCAAAAAGAAAGGAATCTCCTCTGTAGCATTCAGCAGCTAATAAGTACTGGAAGGATTAAGATTTTTTAATAGAAGTAATTTACAAATATGTTTAACTTTCTGCCACCAGTTGATTTAAAAGAAAAAAGGTTATCACCGGAGTACCCCTTTAAACTGTCTGCCTGGAGATTTGTATCAGGGGAACAATTACTGCATAAACTGTGCAGGTAAATGGCTTATTTTCCTGCTACTTGCTAATTTTAGGGGGGGGGGGGAATCTAAATATTTTACAATATAACATTCTAAATTAATAGTTTAATAATTTTGTAAGTAGGTATCTTGCTTGATTTTAAGTGATTTTTTTTCTCCCACGTCATCTCTTTCAGCTTGCTACTTGTGAGGACTTATGCAATGAGTCTGTTTTCATTTTATTTACAGTTTTAGGACTGAGGAGGTGGCGCATCTCCACCAATCTGGCATATGAGGGTTTATAGAAGTAGATGGAGTCGGCACACGTGTCCCAGTCGGTGCACGCAGACCAGAAGTCAAAATAAATCAATAGAAATGAAGTCTTGGCACTCACAGGTTATCTTGCAAATTCTTTTGTTATTTATTCACATGGGTGAAATATAACAGGACGCGTTTCGGCCACACACCGTTATCAACCGCAATTGCTGTATTGGTTTGCACCACTGGGGGACAAATTGTGGGTGCCTCTTCCTAACCCTCTTCCCCAGCAGGAGTATGCCGAAGCACTTTGGTTGGTGCCTGTTGTTTTGGCCAAACCCCCTCAACTCCAGGAGTAGGCAAGGGCACATCTGTAGACAACTTCTGCTTGGTACCAGATACATATTTGGGTGCCAGGACAGGCATCTCTGGCAGGAGCTCTTCTTCTTTAACTTGACCCTTTACTTTTAGGGACAACAGGCCAAACGGATCAGAATTCCAGTACTCTGATGGGAAGCACATGAAGGGGAGCTGTGTAGGATGCTTGGGTTGGGTCACAGCTGCCGCCCATTTCCCTCGTGCAATTTGGACTGGGGTGTATTCTACTATCTCTCCGGGGAGTGTGAGTTGGAGGGTAGTCCCTCTTGACTGCACACCTGTTAACTAAGACTGTGCCACCGTGGTAGAAGTCCATCAAGGTGCCAAATCCCCTGACCCGGTCAAAATTTGATTACAGTGACTCTTCACCTTTCTAGGTGTGGCTCTCTTTCTCTGGGATGGTACAGTATACGGATATACAACCCTTGCCTACCGAGCTGCGAGAACTGGGAGGGTGCTCCTTTCCTAGCAGGGGCAGGAGGTATTAATGCATATATCAAATGACTTACGGCTCATCGCTGAACACCCACCAGGGCAGCGAGGGTGACTGGGGACATACTGTGGGCTTCTGGACCTGGGGGTTGGACTAGAAGTGGATGAAGGGGTAGAAAATGCGTCTGCCGCCGGGCACTCACTTCTGACTCGTCAGTGCGGATCTCCGCCCAGGATCCCCTGGTCCAATGTCCAATGTGGTGAAAGTTTTTCCAGCGATGCTCTGCTTGATGATGATGCTGGCGTTCTGTCCTCAGGTTTCGCTGGCCAGTCGTCAGACCTTTCCGGCAATGGCAGCGGTCCTCCAGCAGCGGTCCTCTAAGGAGATTTTCTGCTAGCTCCTGGAAGACTTGGGCAGCCGCGGCGGCAACTTCTTGGAAGATGGGCACCATCTTGTGACTCACAGACCTCTTGGGTCCTTGCGCCTCCACCATCTTTCTTCTCTCGCTGACTTCCGGTAGACTGAAGAGGCCCAGCTGCGCTCCGCTCTTTATACTGGTCTCTGGCAATATGGCTGCCGGACGGAAGTTCGTCAGTGGTGCACCCTCTTCAGTCGCCCCCCCGGCATCAGGGAGCAGACCCTTTTGGATCCACTTCGGATTAGTGATGGAGACTTGACTTCCACGCCCAGGGGCGGGACGCTGACTTTCGTATGCTTCCTTTGCTTGCTTTTCTCTGACTCCATTAGCCCCTTCAGGTACAGCAGACATTTTACAACGCAGCATAAGTCCTGTTCAGTACTTGTATATGCACAACAGGGTAACCACCACAAACTTGATTCTTTCACAATGGCGGGCACAACCTTAACACTTTTACAGTAGACAGAATAAACTTTTCTTCTGCCCCTCTTTTCACAAGCGCCTTTCAACGCAGACAAAGTCCCGTGCAATTTTGGCACAGTTTCTGTCGCATGGACGTGCAGTTTTCTTCAATACTGGACAAAATTCTAATTGTTTTGTTTTTTTCTCTGCATAAAGCACACACCTGTATCCTGTTCATGACTCCAAAAGTTGTGGTCTTGGATGGGGTAATGTCTAATTAACCTTATCATGATGCCAGGGTGTGGTTGACCTATACACCACCCGAGGTAGGCCAGCTTCACCTGTGCCAGGCACAGGGCAAATAATCACTCCAATGCAAGGCTATGGTTAACTGGCTTGCTTTACTGAGGTTGGAAAGGTGGTACAATCAGTTACAGCTCAGATTAGCGTGAAGGAGTTGCAGGGTGAACTTAGGGAAATTTATATGCTTGCTGGGGCTTATAGTTGATTTTGCTGTATATGACTGTGTTACACTCTGCGCTCCGGCCGTGAACGCAGTGTCCTTGTGTCCCCGTCTGCCGGCGGGGCTGGATTTCGCATGGCAGGACGCACCCGCATGCGAATCCCAGCCCGTCACTCACCACACTCCGCTGCCACCTCTTCCTGTGTGTCTCAGCTCCGACGTGCGCATCCCGGTCTCCTAGGGCGTGTGCCGGAGCTCTGAAATTTAAAGGGCAAGTGCGCCCATAATTAGTTGTTGCACCTGACAATACATTATAAAGTCCCTGCACTTCCCACACTTCCTTGCTGGATCTTCAGTGCCCCTAGCCTGAGATTAAGCATTCCATATTGCCTGTTTTCCTTACCCAAGTATCCAGACCTTCCCGCTACGTTATTTGACTTTGCACCATTGCCGCCTGCCTTGACCTTCTGCTACATTTGACTACGCTACTGCCTTATACTTTGGTACCTTGCATTTCCCAGCTACCTGTGTGGTCGAGCTGTGTCAGGGGTAGCGACCTGGATGTCGCCTGTGGCAGCAAGCCCATCCTGCCTTGCGGGGGGTTCTGGTGAAGACCAGCAGCACCTTAGACTCCGCTCCCCGATACAGTCCGAGTCATCAGCTACACAGGTTAGAGGATCCACATCCAGCTCCGTAACAGCAAGATCCAGATATTGATCCCGCTGGGGTTCCTCTGCCAGATAATCCGGATCTCGCTTCTATTGTGGTGCTCCAGTCACAGCAGTTGGCCCAGCAGGCACAGCAGTTGAGCCAGTTATCCGCCATGATGGAGCAGTTGCAAACTGCTCAGCAGCAACCGCCACAACCACAGCCTCCTCCTGCTCCAGTGCTGCCTCCCGCTGCTGCAGTCTCCTCCGGAACGAAACTCCGCTTGTCTCTTCCTAATAAGGGGGGGGGGGGAACCCAAGTTCTGTTGTGGTTTTGTGACGCAGTGCTCCATGCACATTGAACTCATGGTGGAACAGTTCCCTACGGAACAAGCAAAGGTGGCCTTCATTATCAGTTTCTTAACTGGAAGGGTTTTGGCCTGGGCAACTCCGCTTTGGGATCGCAGTGATGCTATCACAACCAATCTCCAGACTTTTCTTATGGAATTTCAGGGTGTCTTTGAGGAACCAGCCCAAGCCTCCTCCGCTGAGACAGCATTACTGAGTCTTTCGCAGGGCAACTCCTCTGTGGGTGAGTATGCAATTCAGTTTCGTACCCTGGCATCGGAGTTATCATGGAACAATGAAGCTCTTTGCGCCACCTTCAAGAGAGGACTATCTAATCATATCAAGTATGCCCTTGCTGCCCAGGTATTGCCATCTAACGTGAATGAACTTATACACTTGGCATCCCGGATTGATATTCGTTTCTCTGAGCGACGTGAGGAACTTCGCCAAGAAAGGGAATCTGCATGACCATGGCGCTTTCCTCGTCTGGCACCTGTCTTCCAGCAACCACCGCAATCATCTACATTGCCTCCCGCAGTGGAGGCTATGCAGGTGGATCGGTCTCGCCTGACCCTGCAGGAAAGAACTCGCCGACGAACTGAGAATCTATGCCTTTACTGCGCCAGTGCGGATCATTTCCTAAAAGATTGTCCTCTATGTCCACAGCCACAGGGAAACACTCGCACCTAGGTTTTGTGGGAGAGGCCTCCCTAGGTGTGGTCCAGATTTTTCTACCCTCCAAAGAGATTGTCTCTGTTCTTGCCTTCTTGGACTCTGGTTCCGCAGGAAATTTTATTGATGCCTCCCTACTACATAGATATCATCTTCCTGTATTTTGCCTGTTAAAGCCATTATACATCTCTACAGTCAATGGAGAAAGACTGGACTTGACTGTGCTTGTTCACCTCCATGCAGCGCCCCGGTCAGACCCGCTGACCGGGAGCGCTGCACTAGTGTCACCGGGCGGATGCGACCCGCGTAGCGGGACGTGCCCACCTGCGGCTCGCATCCCAATCTCCTCAACTGCCCCGTCCTCCATTTTCTCAGTCCCGGCGTGTGCGGCCCCGCCCCCTAGGGCGTGCTCGCGCCGACTCTCTGAGATTTAAAGGGCCAGTGTGCCATTGATTGGCACCTGGCCAAATCAGTACCTGAAGCTGTGCCCTCCTTATAAAAACACACTTCCCCTTCCTGTCATCGCCGGATCTTGTTGCCTAGTGCACAGTGCAAGCGTTTTCTGTGTTCCCAAGCCTGTGTTCCAGACCTTCTGCTGTTGCCCCTGACTACAACCCTTGCTGCCTGCCCTGACCTTCTGCTATGTCCGACCTTACTCTTGTCTTGTCCTTCTGTACCGCGCCTGTCTCAACTGTCAGCTGGGCTTGAGTCGCTATCGGGTGGAACGACCTGGGGGTTACCTGCCGCTGCAAGTCCATCCCGCTTTGCGGCGGGCTCTGGTGAAAACCAGTAACCCCTTAGACTCTGTTCTCCTGGTACGGCCCACGTCATCACCCCACTGACACAGAGGATCCACCACCAGTGTCCTTGCTGCATACCTATCCGGATCCTGACAGTGCTATACCGCACTGAACGGTTTTCTATGCAGATCAGAGCCTTGCATAAGGAGAACTTGACTTTTTATGTACTCCCTCGTTGTACTTCTTCTCTCCTGCTTGGCCTACCGTGGTTGCTACTCCATGCCCCGCAGTTGGATTGGAAAAATGGAGAACTTCTTCGTTGGGGACCGCATTGCATCAACCACTGTATTCAAATATGTTTGGCTTAGTTGGAATCATCTTCTTGTCCTCTTCGCGGTTTGCCTTCGTTCCTTCAGGACTTTGCTGATGTCTTCAGTGAAAAACGAGCTGAAGTCCTACCACCACATCGTCCCTATGACTGTCCTATTGATTTACTTCCCGGCTCCACACCTCCCCGGGCAGAATCGACCCTTTGTTGGTCCCTGAAACTCAGGCTATGTCTAATTACATCCAGGAGAATCTTCAGAAGGGATTTATCAGAAAGTCCTCTTCCCCTGCTGGAGCTTGATTCTTCTTCGTGGAAAAGAAAGGCGGGTCTTTGCGACCTAGCATCGACTACCGAGGCTTGAATAAAATTACAATTAAGAACCACTACCCACTTCCTTTAATCTCTGAATTATTTGATCGTCTGTGGGGTGCCAGGATCTTATCTAAACTAGACCTTAGTGGGGACTAGATTTTGATTCGTATACAAGAAGGGGACGAGTGGAAGACTGCGTTTAATATTTGTGATGGACATTTCGAGTATCTGGTGACGCCATTCGGACTCTGTAATGCTTCAGCAGTCTTCCAAGAGTTTGTCAATGACATTTTTCATGACCACCTATACTCATGTGGATGACATTCTCATCTACTCGCCCAATCTCCACACTCATCGTTCTCATCTCCGTCAAGTTTTACAGCGCCTCCGAGACAATCATCTCTATGCAAAACTGGAAAAGTGTACTTTTGAAAAGACGAGCCTTCCGTTTCTGGGGTATATTGTTACCAGTCAAGGTCTACAAATGGATCCTAACAAGTTGTCCGCTGTACTGGATTGGCCTCGATCTTCTGGCTTGAAAGCGATTCAGCGCTCCCTCAGCTTTGCCAATTATTATCGGAAATTTATTCCACACTACTCCACCCTGGTTGCCCCCATCGTCTCTCTTACCAAGAAAACTGCTAATCTGAAGGTCTGGACTCCTGATGCCGACGAAGCGTTCAAACAGTTAAAATCCGCCTTTGCTTCTGCTCCTGTGTTGTCAAGACCAGATCCAGGCAAGCCATTTATTTTGGAAGTGGATGCTTCATCAGTTGGTGCAGGTGCAGTTTTGACACAAAAATCATCCAAAGGAAGAACTGTAACCTGCAGTTTCTTCTCTAAGACTTTCTCTCCTGAGGAGAGAAATTATACAATTGGAGATCGCAAGCTTTTGGCTACTAAGTTGGCCTTGGAAGTGTGGCGTCATCTCTTGGAGGGCTCTGTACATCCGCTTACTATTTATACTGACCACAAGAACCTGCTATATCTACAGACTGCCCATCGTCTCAACCCTCGACAGGCTCGCTGGTCTCTGTTGTTCACCAGATTTGACTTTTTTATTCCCTTTCGTCCAGCAAAGAAGAATCTAGATCTAGAATCTAGAATCTAGATCTTCTGTTATACAAGACCAAGAATCTCACCCTTAACATATTGGGGGAGATAAATCAAAACCTGTGCAGAGGCAAAGTTGCTGAGTTTCCCATAGCAACCAATCAAATTGCTTCTTACATTTTGCAGATGCCTTGTTAAAAATGAAAGAAGCAATCTGATTTGTTGCTATGGGCAATTGGGCAACTTTTCCTCTGAACAGGTTTTGATAAATATCCTCCATAATTCCTCCTGATCGTCTCATTTCTGCAGCACCAGCAAGTCTTCAGCACCTGCCTCCTGGAAAGACCTACATTACTCCCCGCCTAAGACTCTGAGTCTTGAAATGGGGTCATTCCTCTCTGTTGGCCGGTCATGCCGGTATTCGTAAGTCCTTGCAACTCATCTCCTGACAGTATTGGTGGCCAACTCTAAAATAAGATGTCATTGACTTTGTTCGTTCCTGTTCAGTCTGTGCCCGGGACAAGACCCCCTCGTGCTAAGCCTGCTGGTCTACTGCATACTTTGCCAGTTCCTGAGCGTCCCTGGACCGACATAGCAATGGTCTTTATTACTGACCTTCCTTCTTCTGGCAGCAATATGGTCATCTGGGCTGTTGTGGACCTATTTTCTAAAATGGTTCATTTTTGTGCCCTTGCCAGGTTTACCATCTACACCGCAGCTTGCCAAGCTATTCCTTGGTCATATCTTCCGTCTACATGGATTGCCTACTCAAATTGTCTCACACCGGGGAGTCCAGTTCGTCTCCAAGTTCTGGAGGGCCCTCTGCTCTCTTCTCCAAGTTAAATTGGACTTCTCCTCGGCTTACCTTCCTCAATCCAATGGTCAAGTTAAAAGGGTGAACCAGATCCTGGGGGACTATCTTCTCCATTTTGTCTCTGCTCGCCAAGATGACTGGGCCGATTTCCTACCCTGGGCCGAATTTTCTTACAACCATAGGGATTCAGAATCCACTGGGACTTCACCCTTCTTTGTGATCTATGGACTTCATCATCGTCCTCCTCTTCCCTTATCTTCTTCTTCTTCTGGAGTACCTATGGCTGACTAACTGATGTGGAATTTCCCCTCCATCTGGCAGAAGACTCGATACTCCCTTCTTCATGCCACGACCCGTATGAAGTCGCAAGCGGACAGGAAAAGACACCCTCCTCCCGAATTCTCTCCTCGAGACAAAGTGTGGTTATCCTCCAAATATTATATAGAAATGAAAAATTGTGTAGCTCACTCTGCCACTGACCCGAGGTTAACTGGGTAGATCTATATCCCAAAGACCTAAGGATATGTGGGAGAATTTATATATAATACTTATATATAAGAACCAGTCCTCAAGAGACAGTAAAATAGAAAAGAAAAGGATACGTATATGTATACATATCTTGAAACGCATATAGTCTTGCCTGTTACCACTAACTACACATTATCAGCACCTTTATGACCTTCTAAAGCCTATGGTTCCGTACTTGGCAGCGCTGCAGTACCTCTCACCTTGGACCACTAAAATCGCGCGCGTGATCCAGCACGAGGACGCCAGCTCATACACAAACTCAGTTACCATCTCCAGAGACCTATTTGGCCGGACGCATATTCGTGCCCGCCTGCACCTTGCTGGGACCACCGAACAACTTATCCCAAGGCCGGACGCCACACCATGCCAGTTCCGATTACTACTTTTGCCGCGACTATTGAGAAAATGCCGGCAACTCTAATCATGAGTAACTCACTATTGCGGACTGCAGGTATTAGCATATACTACTATTCCAGCATCTCCACATTGTCTCTTTAATAACTGGGAATACCCTGACAATATCATCCCCTGCACCATCAATGGGATACAAGAAAGATACTTTCTTAGATGATTGATAGACATTTGCTGTACGGACATCACTTTATTGGAACCATAGACTTATCATTCCCATATGCACCAACAGACTTTGTTTTTGTTAATTAGTTGCTGATAATATTTTCTTAACCATTTTTATCTCTATTGTATTTTATCACATCTTGTACAGATGTGAATTGCACCACTCAATTAAATGTCATTTTAACAATTTATGCTCCCATCCTAATTTGGTTATGTTTTCAGTACTAGACATCTATCTTCTCTCACTTACATCTTTTTTATCTTACTCTATTCTCATTCCATTTCCCACATTTTTCTTAGTTTTTTTTCTGTCCGTTCTTTTCTTTGCTTTCATCTTTTTTTCCATTTTTTTTCCCTTTTCTTTTCTATTTCACTGTCTCTTGAGGACTGGTTCTTATATGTAAGTATTATGTATAAATTCTCCCACATATCCTCCAAATATATCCACTTTAAGGTACCCTCTTGAAAACTTGGTCCACGTTTTTGGTCCCTATAACGTCAAAAAACGACTTAATCCTGTGGTTTATTCCCTCCATCTTCCATCCTCTCTCTGGATCCCAAATTCCTTCCATGTCTCCCTCTTGAAGCCTGTCATCCACAATTGTTTTTCTCTAAAGGACATCTCGCCTTCCTCTATCTCTGGTACCTCTGATGTTTTTGCGGTTAAGGAAATCTTAGACTCCAAGCTTGTCAGAGGAAAATGCTTCTTTTTTGTGAATTGGGAAGGATTCAGTCCGGAGGAGAGGTCTTGGGAACCACAGGACAATATCTTGGACCAGGACCTTCCTCAAAAATTTCTGAACCACTAGAGGAGGGGGAGACCAAAGGGGGGTACTGTTACACGCTCTGGCAATGAGCGCAGTGTCCCTGTGTCCCCTCTGCCGGCGGGCTGGGATGCGCATCGCGAGACGCGTCCGCGAATCCCAGCCTGTCACTCACCACGCCCCGCTGCAGTCTCTTCCTCTGTGTCTCAGCTCCGGCGTGCGCGTCCCCGTCTCCTAGGGCGCATGCGCACCGGAGCTCTGAAATTTAAAGGGCCAGTGTGCCCATAATTATTTGTTGCACCTGACACTACATTATAAAGTCCCTTCACCTCCCATACTTCCCTGCCAGATCTTCAGTGCCCCTAGCCTGAGATTAAGCATTCCATATTGCCTGTTTGCTTTACTCGTATATCCAGACCTTCCTGCTATGTTATTTGACTTTGCACCGCCTGCCTTGACCTTCTGCTAAATTTGACTACGCTACTGCCTTATCTTTCGGTACCTTGACTTGCCCAGTTACCTGTGTGGTCAAGCCGTGTCGGGGTAGCAAACTGGGTGTTGCCTGCTGCAGCAAGCCCATCCTACCTTGCGGTGGGCTCTGGTGAAGAACAGCGTCACCTTAGACTCCACTCCAAGATACGATCCGAGTCATCAGCCACACAGGTTAGAGGATCCACATCCAGCTCCGTAACAGACTGATTCAGCCCACGCTATACTTCAGGGACTTGGACTAAGACTGTAGGCTTACCGCAAGGCTTTGACTTTCACCTCGGTAGTGGGGCTAACTAGTAGAGTTGAGGTACTTTTGTGCCTCAGGAGTGGTGACTCTAAGGAGCCAAAACTCACTGGGAGAATGAGACCCACTGAGTTGAAGCACTGCACCATTTACTCTTCACCTTGGCACTCACCCTTGGTATCCCGGCCTTCTGGCTAGGATCAGGGAAATTTTTATAGATCCGGCGGAGTAACTCGCTGCATCATCCACTTATTTATTTGTATGTCCCCTTTTTTTTCACTGTGCCATGTTTGTTGTGACTATGTTCACTAGAATGATCAGGGTGTGGTAGCCCTTCTGTGTGTCCCCCCTGACAGTGTAGGGGACGTGTGTGTGGCCTTCTGATTTCTCAACTCCTTGCAACCCTAGGTGTCTCGGCTTCGGTTGAGATGCTATCTGGATACTGCTCCTTAGCTTACCTAAGCTAAGGGCAGGTTTGTTGGGGGTCCTCTCTCCTTTCGGAAAAAGGCTTGCAATGGACCCCCATCCTTGTGCATGTTTTTTTTTTGTGACGTGTTTGCATTTTTTCTTGCACTTGGGTGATAAAGAGCACGTGCTTCAGCTTTAAAAAAATAAATAAAGAAATGTCACCCTTTAAACAATGCTGCCTTATGCACCTTCCCACAGGTGCCTAGTGTCATGTATAACCCTTTAGATTTATAGGGGTTTGCTCACCTCCCTTTCCTTCTTCACTTTGTAATCCTAGGAATCACTAGTTAGGACACACAGTATGCATGTTACGCCGAGCGCTCCGGGTCCCCGCTCCTCCCCGGAGCGCTCGCTTCTCTCTCGCTACCGCAGCGCTCCGGGCAGCTCCACTGACCCGGTGCGCTGCGATACCGTCTCCAGCCGGGATGCGATTCGCGATGCGGGTAGCGCCCGCTCGCGATGCGCATCCCGGCTCCCGTACCTGACTCGCTCTCCGTCTGTCCTGTCCCGGCGCGCGCGGACCCGCTCCCTAGGGCGCGCGCGCGCCGGGTCTCTGCGATTTAAAGGGCCACTGCGCCGCTGATTGGCGCAGTGGTTCCAATTAGTGTGTTCACCTGTGCACTCCCTATTTATACCTCACTTCCCCTTCACTCCCTCGCCGGATCTTGTTGCCATTGTGCCAGTGAAAGCGTTTCCTTGTGTGTTCCTAGCCTGTGTTCCAGACCTCCTGCCGTTGCCCCCGACTACGATCCTTGCTGCCTGCCCCGACCTTCTGCTACGTCCGACCTTGCTTCTGTCTACTCCCTTGTACCGCGCCTATCTTCAGCAGTCAGAGAGGTTGAGCCGTTGCTAGTGGATACGACCTGGTCACTACCGCCGCAGCAAGACCATCCCGCTTTGCGGCGGGCTCTGGTGAAAACCAGTAGTGACTTAGAACCGATCCACTAGCACGGTCCACGCCAATCCCTCTCTGGCACAGAGGATCCACTACCTGCCAGCCGGCATCGTGACAGTAGATCCGGCCATGGATCCTGCTGAAGTTCCTCTGCCAGTTGTCGCCGACCTCACCACGGTGGTCGCCCAGCAGTCACAACAGATAGCGCAACAAGGCCAACAGCTGTCTCAACTGACCGTGATGCTACAGCAGCTACTACCACAGCTTCAGCAATCATCTCCTCCGCCAGCTCCTGCACCTCCTCCGCAGCGAGTGGCCGCTTCTGGTCTACGACTATCCTTGCCGGATAAATTTGATGGGGACTCTAAATTCTGCCGTGGCTTTCTTTCCCAATGTTCCCTGCACTTGGAGATGATGTCTGACCAGTTTCCTACTGAAAGGTCTAAGGTGGCTTTCGTAGTCAGCCTTCTGTCTGGAAAAGCTCTGTCATGGGCCACACCGCTCTGGGACCGCAATGACCCCGTCACTGCCTCTATACACTCCTTCTTCTCGGAAATTCGAAGTGTCTTTGAGGAACCTGCCCGAGCCTCTTCTGCTGAGACTGCCCTGTTGAACCTGGTCCAGGGTAATTCTTCCGTTGGCGAGTACGCCGTACAATTCCGTACTCTTGCTTCAGAATTATCCTGGAATAATGAGGCCCTCTGCGCGACCTTTAAAAAAGGCCTATCCAGCAACATTAAAGATGTTCTGGCCGCACGAGAAATCCCTGCTAACCTACATGAACTCATCCATCTTGCCACTCGCATTGACATGCGTTTTTCCGAAAGGCGTCAGGAGCTCCGCCAGGATATGGACTTTGTTCGCACAAGGCGTTTTTTCTCCCCGGCTCCTCTCTCCTCTGGTCCCCTGCAATCCGTTCCTGTGCCTCCCGCCGTGGAGGCTATGCAGGTCGACCGGTCTCGCCTGACACCTCAAGAGAGGACACGACGCCGCATGGAGAATCTCTGCCTGTACTGTGCCAGTACCGAACACTTCCTGAAGGATTGTCCTATCCGTCCTCCCCGCCTGGAAAGACGTACGCTGACTCCGCACAAAGGTGAGACAGTCCTTGATGTCTACTCTGCTTCTCCACGTCTTACTGTGCCTGTGCGGATATCTGCCTCTGCCTTCTCCTTCTCTACTATGGCCTTCTTGGATTCTGGATCTGCAGGAAATTTTATTTTGGCCTCTCTCGTCAACAGGTTCAACATCCCAGTGACCAGTCTCGCCAGACCCCTCTACATCAATTGTGTAAACAATGAAAGATTGGACTGTACCATACGTTTCCGCACGGAGCCCCTTCTAATGTGCATCGGACCTCATCACGAGAAGATTGAATTTTTGGTCCTCCCCAATTGCACTTCCGAAATCCTCCTTGGACTACCCTGGCTTCAACTCCATTCCCCAACCCTGGATTGGTCCACTGGGGAGATCAAGAGTTGGGGGCCCTCTTGTTTCAAGGACTGCCTAAAACCGGTTCCCAGTACCCCTTGCCGTGACTCTGTGGTTCCCCCTGTAACCGGTCTCCCTAAGGCCTATATGGACTTTGCGGATGTTTTTTGCAAAAAACAAGCTGAGACTCTACCTCCTCACAGGCCTTATGATTGTCCTATTGACCTCCTCCCGGGCACTACTCCACCCCGGGGCAGAATCTATCCTCTGTCCGCCCCAGAGACTCTTGCTATGTCGGAGTACATCCAGGAAAATTTAAAAAAAGGCTTTATCCGTAAATCCTCCTCTCCTGCCGGAGCCGGATTTTTCTTTGTGTCCAAAAAAGATGGCTCTCTACGTCCTTGCATTGACTACCGCGGTCTTAATAAAATCACGGTAAAGAACCGCTACCCCCTACCCCTCATCTCTGAACTCTTTGATCGCCTCCAAGGTGCCCACATCTTTACCAAACTGGACTTAAGAGGTGCTTATAATCTCATCCGCATCAGAGAGGGGGATGAATGGAAAACGGCATTTAACACTAGAGATGGACACTTTGAGTATCTGGTCATGCCCTTTGGCCTGTGCAACGCCCCTGCCGTCTTCCAAGACTTTGTTAATGAAATTTTTCGTGATCTCTTATACTCCTGTGTTGTTGTATATCTGGACGATATCCTGATTTTTTCTGCCAATCTAGAAGAACACCGCCAGCATGTCCGTATGGTTCTTCAGAGACTTCGTGACAATCAACTTTATGCCAAGATAGAGAAATGTCTGTTTGAATGCCAATCTCTTCCTTTCCTAGGATACTTGGTCTCTGGCCAGGGACTACAAATGGATCCAGACAAACTCTCTGCCGTCTTAGATTGGCCACGCCCCTCCGGACTCCGTGCTATCCAACGTTTTTTGGGGTTCGCCAATTATTACAGGCAATTTATTCCACATTTTTCTACCGTTGTGGCCCCTATCGTGGCTTTAACCAAAAAAAATGCCAATCCCAAGTCTTGGCCTCCTCAAGCGGAAGACGCCTTTAAACGGCTCAAGTCTGCCTTTTCTTCGGCTCCCGTGCTCTCCAGACCTGACCCATCTAAACCCTTCCTATTGGAGGTTGATGCCTCCTCTGTAGGAGCTGGAGCGGTCCTTCTACAAAAAAATTCTTCCGGGCATGCTGTTACTTGTGGTTTTTTTTCTAGGACCTTCTCTCCGGCGGAGAGGAACTACTCCATCGGGGATCGAGAGCTTCTAGCCATTAAATTAGCACTTGAGGAATGGAGGCATCTGCTGGAGGGATCAAGATTTCCAGTTATTATTTACACCGATCACAAGAACCTCTCCTATCTCCAGTCTGCCCAACGGCTGAATCCTCGCCAGGCCAGGTGGTCTCTGTTCTTTGCCCGATTTAATTTTGAAATTCACTTTCGGCCTGCCGATAAGAACATTAGGGCCGATGCTCTCTCTCGTTCCTCGGATGCCTCGGAAGTTGAACTCTCTCCGCAACACATCATTCCTCCTGACTGCCTGATTTCCACTTCTCCAGCCTCCATCAGGCAAACTCCTCCAGGAAAGACCTTCGTCTCTCCACGCCAACGCCTCGGAATCCTCAAATGGGGTCACTCCTCCCATCTCGCAGGTCATGCAGGCATCAAGAAATCTGTGCAACTCATCTCTCGCTTCTATTGGTGGCCGACTCTGGAGACGGATGTCGTGGACTTTGTGCGAGCCTGCACTGTCTGTGCCCGGGATAAGACTCCTCGCCAGAAGCCCGCTGGTTTTCTTCATCCTCTGCCTGTCCCCGAACAGCCTTGGTCTCTGATTGGTATGGATTTTATTACAGACCTACCCCCATCCCGTGGCAACACTGTTGTTTGGGTGGTCGTTGATCGATTCTCCAAGATGGCACATTTCATCCCTCTTCCTGGTCTTCCTTCAGCGCCTCAGTTGGCTAAACAATTTTTTGTACACATTTTTCGTCTTCACGGGTTGCCCACACAGATAGTCTCGGATAGAGGCGTCCAATTCGTGTCAAAATTCTGGAGGGCTCTCTGTAAACAACTCAAGATTAAATTAAACTTTTCTTCTGCATATCATCCTCAATCCAATGGACAAGTAGAAAGAATTAACCAGGTCTTGGGTGATTATTTACGACATTTTGTTTCCTCCCGCCAGGATGATTGGGCAGATCTTCTACCATGGGCCAAATTCTCGTATAACTTTAGAGTCTCTGAATCTTCCTCCAAATCCCCATTTTTCGTGGTGTACGGCCGTCACCCTCTTCCCCCCCTCCCTACTCCCTTGCCCTCTGGTTTGCCCGCTGTAGATGAAGTGACTCGTGATCTTTCCACCATATGGAAAGAGACCCAAGATTCTCTTTTACAGGCTTCATCTCGCATGAAAAAGTTTGCCGATAAGAAAAGAAGAGCTCCCCCCATTTTTGCTCCCGGAGACAAGGTATGGCTCTCCGCTAAATATGTCCGCTTTCGTGTCCCCAGTTACAAACTGGGTCCACGCTATCTTGGTCCTTTCAAAGTCTTGTGCCAAATTAATCCTGTCTCTTACAAACTTCTTCTTCCTCCTTCTCTCCGTATTCCTAATGCCTTTCATGTCTCTCTTCTTAAACCACTCATCATCAACCGTTTCTCTCCCAAGTTAGTTTCTCCCACTCCTGTCTCCGGTTCTTCTGACGTCTTCTCAGTGAAAGAGATACTGGCCTCCAAGACGGTCAGAGGAAAAAGGTTCTTTTTGGTGGATTGGGAGGGCTGTGGACCTGAAGAGAGATCCTGGGAACCTGAGGACAACATCCTAGACAAAAGTCTGCTCCTCAGGTTCTCAGGCTCTAAGAAGAGGGGGAGACCCAAGGGGGGGGGTACTGTTACGCCGAGCGCTCCGGGTCCCCGCTCCTCCCCGGAGCGCTCGCTTCTCTCTCGCTACCGCAGCGCTCCGGGCAGCTCCACTGACCCGGTGCGCTGCGATACCGTCTCCAGCCGGGATGCGATTCGCGATGCGGGTAGCGCCCGCTCGCGATGCGCATCCCGGCTCCCGTACCTGACTGGCTCTCCGTCTGTCCTGTCCCGGCGCGCGCGGACCCGCTCCCTAGGGCGCGCGCGCGCCGGGTCTCTGCGATTTAAAGGGCCACTGCGCCGCTGATTGGCGCAGTGGTTCCAATTAGTGTGTTCACCTGTGCACTCCCTATTTATACCTCACTTCCCCTTCACTCCCTCGCCGGATCTTGTTGCCATTGTGCCAGTGAAAGCGTTTCCTTGTGTGTTCCTAGCCTGTGTTCCAGACCTCCTGCCGTTGCCCCCGACTACGATCCTTGCTGCCTGCCCCGACCTTCTGCTACGTCCGACCTTGCTTCTGTCTACTCCCTTGTACCGCGCCTATCTTCAGCAGTCAGAGAGGTTGAGCCGTTGCTAGTGGATACGACCTGGTCACTACCGCCGCAGCAAGACCATCCCGCTTTGCGGCGGGCTCTGGTGAAAACCAGTAGTGACTTAGAACCGATCCACTAGCACGGTCCACGCCAATCCCTCTCTGGCACAGAGGATCCACTACCTGCCAGCCGGCATCGTGACAATGCATTGCTTTTGCAGCTGCTATTCTATTCATAGGAGTTTACAATCTGAGCTGACTGGTTAGTGTTTATAGGCTGTCTATAACAAATCATCATACATTCATAGAGCAGAAGTATAAAAATTGGTCCTAGACCAGAGGTTCTCAACCTGTGGTAAGCGTATCCCTAGGGGTATGCCACGGGTTGAGTGGGGGTACGCCAAAGTGCTGACAAATACCGGCCATGCATTGGCCAGTATCTGTCAGCACATTGCCGCGGCAGCTCACTGTGCAGTAGCGAGGCCTGAGCTGCGGGCGCGGCTACTGTATGGAAGCTGCGTGGTTGCCGAGGAGATGTGCGACCTCCCCTGACATTGCACGGAGGTGCCGCTCAGAGCAGGAGGACGTCACATGTCAGTGCGGCCCCACTGAACGGGACTCGCCGCGTGAAGGAACAGGCAACAGGTGACCGCAGGATGCCCAGTAAAGTAAAAAAAAAAAAAAAAAATCTAAAAATAAGTGTAAGGGACGCAGGGAGGACATTAAGATGGAGGAGAGGGTGATGTATGGGACGGAGCAGAAGGCATTAAGAGGGAGAGGGAGAGGGATAATGGTGGAGGAGGGATGAGAGAAATGAAGCACAAGGCATTAAGATGGAGGGGGAGAGGGATAATGGTGGAGGGGAATGGGGAAAAATAAAGCACAAGGCATTAAGATGGAGGGGAGAGGGATAATGGCAAAATGGGATCAGAGGGGGGGGGGGATAATGGCACAAGGGGATTAATATGGAGGGGGGGGGGTGATGATTAATCCTCCCTCCTTCACATTAATCCCCTTGGGCCATTATCCCCCCCTCCCTCTGATCCCCTTTTGCCATATCCGATAATAAGATGGAGGGGGGAGAGGGATAATGGTAAAAGATCAGAGGGAGATGGAAATATTGGCACAAGGGGATTAATATGGAGGTGGGGGGGAGTGATGATTAATCCCCCCCCCCATCCTAATGCCCTTGCACCATTTCCCCTTCCTCTGATCCCCTTTTGCCATATTGGATAATAATGGCACAAGAGGATTAATATGGAGGGGGGAATAATGGCACAAGGGGATTAATATAGAGTGGAGTTACCCCCCCCCCCCTCCATTTTAATCCCCTTGTGCCATTATTCCCCTTCCATCTTAATCCTCTTGTGCTATTATTCCCCCTCCATCTTAATCCCCTTGTGCTATTATTCCCCCTCCATTTTAATCCCCCTGTGCCATTATTCCCCCTCCATCTTAATCCCCTTGTGTTATTATTCCCCCTCCATCTTTATCCCCTTGTGCCATTATTCCCCCTCCATCTTAATCCCCTTGTGCTATTATTATTCCTCCTCCATCTTAATCCCCTTGTGCTATCATTCCCCCCCTCCCTATGATTCCCTTTTGCCATATCGGATAATCATAGCACAAGGAGATAAAGATGGAGGGGGAATAATGGCAAACGGGGATCAGAGGGAGGGGGAATAATGGCACAAGGGGATTAAGATGGAGGGGGAATAATGGGACAAGGGGATTAAGATGGAGGTGGAATAATAGCACAAGGGGATTAAGTATCTCATAAGTATAAAGGTAAGAACACGCCTTTTGTCCGCAGGTACCCCTCGCGCGTAAATTCCGAGTGAATTTCCGCGCGAGGGGGTCCCTGGGGACATACTTTCAGCCTTTGGGGGTACAGTCACCAAAAAGGTTGAGAACCACTGTCCTAGACCATCATATCCTCCATGTGATTAAAGCTAGAGTACAGACAGTCCTGTAATCCACTGTTCCAAAATAGTCCTCAACATGCCAACATCTGCCTAGCTGTCAGTAGGTCCCTTGTGTAGATTCTGGAAATTTTTTTGAGCACTTCCTTTTTGAGGGTGAACTTACTGATTTAATGAACTTTTATAGCATTATAATACACATCTAGCTCAGGTGAAGGGTCAGTATAAACTTCCAAGGCTTTGCCTTTAAACCCTGGAGTAATGTACTGGGTAGATGAGTCCCCATACTTCTCCTTCACAGGAAGGTTTTCCAAACAACTTCTTGGTATTTTTGCATCCTATAATTATTAAAAAAAATTCTAGGATGTAGTGTATCAAGTGTCTATGAATCTATGGGATAAGTACTGTCCCACTTGTTCTCATTTTCATGTATCAACCCCCCATATGGCCCTTGATAGTAGTAGTTTTCTGGTAGTTTCCTGGCACAGTCCCCTGTGAGGCCTTGGTGCGCTTATACTGTAGGTGTAAGCAGTAATTTCCTTTGCTGGCCTCTAAGCATAATTTCTGCAGTCACTGCAGTGTGGATTTTGCAATCTCCCATTCATAAAGAAAAAGGAAGACAAATAATAATTGGTCTCTATGTGAGTTGAGATACCTGACATACTAAAAAGATCTGCCGATTAATCAGTTCTAATCTTTGTATGTAGCGGCTCTGGCTCTTTCATTGGAAATAAATAAAATTAAGTAATTCTACTTGAAACATAGTCTTCTCCAGTATGCACTCTGAGATTTAGAAAAGTGGTATAAAGCTGACATTGCTTATTCATTGTTTAACCCCTACATGTAAATCATGGAATTCCTTGTTATAAGGCACCATGCTGTTTCTGTTTGCTGTGCTCACAAGCCCACAGAAGTCATTCTTATGATTCTGGATGCTTAAAGTGGAGATTTGGGCATCTAATTGGCTTTACAGAGAGATTCCAAGTCATTATACATATAATCAACTGATTGCAACTTCAGGTCTACTATTGGGGCAAAGAAAAAAAGCTAAATTAAAGTGTAAAAACTTTTGTCACAGAGAAATGTCAAGCATTTTGATCAGGTTGGGTCTCAGTTCTATGACCCCTAGCAATTGTTAAACAGAGCCAGAAGAAAATGAATCTGAGCCCTTGCTGCAGTAGTCCAACTCCTACAAGAAGTTGGATAGTGCAGTGAGTCTGGGAGTGAAGCGCTCAGCTGTGTGCTTCTCCATGCTCTATCTGGTGATCAGAAAGGGTGTCACCCCCAAGACCCTGACCGATCAAAACTTTTAACATGCCTGTGTGGCATGTCAAATATATTTTTTATTTGGCAGTAAAGCTTAATTAATTTTCATAAGTATAATTGAAAGACTTCCCCCTCAACTTTAGGGGAATCAGACAGCAAGATTAGAATTTCTAACCTGCTGATAGGTGCAAATAGTGGCCATTACCATAAACATTATAGCAGCTTTAAAGGAGAACTCCAGCCAGATGAAATTACCTTGACATAGCTGCACAAGTTAAAGTTAAATAACTTTGTACTGTACAAGTGTAATCTTTGCAGAGCACATTACATGTTTTTCTCTCCTTTTCTCCAGGCAGGAAGTCCAGTAGTTCTTATCCCACATGATGAATGTCAAGCACCAGTTTGCTGGGCCTGACACATCCCTAAAGTAAGGTCACACTCCCGTCTACTCAGCCAAGAGAGCTTCGAATTTGTGTGATTGCCCCTGATTGGCGGAGGCCCACACCTCCCTCATATATATTTTCACTGCTTCTCTAACCATGTGTCCTGCTTAGCAATCTCAAGGCAGCTGCTCCAGCAAGAAACAAGCGCAGGGGCTGATGGTCTGTGTAGTTAATTTGTAGCTTTCATCTGGATTTTCAAGGGCTGTTTATGGGGGGCTATGTGGGGGATTTTGAAACAAATCAAATGGGATGCCTTGTGAAGTTGTGGTGAGTATATATATCAATTTCTAATGTTTTTTTTTTTTTTTTTACCTCTTCTGGCTAGATATCTCCTTTAATTTGGCACTCCAGCGTGCCATTCAATATCTATTTTATGGGTATGCAAATGAGGATGTTCGGTGCACTACCCCTCTGCAGTGGCCTTGAGATAAACATTGATATTACAGATAAACAGCGCACCAGTGCTCCATATTAACCTCTTCAGGACATAGGGCGTATGGATACGCCCTGAATCCCGAGTCCTTAAGGACCGAGGGCGTATCCATACGCCCGTGGGAATTCCGGCCCCCACCGCTAGCCGGTTGGGGACCGGAGCCGGATGCCTGCTGAAATCGTTCAGCAGGCATCCCGGCATATCGCCCAGGGGGGTCATTATGCCCCCCCATGTCGGCGATCGCCACAGATCGCTGGACAATTCAGTTCAGCGATCTGCGGCGATTCCGGGTCAATCGGGTCTCCGGTGACCCGGTGACCCGGAATTACTGGCTGTTCGGGGCCGTCTTTGACGGCCCCGAACAGCCAGAGCCTGCAGGGGTGAGGTGGCACTGGTGCCACCTCACGATCGCCCTGATTCGTCGGCCGGATTACCGGCCGACCAATCAGGGCGCCTGCTGCGGGTGTCACTCCCGCACCCGCTCCGCCCCTCTTCTGGAGGACGTGAGCGGGTGCGGGAAGACGACCCCCGATGCTGGGGACCCCGATCCCCGGCGCCCCTGTTGGGATCGGGGCCCCAGGAGCAGCTGCGGCGGCGGGACTGACCTGCAGCGTCTGGATCGTTGGAGGTGAGTGACAGCCTCCTGCTGTTGCTTAGCAACAGCTCCCAGCATGCAAAAAGGGCATGCTGGGAGCTGTAGTTATGCAACAGCAGGAGGCAGACCACCACAACTCCCAGCATTCCCTTATGGGCATGCTGGGACTTATGGTTTTGCAACAGCTGGAGGCACATTCTTTCTATGGAAAAGTGTACCTTCAGTTGTTGTCTAACTACAACTCCCAGCTTGCACAAACAGCTAAAGTGCATGCTGGGAGTTGTAGTGGTGCATCTGCTGGTTGCATAACTACAACTCCCAGCATGCCCGTTGGCTGTCGGTGACTGCTGAGAGTTGTAGTTTTGCAACAGCTGAAGGCACACTGGTTGTTAAACTCAGAGTTTTTTTTTACCTAACTCAGTGTTTCACGACCGGTGTGCCTCCAGCTGTTGCAAACTACAACTCTCAGCAGTCAACGTACACCATGCACCGTACATGCTGGGAGTTGTAGTTTTGCAACAGCTGGAGGCACACTGGTTGTGAAACACTGAGTTAGGTCACAAACTCAGTGATACATAACCAGTGTGCCTACAGTTGTTGCAAAACTGCAACTCTCAGCAGTCACCGACAGCCAACGGGCATGCTGGGAGTTGTAGTTATGCAACAGCTGGATGTCCCCCCCCCCCCCAATGTGAACGTACAGGGTACACTCACATGGGCGGAGGATTACAGTAAGTATCTGGCTGCAAATTTGAGCTGCCGCAAACTTTCTGCTGCAGCTCAAATTGCCAGCGAGAAACTACTGTGAACCCCCGCCCGTGCAACTGTACCCTAAAAACACTACACTACACTAACACAAAAAATAAAATAAAAAGAAAAAAACACTACATATACACATACCCCTACACAGCCCCCCTCCCCTCCCCAATAAAATTGAAAAACGTCTGGTACGCCACTGTTTCCAGAACGGAGCCTCCAGCTGTTGCAAAACAACTCCCAGTATTGTCGGACAGCCGTTGACTGTCCAGGCATGCTGGGAGTTTTGCAACAGCTGGAGGCACCCTGTTTGGGAATCACTGGCGTAGAATTCCCCTATGTCCACCCCTATGCAATCCCTAATTTAGGCCTCAAATGCGCATGGCGCTCTCACTTTGGAGCCCTGTCGTATTTCAAGGCAACAGTTTAGGGTCACATATGGGGTATCGCCGTACTCGGGAGAAATTGTGTTACAAATTTTGGGGGTATTTTCTGCTTTTACCCTTTTTAAAAATGTAAAATTTTTGGGAAAACAAGCATTTTAGGTAAAAAAAAATAAAATTTTTTACATATGCAAAAGTCGTGAAACACCTGTGGGGTATAAAGGTTCACTTAACCCCTTGTTACGTTCCCCGAGGGGTCTAGTTTCCAAAATGGTATGCCATGTGTTTTTTTTTTGCCATCCTGGCACCATAGGGGCTTCCTAAATGCGGCATGCCCCCAGAGAAAAATTTGCGTTCAAAAAGCCAAATGTGACTCCTTCTCTTCTGAGACCTGTAGTGCGCCAGCAGAGCACTTTTCACCCCCATATGGGGTGTTTTCTGAATCGGGAGAAATTGGGCTTCAAATTTTTAGGGGTATTTTCTGCTATTACCCTTTTTAAAAATAAAAATTTTTTGGGAAAACAAGCATTTTAGGTAAAATTTTTTATTATTTTTTTACATTTGCAAAAGTCGTGAAACACCTGTGGGGTATTAAGGTTCACTTTATCCCATGTTACATTCCCCGAGGGGTCTGGTTTCCAAAATGGTATGCCATGTGTTTTTTTTTTGCTGTTCTGGCACCATAAGGGCTTCCTAAAGGTAACATGCCCCCCAAAAACCATTTCAGAAAAACGTACTCTCCAAAATCCCCTTGTCGCTCCTTCCCTTCTGAGCCCTCTACTGCGCCCGCCGAACACTTTACATAGACATATGAGGTATGTGCTTACTCGAGAGAAATTGGGCTACAAATACAAGTAAAAATTTTGTCCTTTTACCCCTTGTAAAAATTCAAAAATTGGGTCTACAAGAACATGTGAGTGTAAAAAATGAAGATTGTGAATTTTCTCCTTCACTTTGCTGCTATTCGTGTGAAACACCTAAAGGGTTAAAACGCTGACTGAATGTCATTTTGAATACTTTGGGGGGTGCAGTTTTTATAATGGGTTCATTTGTGGGGTATTTCTAATATGAAGACCCTTCAAATCCACTTCAAACCTGAACTGGTCCCTGAAAAATACTGAGTTTGAAAATTTTGTGAAAAATCGGAAAATTGCTGCTGACCGTTGAAGCCCTCTGGTGTCTTCCAAAAGTAAAAACACGTCAATTTTATGATGCAAACATAAAGTAGACATATTGTATATGTGAACCAAAAAAAAATGTATTCGTAATATCCATTTTCCTTACAAGCAGAAAGCTTCAAAGTTAGAAAAATGCTAAATTTTCAAATTTTTCATCAAATTTACGGATTTTTCACCAAGAAAGGATGCAAGTATCGACAAAAATTTACCACTATGTTAAAGTAGAATATGTCACGAAAAAACAATCTCGGAATCAGAATGATAACTAAAAGCATTCCAGAGTTATTAATGTTTAAAGTGACAGTGGTCAGATGTGCAAAAAACGCTCCGGTCCTTAAGGCCAAAATGGGCTCCGTCCTGAAGGGGTTAAAGATACTATAATGGTCATGGTAATGGCCCCTATTAGCATCTATCAGCAGTATAGGATACACTCATCTGTCAGATTCCTTTTAAAGCAATGTTTTCCAAACAGTTTGCCTCCAGCTGTTGCAAAACTGCAACTTCCAACCTTTGCCTGTCCGGGCATGCTGAGAGTTGAACTTTCGCAACAGCTGGAGACACACTGTTTGGAAAACACTATTTGAAAAAGACAACCTTGAAGTGGACACTTTCTATGCATAGTAATAAGGAACAAATCACTTTACAGTTATTAAGCCTTGTACATGAATCACATATAATGAATGAATGTATATAATGAATAGCAGACAGGAGAATCACAGCATTTTGTGCAATACAGGCACGCTTTCTAAGTTCCTTTTCCTCTATGAGGAAATCTTAGAATGATTCAGAAGACCAATGGTGCATGCAATAAGTATCGTTGAGGATGGAGCTCTTTCTTGTAGAACAAAGACATCCCCTTTTCCTGTCAAGAAGTTATCATGATCTGTTGGTGATCTGATCTGTCTTAAAGGAGAAGTCTCATACCTGGAAGCGCAGAAAAATGTATCCCCTATCTGCAGGATAGGGGATAAGTTTTAGATTGCAGGGGGTCTGACCGATGGGGCCCCTGCCATCTCCTATATGGAGCCCCATGCTCTCCCCCAGAGCGGCACCCAAAGCAGGGACCAACATGCCCCCTCCATATATCTCTATGGGAGAGCCAAAGATTGCAAACAGCTCTCCCATAGAGATATATGGAGGGGGCGTGGTGGCCCCAGCTTCGAGTGGGGGTCATTACGCACTGCTCTGAGGGAGAGCTGGGGCCCTGTACAGGAGATTGGACCCCCCACGATCTAAAACCTATCCCCACCCTGCGGATAGGGGATACGTTTTTCCGTACTTCCAGGTATGAGAATTCTCCTTTAATCTCATTGATCAGCTGTTATTGCCAGGAAGAGTGATGTCTGGCTATACATTTCTCCATCAAGAGCTGCTACACTGGAAATGTATCACTACATGGGGATCATTCAAATAGTAACATAGTTTGTATGGCTTAAAAAAGACATATGTCGATCCAGTCAAGCCTTTTACCTTATAGTGTTGTTCCAGAGAAAGGCAGAAAAAAAAACATGAGGTAGAAGCTAAATATATAGCCATCCATGTTATGTATGAATGCTCCAGATCCACCAGAGCAGAAGCTGCTCTTACAACTCCCAATTATTTGTTAAAGATTATATTTTCCTTACATGTAGTAAACTTTCTTTTGTACTAAGCTTTATGTGTTGTACTCAGGGCTTGCCATCAGTTGTCGCAAGGCCGAGCAAATGATGGGCACTACTGGAGTACAAAAGGCCCCCTGCTGGTTTCTCTTATACAAGCAGGGCTCAAGTCCTGCAGGAAGGCATGGGAACAGAGTTTTCACAGCAGGAACACTGTTCCCATTAGCAGGAGCCCTACAGGATCAGCCCTTGGTGAAAATCTTGGGTAAGTTCCCACACCTTTCTCCAAAGACTTGACCCCTGTTTAAAAGACAGTAGAAACATTACACAGGACACTGCTATCCCCATATTATCAGTGTATTTTTTGTTATTAGAAGGGGTGTAAGACTTCGAATTACATCATGATTATATATGACCATAGGGGAACAGGGAGGGATTCTCCTAAAGTGGGAGTCAGAAGACCTCAGCTGAATGCATAGGAGGTAAGAGTAGCCTGAAGAGCTATTCGGACGCTCTCCCTCCGACTTTCAGCATTATCTGTGCTCCTATCACTCTAGGAGGGATGGGAATGGCGACAGTGTTGCTGCCAGGTGTGAAAGGTAGTTTAGGGTACAATATTACTGCTAGTGGGTGAGGGGCTAAAATAATACTGTGGTGGGGAGGTGTAGTGTTTGACAGTGGGGAAGAGGAAAAAATAGGCAATATAGCTGCCATTAGCAAAAAATTAAGACAATGCTGTCAGAACTGCATCTATATGTGGTTGTAGGGAGGGGGGAGAAGAAAGGATGAGAGGGGGCATAATGCTGCTCACTGTTGGGAAAAGGAGAACAATGCAGCTGTGGTGTGGAAGGTACAGGAATGGGTATGAACGCTGCTGTCAGTGGGGTGTAGTAGGGGATTAAATGTTGCTTCTTGTTGGCAATGGATGTGTAAGGAATGCTGCTGATAGTGGTGGAGAGCCTAGGAAAAAGGTGTTTTCAGCGGTAAAGATACTACTGCTACCAGTGGGAGCGTTGTGGGTAAGGGGATAATGTTCCTGCCAGTTGGAGTGACATAGAAAGGGTACGGTGGAAAGGGGAGACAATGCTGCTACCAGTGGGGCAGAAGTAAGTAGAGGAACATTGTTTCCTCCAGTGAGGTGGGTCTGAATAATTTAACCCCTTGGGGACTGAGCCCATTTTGACCCTAAGGAACAGAGCATTTTTTGCAATTGTCACGATTCGGCTACGGGTTGTGGATCCGCTGTGTCAGCGAGGGATTGGCGTGGACCGTGCTAGTGGACCGGTTCTAAGAGGCTACTGGTTTTCACCAGAGCCCGCCGCAAAGCGGGATGGTCTTGCTGCGGCAGTAGCAACCAGGTCGTATCCACTAGCAACGGCTCAACCTCGCTGACTGCTGAGAAGGCGTGGGACAGAAGGACTAGGCAGAGGCAAGGTCAGACGTAGCAGAAGGTCGGGGGCAGGCGGCAAGGTTCGTAGTCAGGATGGATAGCAGAAGTTCAGGTACACAGGCTTTGGACACACTAAACGCTTTCACTGGCACAAGGCAACAAGATCCGGCAAGGGAGTGCAAGGGAGGAGATCAGATATAGCCAGGGAGCAGGTGGGAGCCAATTAAGCTAATTGGGCCAGGCACCAATCATTGGTGCGCTGGCCCTTTAAGTCGCAGAGAGCTGGCGCGCGCGCGCCCTAGAGAGCGGAGCCGCGCGCGCCAGCACATGACAGCAGGGGACCGGGACGGGTAAGTGACCTGGGATGCGATTCGCGAGCGGGCGCGTCCCGCTGTGCGAATCGCATCCCCGACGGCCATGACAGTGCAGCGCTCCCGGTCAGCGGGACTGACCGGGGCGCTGCGGGGAGAGAGACGCCGTGAGCGCTCCGGGGAGGAGCGGGGACCCGGAGCGCTAGGCGTAACAGTACCCCCCCCCTTAGGTCTCCCCTTTTCTTTGACCGGTAACTGCCTCCCCTGAGATGAGGACACCGGGAAAGAATGGAGGGTTTCCTCAACGGCAGGCAGTACAGCAGGAGTGGGAATGGGGAGGGAGGGCAGAGGGCGAAGCCTGGCACGGGGCAGTGTGACACCAGGACGGGGGCCATGAGGAGGCACTGAGGTTTGCCTGACGGGACTGGGAGGGGGGGAGAGGCACTTCCTATGGCAGGCAGAGTCCCAGTTCTTGATCTCCCCGGTGGTCCAATCAAGGGTGGGAGAATGAAGCCGGAGCCACGGCAGACGAGGAGGACCTCAGAGGTACAGTTGGGGAGAACGAAGAGCTCAATCCTTTCGTGGTGGGGTCCAATACACATCAGGAGGGGTTCTGTGCGGTAACGCACGGTGCAATCCAGTCTGACTCCATTGACCGCGGAAATGTAGAGCGGCTTGACGAGACGGGTCACCGGGATGCGGAATTTATTAACAAACGACTCCAAAATAAAATTTCCAGAGGCACCGGAGTCCAAGCAGGCCACGGCTGAGAGGGAGGAGTTGGCTGAAGGAGAAATCCGCACGGGCACCGTGAGACGTGGAGAAGCATACTTGGAACCAAGAGACGCCACACCCACGTGAGCTGGGTGCGTGCGTGCGTTTCCCAGACGTGGAGGACGGATAGGGCAATCCACCAAGAAATGCTCGGTACTGGCACAGTAAAGACAGAGATTTTCTTCCCTACGGCGATTCCTCTCTTCCTGGGTCAGGCGAGACCGATCCACTTGCATGGCCTCCTCGGCGGGAGGCCCAGGCGTAGACTGCAAAGGATGCTGTGGGAGAGGTGCCCAGAGATCTAAGTCTTTTTCCTGGCGGAGCTCTTGGTGTCGCTCAGAAAAACGCATGTCAATGCGGGTAGCCAAATGGATGAGTTCTTGGAGGTTGGCAGGAATCTCTCGTGCGGCCAGCACATCCTTGATGCGACTGGATAGGCCTTTTTTAAAGGTCGCGCAGAGAGCCTCGTTATTCCATGATAACTCGGAAGCAAGAGTACGAAATTGGATGGCGTACTCGCCCACTGAAGAATTACCCTGGACCAGGTTCAACAGGGCAGTCTCGGCAGAAGAAGCTCGGGCTGGCTCCTCGAAGACACTCCGGACTTCAGCGAAGAAGGCCTGGACTGAGGCTGTGGCAGGATCATTGCGGTCCCAGAGCGGTGTGGCCCAAGACAAGGCCTTTCCTGAAAGAAGGCTTACTACAAACGCCACCTTAGACCGTTCTGTAGGAAACAAGTCCGACAACATCTCCATACGCAGGGAACACTGAGACAAAAATCCACGGCAGAGTTTAGAGTCCCCATCAAATTTGTCCGGCAGGGACAAGCGGAGGCTAGGAGCGGCCACTCGCTGCGGAGGAGGTGCAGGAGCTGGCGGAGGAGATGGTTGCTGCTGTAGCAGAGGCAGAAGTTGCTGTAACATGGCGGTCAACTGCGACAGCTGCTGTCCTTGTTGGGCAATCTGCTGCGATTGCTGAGCGACCACCGTGGGAAGATCAGCGAGACTTGGCAGCGGCACCTCAGCGGGATCCATGGCCGGATCTACTGTCACGATTCGGCTACAGGTTGTGGATCCGCTGTGTCAGCGAGGGATTGGCGTGGACCGTGCTAGTGGACCGGTTCTAAGAGGCTACTGGTTTTCACCAGAGCCCGCCGCAAAGCGGGATGGTCTTGCTGCGGCAGTAGCAACCAGGTCGTATCCACTAGCAACGGCTCAACCTCGCTGACTGCTGAGAAGGCGTGGGACAGAAGGACTAGGCAGAGGCAAGGTCAGACGTAGCAGAAGGTCGGGGGCAGGCGGCAAGGTTCGTAGTCAGGATGGATAGCAGAAGTTCAGGTACACAGGCTTTGGACACACTAAACGCTTTCACTGGCACAAGGCAACAAGATCCGGCAAGGGAGTGCAAGGGAGGAGATCAGATATAGCCAAGGAGCAGGTGGGAGCCAATTAAGCTAATTGGGCCAGGCACCAATCATTGGTGCGCTGGCCCTTTAAGTCGCAGAGAGCTGGCGTGTGCGCGCCCTAGAGAGCGGAGCCGCGCGCGCCAGCACATGACAGCAGGGGACCGGGACGGGTAAGTGACCTGGGATGCGATTCGCGAGCGGGCGCGTCCCGCTGTGCGAATCGCATCCCCGACGGCCATGACAGTGCAGCGCTCCCGGTCAGCGGGACTGACCGGGGCGCTGCGGGGAGAGAGACGCCGTGAGCGCTCCGGGGAGGAGCGGGGACCCGGAGCGCTAGGCGTAACAGCAATTCTGACCACTGTCACTTTAAGCATTAATAACTCTGGGATGCTTGCACTCATGAATTTGATTCCGAGATTGTTTTTTCATGACATATTCTACTTTATGTAAGTGGTAAATTTCCGTCGATACTTGCATCATTTCTTGGTGAAAAATGTGAAAATTTCATGAAAAATTTGAAAATGTAGCATTTTTATAAATTTGAAGCTCTCTGCTTGTAAGGAAAATAGACATACCAAATAAATTATATATTGATTCACATATACAATATGTCTACTTTATGTTTGCATCATAAAGTTGACATGTTTTTACTTTTTGAAGACATCAGAGGGCTTCAGCAATTTTCCAATTTTTCAAGTAAATTTCAAAATCTGAATTTTTCAGGGACCAGTTCAGTTTTGAAGTGAATTTGAGGGTCTTTGTTAGAAATACCCCATAATGAACCCCATTATGAAAACTGCACCCCTCAACGTATTCAAAATGACATTCAGAAAGTTTGTTAACCCTTTAGGTGTTTCACAGGAAACAAAAGGGGGACACTTTAACTGTATAGCCCCATGGCTCATGTAAATCCGGATCTGGACATGGATGTACTATAAATAGTGACTACCAGTTATGTCCACCCAGGTTAGATGGAACTACTTGTCCTTCCCTCCTAGCATTCTCAGCATGCACAGAATATGAAGACGAAGTAATCCTTAAAGGGGTACTCCATTGCTCAGCGTTTGGAACAAACTGTTCCGAAGCCCCAGGAGCTTGTGACGTCATAGCCCCGCCCCCTAAAAGCAAGTCTATAGGAGGCGGCGTGCCAGCCATCATGCCCCCTCCCATAGACTTGCACTGAGGGGGGAGGGCGTGATGTCATGAGGGGGTGGGGCTATGACACCACGAGCTCCCGTCGCCAGCTCCAGTGTTCGGACCAGTTTGTTCCAAATGCTGAGCAGCGGAGTACCCCTTTGATGCTTTTCTGGTCTGAACAAAAAATGTATTTTATTCTGTAGGCCTGGCAAGTACTGTATCTACCTGGCTCACTGTGTAAATAATGCGTTTACAAGATTCTTTCTGATATGACTTTTACAATAATTTTTTTAATACATTGCCCAAAAATTATATTGCTATTACATACCTGTTATAGCACCAAGCAGCTATGTCTAAAGAAAAACAAAAGAGTAAAAGAGTTATGGCTCTTGAAATTCTTTTTTTTATAAATTGCCTCATTAACCCCTTAAGGGCACTCATTAACCCCTTAAGCAGAGGCGTAATTTGTAGCTCCTGGGCCCTGATGCAAAATCTGCACCAGAGCACCATGTGCCATTTATATGACTGGTGTCTTATGGTGCAGATTTGCTTTGGGGACCCCTTAGGCACCAGGGCCCTGATTCAACTGCCACATTTGCACCCCCTATAGCTATGCCAAAGCCCATTTAGGCCTTGAGGACACAGAAAATTTTCCTTTTTTTTACGTTTTCGTCTCCTCACCTCCTAAGACCTATAATTCAATTCACAGACCCATATGAAGGCTTGTTTTTTTTTAAGACCAACTTTAATTTGTAATGACACCTTTCATTTTACCATAAAATTTACAATGCAACCAAAAAATATTTATGGGTGGAAATTGATGTTGATGAATAGCTGTCTCTTCTACCCCCTCAAAAAATAAGAATTGTTATACAATAGTGTGTTACACCAGTGTGATGTCATTAAAGGGGTAATCTGGCAAAAAACGACATATCCCATATCCACAGTGTTTGATTGCAGGGGCCCAATCACTGGGACCCCTGCATTCTCCTTAACGCATTCTCCTGGTTTCTCTGAAAGGATTGCGAGCCGTCTGTTACATTTTTATGGGAGCGCCGGAGATGTACAGCACTAAGGTCTCTTCGGAGCTTCCATAGAGAATAAATGGTGCGTATATAGCACGAGCTTCTTTAAGAGAGCTGGGATGCCAGGAAGGAGATTACAAGGTGTTCCAGTGGTAGGACCCCCCCCCCCAATCAGTCACTTAGTTGTTTTTTGCCAGAATACCCCTTTAAAACAGTTAATTGCACACAAAAAACAAGCCCTATGTTAATGAAAAAAATTGCAAATAAGTGGCTTTTAAAATGTTGACATAAAAAAATAAAAACATCCTTAAAGAGAACCTGTCAGGTTCTTGGTGCCCCCATCATTGACCCTAGGTGTTGACAGATCAGGAGAATGGCATTCTGACACTGTTCTTATATGTTCCTTGCAATACTGTATAGAACAAAAAAAAACAAAACAAAAAAAAAACAACAACTCTGAATAGCTCTCCTGTAGTATGCAAATGACTGTTATCTAGTTATGATGGACTTCCCTTCACTCAGATGTCAATCAAGCATGACTGGGTGGGGGAGGACACCGCAAGTGTGACTAAAGCCGCCATGTCTACTCCTCTCCTCTACCGTTTGCATGTTTTAAAGTTAAATTTTTTTTTAGATCTTTGGAACATCATAAAGAGTCTGTTCTTACCTGAGGTCCTGGAGCCAGTGTCTGCGGGATCTGACAGGTTTTCTTTAAGTACAAAGCATTATCGTGCCCCTGGTGGATTTAACAGTTCCTAAATAGTCCAGTCACCAATCAGATTGTATTAAGGGTTAAACATGCAGCTTGATAATACAGTGCAGATGTTTCCTACAACATGAACACAAAATTTATGCTTCAGCTGAAGCACACAAGATAGGAAAGATTACTGCCAGTGAAGTAAAGCCAACCTTACATCTGCATAGTAGCGGAGATAAACTATTGAACTGTGCAGAAAGTAGAGAATCTCCTGAAGGGATTAAATATGTCTCTTTGAATTAAAACATATCTAGTTTAGTTTTTTTTTCTTTTAGTCAAGTCTTCCTTTTTTATGTGTATACTAAAGTATAATGAGTATTTATATCTGCATTAAAGTGGTATAAATTATAAGGAAAGAACAATCCTGATTTTCCATTACTGCCTCCACATATAAAGTCATCCACTAGAAGACTTTAGACACTGAAATTTTTCACCTTATAGTATGTAGTGACCCAATAAAAAACATCAATCTGCACTTATTGAGATGTGAAAGTGATTTTTTTTTTCAAACTTATTTATGAGAAAAAAACTACCACTTTGCATGGGCATTTTTCTTGATCATCTCTGAGATGTTTCTACACCTGGTTTGGAGTCACCTGTGGTAAATTCAGGTGATTGGACAGAATTTGGAAATACACAGCCCTGTATATATAAGAATTTACAGCTGACAATGTATATCAGAGCTTAATTACTTAAGGACACAGGGCGTACAATTATTCAGCAGGCACCCCGTGCAAACCCCTGGGGGAGTCCTGAGAACCCCCATGTCGGCGATGGCTGCAAATTGCTGGTCAATTCAGACCAGCAATCTGGAGTGAGGTGGCAGGGGTGAAACCCTCCTATCCCTGCGACCGACCAATAGCAGATCGGGGGTGAGGGGGTTAAAGTTCCTTTCCCTGCTCTGCCCACCCACTGTATTCTGGGCAGAGCCGGGGAACTGGCGGTGACCAGCGCCGGAGATCGGCGGCGGGCGACGATGACGTGCGGCTCCCTGGTGTGGCGATCCTATGGAAGCTGGTGAGTTGTTGCCTAGCAACATCTTGAGGGCTACAGTCTGGAGACCACTATACAGATGTTGCAAAACTGCAACTCCAATCATGCCCTGACAGCTGTTTGGGCATGCTGGGATTTATAGTTTTGCAAGATTTAGTGGGGTACAGTTTGGAGATCACTGTGCTGTAGTCTCTAAACTGTGGCCCTCTAAATCTTGCAAACCTACAACTCCCAGCATGCATGAACGGCAAACGGATGTCTCGCCATACTGGGAGTTATAGTTGCGTACCTCCAGCTGTTGCATTACTACATCTCCCAGCATGCCCTTCGGCGATCAGTACATGATGCGAGTTGTAGTTTTGCAACAGCTGGAGGCACACTGGTTAAAAAATACAGAGTTAGGTAACAGAACCTAAGTGAAGGTTTTCCAACCTGTGTGCCTCCAGCTATTGCAAAAGTGCAACTCCCAGCATGCACGGACTGTCAGTACATGCTGGGAGTTGTAGTTTTGCAACAGCTGGAGGTTTGCCCCCCCATGTGAATGTCAGGGTACATATACACGGGTGGGTTTACAGTGAGTTTCCTGCTTCAAGTTTGAGCTGTGGCAAATTTTCCGCCGCAGTGCAAACTCCTATCGGGATACTCACCGTAAACCCCTGCCTGTGTGAATGTACCCTAAAAACACTACACTACACTAACACATAATAATGGGTAAAACACTACATATACACCCCCTTACACTGCCCCCCCCCAAATAAAAATGAAAAACGTGTCGTACAACAGTGTTTCCAAAACGGAGCCTCCAGCTGTTGCAAAACAACAACTCTTAGCATTTCTGGACACCCACTGACTGTCCAGGCATGCTGGGAGTTTATCAACAGCTTGAGGCACCCTGTTTGAGAATTACTTGCGTAGAATACCCCTATGTCCACCCCTATGCAATCCCTAACTTAGACCTCAAATGCGCATGGCGCTCTCTCACTTTGGAGCCCTGTCACATTTCAATTAAACAGTTTAGGGCCATATATGGGGTATTTCCGTACTCAGGAGAAATTGCGTTACAAATTTTGGGGGGCATTTTCTCCTTTTACCCCTTATGAAAAGGAAAAGTTTGGGTCTACACCAGCCTGTTAGTGTAAAAAATATATTAATTTTTACACTAACATGCTGGTGTTGCCCCCTACATTTTCACAAGAGGTAAAAGGAAAAAAAGACCCCCAAAATTTGTAACGTAATTTCTCCTACGGAGTACGGAGATACCCCATATGTGGGTGTAAAAAGCTCTGCGGACGCACAACAAGGCTCAGGAGTGAGAGCGCACTATGTACATTTTAGGCCTAAATTGGTGATTTGCACAGGGGTGGCTGATTTTACAGTGGTTCTGACCTAAACGCAAAAAAATAAATACCCACATGTGACCCCATTTTGGAAATTACACCCCTCACAGAACGTAACAAGGGGTATAGTGAGCCTTGACACCCCACAGGTGCTTGACAATTTTTTTTAAAGTTGATGGAAAAATGAAAAAATATATATATTTTTTAACAAAAATGCTGGTGTTACCCTACATTTTTCCTTTTCACAAGGGAAAATAGAAAAAAAGCCCCACAAAATGTGTAACCCCATTTCTTCTGAGTAAGAATATACCCCATATGTGGATGTAAAGTGCTCTGAAGGCGAACTACAATACAAAGAAGAGAAGGAGCGCCATTGGGCTTTTGGAGAGAAAATTTGTCTAGAATTGAAGGCCATGTGTGTTTGCACAGCCCCCATAGTGCCAAAACAATGCCCCCCCCCCCACATATGACCCCATTTTTTAAATTACACCCCTCACGGAATATACTAAGGGGTGCAATGAGCATTTACACCTCACAGGTGTTTGACAGATTTTTGGAACAGTGGTTCATGAAAATAAAAAAAATAATTTTTCATTTGCACAGCCCACTGTTCCAAAGATCTGTCAAACTCCAGTGGAGTGTAAATGCTCACTGCCCCTTTTATTAAATTCTGTAAGGGATGTAGTTTCCAAAATGGGGTAACATATTGGGGGTCCACTGTTCTTGCACCACGGGGGGGGGGGGCTTTGTAAGTATACATGGCCCCCGACTTCCATTCCAAACAAATCCTCTCACCAAAAGCTCAATGGCACTCCTGCTCTGAGCATTGTAGTGCGCCAGCAGAGCATTTGACGTCCACACATAGGGTATTTCCAAAGCTCAATGGCGCTCCTTCTGCTCTGAGCATTGAATTGCGCCAGCAGAGCATTTGACGTCCACACATAGGGTATTTCCATACTCAGAAGGAATGGGGTTACACATTACAAGTCATCTATTACCCCTTGTAAAAAATGTAAAATTTAACGGGGGAAAATTCATTTTAGTGAAAAAAAAAAAAGGTTCATTTACACATCTGACTTTAACAAAAAGTCATCAAACACCTGTGGGGTGTTGAGGCCCACTGGACCCCTTGTTACGTGCCTTGAGGGGTGTAGTTTCAAAAATAGAATGCCATGGGGCAGTTTTTTTGCGTTTCTGACATCATAGGTGCTTCCTAAATGTTACATGCTCCCCAAAAACCATTTCAGAAAAACTCACTCTCCAAAATCCCATTGTCGCTCCTTCCCTTCTGAGCCCTCTACTGCGCCCACCAAACTCTTTATGTTCACATATGAGGTATTTCCTTACCGAAGAGAAATGGGGTTACACATTTTGTGGGGCTTTTTCTACTTTTACCCCTTGTAAAAATTCAAAAACTGGGTCTACAAGAAAATGCAAGTGTAAAAAATGAAGATTTTGAATTTTCTCCTTCACTTTGCTGCTATTTCAGTGAAACACCTAAGGGTTAACAAACTTTCTGAATGTCAATTTGAATACTTTGAGAGGTATAGTCTTTATAATGGGGTAATTCATGGGTTATTTCTAATATGAAGGCCCTTCAAATCCACTTCAAAACTTAACTGGTCCCTGAAAAATTCCGATTTGGAGAAAACGGCTGCAAAAACATTTCTGCTACAGTGAAAATATCCAAGAGCACAGTAGCCTCTATAATTCTAAAATGAAAGATGTTTGGAACAAACTGGACTTTTGCTAGAGCTGACCGCCACCACCAAACTAAGTAAGGCTGGGTTCACACTACGTTTTCTCCCATACGGGAGCGCATACGGCAGGGGGGAGCTAAAACCTCGCACTCCCGTATGCCTTCGTATGCGCTCCCGTATGTCATTCATTTCAATGAGCCGGCCGGAGTGAAACGTTCGGTCCGGTCGGCTCATTTTTGCGCCGTATGCGCTTTTACAACCGGACCTAAAACTGTGGTCAACCACGGTTTTAGGTCCGGTTGTAAAAGCGCATACGGCGCAAAAATGAGCCGACCGGACCGAACGTTTCACTCCGGTCGGCTCATTGAAATGAATGACATATGGGAGCGCATACGGTGACATACGGGAGTGCGAGGTTTTAGCTCCCCCCTGCCGTATGCGCTCCCGTATGGGAGAAAACGTGGTGTGAACCCAGCCTAATCGGAGAAGTAGGGTCTTGCTAGGAGTGGTGACCAAGAACCCAATGGTCACTCTGCCTGAGCTCCAGAGATCCTGTGTGCAGATGGGAGAAACTTCCAGAAGGTCAACTATGAGTGTAGCACTCCACCAATCTAGACTTTATGGCAGAGTGGCCTGAAAGACTACTCTCCTCAGCAAGGCCTCTTCATACTGCCATAAGGCTCCATTAGGTGGAGCTCCATTAGCAGTTCTATCAAGTTTAACGGAGAAAAAGTGGTGCAAGCACTATTGTTTTCTCTGCTACATTCCTGTAAAATTACCGGTTCACTGATGGGCCCCATACAAGAGAAGGGGGGGCATTGGGTCCTGACACTAGCCGTTTGCATCCGACCTGTTTCAGGGTCCGATTGACTCAACAAGAAAAAATAAAGAGCCAATTGGCCCCTTAACCTTGTCGGATGCAAATGGCAATGTGAACCTAGCCTTGACCCCTTGGGGATGGAACCCTTTATGACCCTAAGGACGGGAGCATTTTTTTCAAATCTGACCTCTATCACTTTAAGCATTAATAACTCTGGGATGCTTTTACTTATAAATTTGATTCCAAGATAGTTTTTTCGTGACATATGCTACTTTATGTTAGTGGTAAATTTTCGTTAATACTTGCATCATTTCTTGGTGAAAAATGTGAAAATTTCAGGATAAATTTGAAAATGTTGCATTTTTCTAACTTTGAAGCACTCTGCTTGTAGGGAAAGGGGACATGTCAAATAAATTATATATTGATTCACATATACAATATGTCTACTTCATGTTGGCATCATAAAGTTGACATGTTTTTACTTTTGAAGACATCAGAGGGCTTCAAAGTATAGCAGCAATTTTCCAATTTTTCACGAAAATTTCAAAATCTGAATTTTTCAGGGACCAGTTACATTTTGAAGTGAATATGAGGGTCTTTATATTGGAAATCCCTTATATCGGACCCCATTATGAAAACTGCACCCCTCAAAGTATTCAAAATGACATTCAAAAAGTTTTTTTTACCCTTTAGGTGTCTAGAATCTCCTTCTGCTATATCTTTTTCTCTCTGCCTAAATCCCATTTGATGTGCTAACTATATGTTTTTCATCATTTTAGCTTAATTAAAATATACCAGTACTTCTATCGTTTCATATACATATCCTCCAGATATACTTCATGTGTTTTTCTTTCAGTATGTTTTTACAAGTCCGCTAGGTATATCACGGTTCATGATCACAATATATCATTGTTATATACCGTTTTCACCGAATGATTTAGCTAACAGGGCTATTGGCTCTGGTACTGATCGCTTTTGAGAGGCATATATTTTATATTTGTTTTTAATTCTGAATAAAATTAAAGTTAGTTCCTGAGGAAGTTATTTCACCTCTCATGTATGCTTTCATATACGGCTAAGATGTTCCATTGTATATATATATACATGCTATGTAATCCCATGTTTCGTGAGGTTTTGTAATGGCTGTTCATTTATCAGTCCATTCTTACCTGTGCGAACGGGGAGGACGGGCTGCACCTGGTGCCTCCCCCTTTCTCATTAGGGGGGCGGGCCAGGCACATCTGGTCCTGCATAAAAGGCTTGTGCTTACCTGTATTGTTTGTAGGACTAAGGCCCATTAGGTGGGCCGAAACGCATCACTTGTTCTACTCTGTCCATGTACTTAGGTTTTATCTTAATACATTTCTCCTGTGATCCTGAATTGCGCAGGACAATCCACTCTTTTCATCCACATTTGGCTTTTGGAAAGCAAATTTTGCTGAAATGGTTTTTGGGGGGCATGTCCCATTTAGGAAGCCCCTATGGTGCCAGCACAGCAAAAAAAAAACAGAAAAAAAAAAACACATGGCATACTATTTTGGAAACTACACCCCTCAAGGAACATAGCAAGGGGTACAGTGAGCCTTAACACCCCACAGATGTTTGACGACTTTTTGTTAAAGTTGGACGTGTAAACTACATTTTTTATTAACAAAAATGCAGTTTTTCCCCCAAATTTAACTTTTTTACAAGGGGTAATAGGAGAAAATGCTCCCCAAAATTTTTAACACCATCTCTTCTGAGTATATAAATACCCCATGTGTGGATGTCAAGTGCACTGCGGGTGCACTACAATGCTCAGAAGAGAAGGAGTCACATTTGGCTTTTGGAAAGCAAATTTAGCTGAAATGGTTTTTGGGGGCATGTCACATTTGGTGCCAGAACACCAAAAAACTAATCCCACATGGCATACTAATTTGGAAACTGCACCTCTCAAGGAACGTAATAAGGGGTACAGTGAGCCTTAACACCCCACAGGTGTTTGATAAATGCTCATTAAAGTGGGATGTGAAAGGGAAAAATTAGATTTTTTATGCAAAAATGCTGGGGTTACCCAAATTTTTCATTTTCACAAGTGGTAATAGGAGAAAATTTCACCGTAAACTTGTAAATACATTTCTTTGGAGTAAGGACATACCTCATATCTTCACAAAAACTGCTCTGCGGGTGCACACCAGGTTCTCGGAAGAGCAGGAGCGCAGTCAGGGGCCTTGAGAATTACTGAGCTTCTATGGAGCCAGAACAGCGGGACCTCCCTCAAGGAACAAGTTACATGGGGTACACTAAGTAACTAAAGTGGGGTACAGTGGGCCGTAAATTGACAAAATAGGTTATGTTCCCAGAATGATGACCCAGAGCATAGCCAAAACTAAAAATATGCCCACCCCAAACCCTATACTCTGAATCATCAATCTGAAAATGTGATGTGTGTGGCCGTCCCTAACCTGTTGCTTCAAATGTGCACCCCGCTCAGGTAGAGAAAGAGCGCTGTGCATATAAGGCAACATAAAAAAGTCCCCGATGATAGTGACTCAGTGACCCATGACCCATTTTTGGAAAAAAATACCCCCAGAGGTCTTATCAGATTTTTTAAAATTTTATAAAAGAGTTTTTTGGGCAATTTAGTGGTTTATGGGGTTAAAATTTGGAATGTACGCTGGACTTGGTACATTGGGTCAAATTATGGGAAACTAAAATGAAAAAGGAAAATTTAGTACTCCATGGAAGTGTGATACTCCCTGAAGCAGTTTTTGAGGAAGAGGCCCGGAAGATCAGGGCAAGTGTCACACTGAGTGGTGTTGTCCTTCCGTATCCCCCTCTTGTGACTTGTGACACACTGCATTTTTTCTGGGATCTTCCCTGGACAGGGGGACTTCACCTGGAAAGTGCTGGCCTGGGACAATCCTGGCACTTATATTACTAGTTCCTTGGGAACTCCGGCCTGCTCTTTCCCAGTCGCCAAAGATTAGGGCCCTTAGGACTTCTTTTTGGAACTGGAGGATGGAGGAATATCCCTGTGTTGCCAGCGTGCTGGGACAGTACAAAAGAGTTGTACATGGCAATCTGTACCAAGTAGACCGCAACTTTTTTGTACCATACCTGGGTCTTCCACATGGCCATGTATGGCGTGAAGACTTGATCGGAGAGATCAACTCTCCCCATATACTGATTTAAGTACAGAATACAATCGGGCTTCAGGACGGGGCTTGTGTGTGTGTGTGGGGGGGGGGAGGAGAAGTGTGTAGTGTATGTGCTTTGTGTATACTATATATAACGGTGTGTGATCACAAATCACACACCGTTATAATAATAAAAAAAAGAAGGATGGCAAATCGCAGTGCCCTGAAACCCTAATAGGGCCTAGGCCATGCTGCAAAATCTGCGGCAGACCCTTGAGGACCATTCTTTTTTTACTTTTATTTTATTACTCCTACCTTTCCCTAACAAAAAAACTCCCCCTGACTACAGGTGACAGGATGCCACTTCTTCTGCCCTGGGGGGGTGAAGATCTTGACAGAGTGGGGGTCTGCACGCTGACTGAGCTCGGTGGGTGAGCAGAGCTGAGAGAAGGGGACATTAACCCCTCCTCTGCCAGCTGCTATTGGTCGGACGATCATCCGATCAATAGCAGCGCTCCTGGGGGGGGGGGGGGGGGGTGACTGGATCGCCACCGCTCCCCAGCAACTGGAGGTGATTGGAGTTGTATAGTACACCGCTGATCACCTTCTAATTCCAGGTCATCAGGTCCCGTAGGACCCGTATGACCGGAATCGCGTTGTCACGGGATGCCTGCTGAATGATTTCAGCAGGCATCCCGGTCTGGTCCACCGTCCTTGGTCCCTAAGTACCAAGGCGTCAGGGCGTACCCCTATGTCCGCGGTCCTTAACCCCTTAAGGACTAAGCCCTTTTTCACCTTAAGGACTCAGCCCTTTTTTGCAATTCTGACCACTGTCACTTTATGCATTAATAACTCTGGGATACTTTTACCGATTTTTCTGATTCCGAGATAGTTTTTTGTGACATATTCTACTTTAACACAGTGGTAAATTTTCATCATTTTGAAAATTTAGCATTTTTCTAAATTTTAAATGCTCTGCTTGTAAGGAAAATGGATATTGCAAATAAATTATATATTGATTCTCATATACAATATGTCTAGTTTATAGTCGCATCATGAAGTTGACATGTTTTAACTTTTGGAAGACATCAGAGGGCTTCAAAGTTCAGCAGAAATTTTCCACAAAATTTTCAAAATCAGAATTTTCAGTGACCAGTTCAGTTTTGAAGTGGATTTGAGGGGTCTTCTTATTAGATATACCCCATAAATGACCCCATTATAAAAACTGCACCCCACAAAGTATTCAAAATGACATTCAGAAAGTGTGTTAACCCTTTAGGTGTTTAACAGGAATAGCAGCAAGGTAAAGGAGAAAATTCCAAATCTTCATTTTTTACACTCGCATGTTCTTGTAGACCCAGTAAAAGGGATAAAAGGAGAAAAAGCCCCCCAAAATTTGTAACCCAACTTCTCTCGAGTAAGGAAATACCTCATATGTGTCAAGTGCTCAGTAGGTGCACTACAATGCTCAGAAGGGAAGGAGCAACAATGGGATTTTGGAGAGTGAGTTTTCCTGAAATGGTTTTTGGGGGGTATGTCACATTTAGGAAGCCCCTATCGTGCCAAAACAGCCGAAACCCCCCCCCACATGGCATACTATTTTGGAAACTACACACCCAAGGAACGTAACAAGGGGTCTGCTGAGCCTTAACACTCCACAGGTGTTTCACGACTTTTCGTTAAAGTCGGATGGGTAAATGAATTTATTTATTTTTTCACTAAAATGCTGGTTTTCCCCCAAATGTTAGAATTTTTACAAGGAGTTATAGGAGAAAATGCCCCCCAAAATTTGTAACCCCATCTCTTCTGAGTATGGAAATACCCCATGTGTGGACGTCAAGTGCTCTGCTGGCGCACTACAATGCTCAGAAGAGAAGAAGTCACATTTGGCTTTTGGAAAGCAAATTTTGCTGAAATGGTTTTTGGGGGGCATGTCGCATTTAGGAAGCCCCTATGGTGCCAGAACAGCAAAAAAACACATGACATATTATTTTGGAAACTACACCCCTCAAGGAACGTAACAAGGGGTACAGTGAGCCTTCACACCCCACAGGTGCTTGACAAATTTCTGCTAAAGTTGGACATGAAAATGAAAAATTAGATTTTTTTCACTAAAATGCTGGTGTTACCCCAAATTTTTCATTTTCACAAGGGGTAATTGGAGAAAAAGTCTCACAAAATTTGTAAACCCATTTCTTCTGAGTATGGAAATACCCCATATGTGGATGTAAAGTGCTCTTCGGGCGAACTACAATGCTTAGAAGAGGAGGAGCCCCATTTGGCTTTTGGTGAGAGAATTTGGTTGGAATAGAAGTGGGAGGCCATGTGTGTTTACAAAGCCCCCCATGGTGCCAGAACAGTAGACCCCCCACATGTGACCCCATTTTGGAAACTATACCCCTCACAGAATTTAATAAGGGGTGCAGTGAACATTTACACCCCACAGGCATTTGACAGATCTTTGTAACAGTGGGCTGTGCAAATGACATTTTTTTTTTAATTTTCACGGACCACTGTTCCAAAAATCTGTTAGACATCCCATTTTTGGGGCTCATGGTTTGTTTATGAGTAGACCTTAGAGTGAGACGATTGTCACAACTCTACGCGGGCCTCATCAGCCAATCCCTGTTGATGCTGGGGCCTCACTAACAAACACATACTACCTTGTAATGCCAAATACCACTATGCAGTGCACATAAAATCCCCTAGCAGTACTAAACCAACACCACAGTACAGCACAGCTCTGAACAGCACCAAAACAACATCACAGTGCAACAATAATAACCTCTATACCAGCAACAGACCAACACCATAGTGCAGTAATAAATACTTCTCCACTAGCAACAAACTAACAGTACAACACAGCAGTATTCCCAACCTTCAGCCCAATTAAATGTTTTCACCTTTACCTACCATCCGCCACTAATAGCAGCACTGGCCCATTCTCCACTTTTAACCTGCCCTCTCCCCTTATTCATTTGTTCTCTCTCCCTTCCCACCTGTCCTCCTTCCCTCCTTACCTATCTTCGTCCCTTCCTTAGCTGTCCTTTCCCCCTTCACACCCTTCTCACCTGTCCATTTCCCTTCACACCTGTCCTCTCCCCCTCTTCACCTTTCCTTTACCTTTCTCACATGTCCTTTACTCCTTCTTGTTAGTTCTCTTCCTTATCACCTGTCCCCTTCACTTCCCACCTGTGTTCTCCCCCACCTCACCTGTCCCCTATCCCTTATCATCTGTCTTCTCTCCTTCTTACCTGTACTCTTTCCTTTCTCATCAGTCATTTCCTCCCTTCTCACTTGTCCTCTCTTCTCTTCTGTCCTTTTTTTCCCTTCTCACCTGTCTTCTCCCCCTTCTCATCTGTTCTCTTTCCCTTCTCACTTGTCTTCTCCCTCCTTCTCACTTGTTCTCTTTCCCTTCTCATCTGTCTTCTTCCCCCTTCTAACATGTCCTCTTTCCCATCTCACCTGTCCTCTCTTCTCACCTGTCTTCGCCCCTCTTCTCATCTGTCTTCTTCCCCCTTCTCACCTGTCATCTCTTCTCACCTGTCCTTTTTCCCTTCTCACCTGTCATCTCTTCTCACCGGTCTTCTCTCCTCATCTGTTCTCTTTCCCTTCTCACCTGTCTTCTCCCTCCTTCTAATCTGTCCCCTTTCCCTTCTCACCTGTCCTCTCTTCTCACCTGTCCTTTTTTCCTTCTCACCTGTCTTCTCCACCTTCTCATCTGTTCTCTTTCCCTTCTCACTTGTCTTCTCCCTCCTCACTTGTTTTCTCTCGCTTCTCACCTGTTCTCTCTTCTCACCTGTCTTCTCCCCCTTTCTCACCTGTCCTCTCTTCTCACCTGTCTTCACCCCTCTTCTCACCTGTCCTCTCTTCTCATCGTTCTTCTCCCCCTTCTCACCTGTCCTCTTTCCCTTCTCACCTGTCCTCTCTTCTCACCTGTCTTCTCCCCCCTTCTCACCTGTCCTCTCTTCTCACCTGTCCTCTTTCCCTTCTCACATGTCTTCTTCCCCCTTCTCATCTGTTCTCTTTCCCTTCTCACCTGTCTTCTCCCTCCTTACTTGTTCTCTTTCCCTTCTCACCTATCTTCTCCCCCTTCTAATCTATCCCCTTTCCCTTCTCACCTGTCCTCTCTTTTTACCTGTCCTCTCTTTTCACCTGTTCTCTCTTCTCACCTGTCTTCTCCCCCTTTCTCACCTGTCCTCTCTTCTCACCTGTCTTCACCCCTCTTCTCACCTGTCCTCTCTTCTCATCTTTCTTCTCCCCTTCTCACCTGTCCTCTTTCCCTTCTCACCTGTCCTCTCTTCTCACCTGTCTTCTCCCCCCTTCTCACCTGTCCTCTCTTCTCACCTATCCTCTTTCCCTTCTCACATGTCTTCTTCCCCCTTCTCATCTGTTCTCTTTCCCTTCTCACCTGTCTTCTCCCTCCTTACTTGTTCTCTTTCCCTTCTCACCTGTCTTCTCCCTCCTTACTTGTTCTCTTTCCCTTCTCACCTATCTTCTCCCCCTTCTAATCTATCCCCTTTCCCTTCTCACCTGTCCTCTCTTTTTACCTGTCCTCTCTTTTCACCTGTTCTCTCTTCTCACCTGTTCTCTCTTTTCACCTGTTCTCTTTCCCTTCTCACCTGTCCTCTCTTCTGACCTGTCCTCTCTCCTCACCTGTTCTCTTCCCCTTCTCATCTGTCCTCTCCCCTCCTCATCTGTCCTCTCTCCCTTCTCACCCGTCCTCTCCCCTCCTCATCTGTCCTCTCTCCTCCTCATCTGTCCTCTCTCTCACCTCTCTTCTCCCCTTCTAATCTATCCCCTTTCCCTTCTCACCTGTCCTCTTTCTCTTTCACTTCTCACCTGTCCTCTCCCCTCCTCACCTGTCCTCTCTCCCTTCTCACCTATCGTCTCCCCTCCTCATCTGTCCTCTCTCTCTTCTCACCTGTCCTCTTTCGCTTCTCACCAGTCCTCTTTCCCTCCTAACCTTTCCTCTCCCCTCCTCATCTGCCATCCCTACCTTCACCCTAGTTTATTTTTAATCTAATTAGGGTTAGAACTATTGCTTATGTGTTAATTTGTTAATATATATATATATATATATATATATATATAAAATATATATATATATATATATATATATATATATATATATATATATATATAGTAGTTGAGGCTATAGAGAACATGGAGCTCTGTGAAGAGTTTTATACATAAAAGACAAGATGATAAAAGGTGGAGATGCATTGTAAGGTTTTGCCAGCAGGAAGCATGTACATTCTGACAGTAATTCAAAGGACTGAATTTATGGAGTTCTATATTCTCGAACGTGGAACTGCAGGAACACTCTTTGGAGATCTAGATATTCTTGTATCTGTTCACATTAATTTTATTAATCTGTCATCCTCCGACCTTGATGGATAAAAATACTGATCATGATGGATCATGTAAAAAATTAGAAGGAACCATCATGCTTGATGTTTTATTTGTGCCAACATGTTGGAATGCCACCTATTTTGTTTATTGATCTCTTAGGCTACTTTCACACTGTCGCTGGGCACCGCCACAAACAGCTGTTAAGGTTCTCTTTTAATTTTTTTCCTGCCTTTAACGGCTGTTAGTTTAACGGAGCTCAACGAGAGTCGCAAGCACAAATTTTTCTCCCGCTATCTTCTAACGGCCGTCACACTACCAGACACTAACAGCAGTGTGAAAGGAGCATTACATGTTGCACATTATCACTTATTATTCCTAGAGATTGTAATGTGCATTACTGTATATAAATGTCTGGTACTGACCCAAAGACATACAATATTTTTGATCATACTATATTCATACAAAATTGTATCACATGCTCGATTTCTAAATAAGCATGTTAGACTGAAAACACATATGCTCGCAAAGATAATACAGATTAGGCTCTGTCCAGTTGTAATTTTTTTTCCACATTCAGCTGTGACACTGTGACAAGGGAAGGGTGTATTTCCCTAGCTAACCCTGGAGAAACCTCCACCTGTGGCCTAATTAATGAGGTAGCAGAAAGGGGAAGTGTGTTTAAAAGGAAATCAGACAGAATAGTTTGATGCTCTCCCCAGAAGACAGCAAGGAGGCTGGAGGGGGGAGGCAGGGGTCCTGGTGAGGAACACACAGCCTGAGCAGTGAGTGGTCCCAAGTGTGGACGAGACACACAGCAAGACGTTGTAAATGCTGTGTGTGAACAGTGAGTAGAAGGTTTCAGGAGGCATACGTTTAACTTGCCGGGAAAAGCCCACCAGTTGATAGTCAGGGCACGCTGGATTGTGTAGGGTTTTGTTTGTTCCTGTTTAATGTTTTTATTTATCCTGCAACCTGTCTAATAGAGCTGGCAAGGGGCCGGACTTGCATAAAGTACTGTTGTATGATGGTTGATTGAAGTGGAAACGTGTCCTGTTGTGGTGTCAAGGACGATCCTAGAGCTATCCCCAGGGAGAAATCCTTACACAGCATACATGACGGGAAGTGCTCCTAACACAAAGCCAAACATATGGCCAAGACATATGCAAAAATACACCACAAAAACTAAAAACATGTCTATATCTTTGTGCTGCTGAAATTCTGTGCAGCAGAATCCCATTAACAGCGATAGGATTCTGCTGTACCACAATTTTTAAGCACAATCACATTTGGAAATTCCACAGTGTGAACCTAGCCTATCTATCCTTGGACAAAGGATGATAAATTAGGTTTATTACAGGTAATGTAAGGTGAATAGAATAAAAAAAAACACTGGGTAAAACTGACATGGAAAAGGACCGATGAATTTTTAGTTACAGTGAAATAAGGCATTACTGTCATTTAACCCCTTAAGGACCCATGACGTACCGGTACGTCCTAAGTCCGCTCCCGTTCTATAAATAAAAATAAACATATGTGGTATCGCCGCCTGTGGAAATGTCCGAATTATAAAAATATATCATTAATTAAACCGCGCGGTCAATGGTGTATGCGCAAAACAAATCCAAAGTCCAAAATAGTGTATTTTTGGTCACTTTTTATAGCATAAAAAAATGAGTAAAAAGTGATCAAAAAGTCCAATCAATACAAAAATGGTATTGCTAAAAACTTCAGATCACGGCGCAAAAAATGAGCCCTCATACCATCCCATACGCGGAAAAATAAAAAAGTTATAGGGGTCAGAAGATGACAATTTTAAACCTATAAATTTTCCTGCATGTAGTTATGATTTTTTCCAGAAGTACGAAAAAATCAAACCTACATAAGTAGGGTATCATTTTAATCATATGGATTTACAGAATAAAGAGAAGGTGTAATTTTTACCAAAAAATGTACTCTGTAGAAATGGAAGCCCCAAAATTTACAAAATGGCGGGTTTTTTTTCAATTTTGTCTCACAATGATAGTTTTTTTCCATTTTGCCGTAGATTTTTGGGTAAAATGACTGACATCATTACAAAGTAGAATTGGTGGCGCAAAAAATAAGCCATGATATGGATTTTTAGGTGCAAAATTGAAAGAGTTATGATTTTTTAAAAGTAAGGAGGAAAAAATGAAAATGCAAAAACAGAAAAACCCCGGGTCCTTAAGGAGTTAAAAAATGTTCTATCCCCTTAAGGACTCAGCCCATTTGGGCCTTAAGGATTCAGACAATTTTATTTTTACATTTTCATTTTTTCCTCCTCGCCTTCAAAAAATCATAACTCTTTTATATTTTCATCCACAGACTAGTACGCGGGCTTGTTTCTTGCGCGACCAGTTGTCCGTTGTAATGGCATCACTACTTTACCATAAAATGTATGGCGCAACCAAAAAAATACTATTCGTGTGGGGAAATTAAAAAGAAAACCGCAATTTTGCTAATTTTGGAAGGTTTCGTTTTCATGGCATACAATTTACGGTAATAATGACATGTGTTCTTTATTCTTTGGGTAAATACGATTAAAATGGTACCCATGATTACATACTTTTCTATTACTGTTGCGCTTAAAAAAATCGCAAACTGTTTAACCAAATTAGTACGTTTAAAATCCCCCTATTTTGAAGACCTATAACTTTTTCATTTTTCCGTATAAGCAACTGTATGAGGGCTAATTTTTTGCGCTGTGATCAGTACTTTTTATTGATACCTTATTTGCTTTTAATACATTTTTATAAATTTTTTTAATAAAATGATATAAAAAAGCAGCTATTTTGGACTTTTTTTTTACGTTCACGCTGTTCACCGTACAGTATCATTAACATTTTGCGCATGTGGCGATACCAAATATGTATATAAAATATATATATATTTTTTGGGGGTGAAATAGGGAAAATGGGACAATTTACGTTTTTATTGGGGGGTTTTTCACATTTTTTTTACTTTAATTTTTTACTTTTTTTACTTTGATTTTTACACTTTAATGGTCCCCATAGGGGACTATTTATAGCAATCATTCGATTGCTAATACTGTTCAGTGCTATGCATAGGACATAGCACTGATCAGTATTATCGGTCATCTTCTGCTCTGGTCTGCTCGATCGCAGACCAGAACAGAAGGCCCGTGGAAGGCAGCGGAGGCAGGTGAGGGGACCTCTGGCTGCCATGCTGGATGATCGGATCAAAGTACCGTGATGCTGCAGATGCCGTGATCTGTATTGATCACGGCATCTGAGGGGTTAATGGCGGATGTCCGCCATTACAGGCGGGTACTTTGCTGCTATCAGCAGCCGGGATCTGCCGCGCATGACGCGAGCATCGCTCCGATGCTCGCGGTTATGCATAGGGCGTAAATGTATGTCCTGGTGCGTTAAATACAAGCTTACCAGGACGTTCATTTACGTCCTGCGTCGTTAAGGGGTTAACAAGTTTTAGTCACTCAGTGTGATCGCTAGATAGAAAAAGTACGGCTGAGAGCTTCACTCGGCTTGCCACTTGACTGACTTGCAGCAGGAGAAGGGCTTTATTGTAAGTCTATGGAACCAAACTGGATCGAGTGGCTAGCTGGGGCGAGAAGCGTACAGGCGCACTTCTCCCTAGTGGAGCTGAAGAGGCTTCAAAGATGAGCAACCAGAGTAATAAAGGGAATGGGAGGACTACAGTACCCAGAAAGATTATCAGAATTGGGGTTATTTAATTTAGAAAAAATACGGCTTAGAGGGGACCTAATAACTATGTATGAATATATTAGAGGACAGTACAGATGTCGCTCCCATGATCAATTTGTACTCAGGACTGTATCTATAACAAGGGGGCATCCTCTACGTCTGGAGGAAAGGAGGTCTCAACAACAGCACAGATGGGGGTTCTTTACTGTCATGGTGAACACAATAAAAGAGTTCAAAAGCGGCCAGGATGCATTTCTGGAGAGTAATACTACAGGTTATATAGTCTGGAGAAGGGTTGATGATTCAGAGATTTATTCTGAATATATAGAAACCCATTGGCATAATACAATTTAATTTGTGTATTGGTTTTCCTTACTTTATTATTGTCAAAAGTAAACATTACTGTGCACAAAAGATTTCTAAAACATTTTGGGATAATTGCCCTGCATTGGCTATGATAGATGAAGAAGGCATGATCATTGAAAGGCCAGGGGGATGTGATGTAAGGTGGCCATACTTACAAGAACAAATTCAAGAGAAGGGGGACCGAGTACGTGCTGCACTCTGGCACCCCTATTTATTATTGGAAAAACACTGCCTCAAACAATCACAAAACTGGAACTTTTTTTCAGATTTTGGAGTCTGTAACAATCTTTTTCACCTAAGATAAGATAAAATTGTTACGCCTAGCGCTCCGGGCCCCCGCTCCTCCCCGGAGCGCTCACGGCGTCTTTCTCCCTGCAGCTCCCCGGTCAGTCCCGCTGACCGGGAGCGCTGCTCTGTCATGGCCGTTGGGGATGCGATTCGCACAGCGGGACGCGCCCGCTCGCGAATCGCATCCCAGGTCACTTACCCGTTCCCGTCCCCTGCTGTCATGTGCTGGCGCGCGCGGCTCCGCTCTCTAGGGCGCGCGCGCGCCAGCTCCCTGAGACTTAAAGGGCCAGTGCACCAATGATTGGTGCCTGGCCCAATTAGCTTAATTGGCTCCCACCTGCTCCCTGGCTATATCTGGTCTCCTCCCTTGCACTCCCTTGCCGGATCTTGTTGCCCTTGTGCCTAGTGAAAGCGTTTTGTGTGTTTAAAGCCTGTGTACCAGAACTTCTGCTATCTCCCCTGACTACGAACCTTGCCGCCTGCCCCCGACCTTCTGCTACGTCCGACTTTGCTTCTGCCTACTCCCTTGTACCTCGCCTATCTTCAGCAGTCAGAGAGGTGAGCCGTTGCTAGTGGATACGACCTGGTCACTACCGCCGCAGCAAGACCATCCCGCTTTGCGGCGGGCTCTGGTGAAAACCTGTAGTGGCTTAGAACCGGTCCACTAGCGCGGTCCTCGCCATCCCTCTCTGGCACAGAGGATCCACTACCTGCCAGCCGGCATCGTGACAGTAGATCCGGCCATGGATCCCGCTGAGGTTCCCCTGCCAGTTGTCTCTGACCTCCCTACGCTGGTCGCCCAGCAAGCTCGTCAGATCGCCCAACAAGATCACCAGCTGTCGTACTTGACCACCATGACACAGCAACTCCAGTCACAACTACAGCAAGTACAGTCACAGCTACAGCAGCAACAACCATCTCCTCCGCCAGCTCCTGCACCCCTTCCGCAGCGAGTGGCCACTCCTAGCCTCCGCCTGTCCTTGCCGGACAAATTTAATGGGGACTCTAAGTTTTGCCGTGGCTTTCTTTCGCAATGTTCCCTGCACTTGGAGATGATGTCGGACCAGTTTCCTACTGAAAGGTCTAAGGTGGCTTTCGTAGTCAGCCTTCTGTCTGGAAAAGCCCTGTCATGGGCCACACCGCTCTGGGACCGCAATGACCCCGTCACTGCCTCTGTACACTCCTTCTTCTCGGAAATTCGAAGTGTCTTTGAGGAACCTGCCCGAGCCTCTTCTGCTGAGACTGCCCTGCTGAACCTGGTCCAGGGTAATTCCTCCGTTGGCGAGTACGCCATACAATTCCGTACTCTTGCTTCTGAACTATCCTGGAATAATGAGGCTCTCTGCGCGACCTTTAAAAAAGGCCTATCCAGCAACATTAAAGATGTTCTGGCCGCACGAGAGACTTCTGCTAACCTGCATGAACTCATTCATCTAGCCACTCGCATTGACATGCGTTTTTCTGAGAGGCATCAAGAGCTCCGCCAGGAAAAAGACTTAGATCTCTGGACACCTCTCCCACAGTCTCCACTGCAATCTGCGCCTAGGCCTCCCGCCGAGGAGGCCATGCAAGTGGATCGGTCTCGCCTGACCCTGGAAGAGAGGAATCGCCGTAAGGAAGAGAATCTTTGTCTGTACTGTGCCAGTACTGAACATTTTTTGGTGGATTGCCCAATCCGTCCTCCACGTCTGGGAAACGCACGCTCGCACCCAGCTCTCGTGGGTGTGGCGTCTCTTGTTGCTAAGTCGGCTTCTCCACGTCTCACGGTGCCTGTTCGGATTTCTACTTCAGCCAGCTCTCCCCTCTCAGCCGTGGCCTGCCTGGACTCTGGAGCTTCTGGGAATTTTATTCGGGAGTCCTTAGTGAATAAATTCCGCATTCCGGTGACCCGTCTTGTCAAGCCACTCCACATTTCCGCGGTCAACGGAGCCAGGTTGGATTGCACCGTGCGTTACCGCACGGAGCCCCTCCTAATGTGCATCGGACCTCATCACGAGGAAATTGTATTTTTTGTCCTTCCTAATTGCACTTCCGAAATTCTCCTTGGACTACCCTGGCTTCAACACCATTCCCCAACCCTGGATTGGTCCACTGGGGAGATCAAGAGTTGGGGTCCCTCTTGTTCCAAGGACTGCCTTCAACCGGTTCCCAGTACTCCCTGCCGTGACCCTGTGGTTCCTCCTGTATCTGGTCCCCCTAAGGTCATTAAGGACTCTGCCTGCCACAGGAAATGCCTCTCCCCCCCTCCCAGTCCCATCAGGCAAGCCTCTGTGTCCCCTCATGGCCCTCGTCCTGGTGTCACACTGCCCCGTGCCAGGTCTCGCCCTCTGCCCTCTCTCCCCATTTCTACTCCTGCTGTTCTGCCTGCCGTTGAGGAATCCCTCCATCCTTTCCCGGTGTCCTCATCCCAGGGGAGGCAGTTACCGGACAAAGAGAAGGGGAGACCTAAGGGGGGGGGTACTGTTACGCCTAGCGCTCCGGGCCCCCGCTCCTCCCCGGAGCGCTCACGGCGTCTTTCTCCCTGCAGCTCCCCGGTCAGTCCCGCTGACCGGGAGCGCTGCTCTGTCATGGCCGTTGGGGATGCGATTCGCACAGCGGGACGCGCCCGCTCGCGAATCGCATCCCAGGTCACTTACCCGTTCCCGTCCCCTGCTGTCATGTGCTGGCGCGCGCGGCTCCGCTCTCTAGGGCGCGCGCGCGCCAGCTCCCTGAGACTTAAAGGGCCAGTGCACCAATGATTGGTGCCTGGCCCAATTAGCTTAATTGGCTCCCACCTGCTCCCTGGCTATATCTGGTCTCCTCCCTTGCACTCCCTTGCCGGATCTTGTTGCCCTTGTGCCTAGTGAAAGCGTTTTGTGTGTTTAAAGCCTGTGTACCAGAACTTCTGCTATCTCCCCTGACTACGAACCTTGCCGCCTGCCCCCGACCTTCTGCTACGTCCGACTTTGCTTCTGCCTACTCCCTTGTACCTCGCCTATCTTCAGCAGTCAGAGAGGTGAGCCGTTGCTAGTGGATACGACCTGGTCACTACCGCCGCAGCAAGACCATCCCGCTTTGCGGCGGGCTCTGGTGAAAACCTGTAGTGGCTTAGAACCGGTCCACTAGCGCGGTCCTCGCCATCCCTCTCTGGCACAGAGGATCCACTACCTGCCAGCCGGCATCGTGACAAAAATGGCTTTTAACTCATGTTTTTTTCCCTTCTAGAACTGAAATACCGTATATACTCGAGTATAAGCTGACCCGAATATAAGCCGAGGCCCCTAATTTCACTCCAAAAACCCAGGAAAAGTTATTGACTCGACTATAAGCCTAGGGTGGGAAATACATACCGCGTCATCATCCAGACCCCCGTCATTAACACCCCCTTCTTCATCACCCTGTCATCATCACCCTGTCATCATCCCCCTCATCAGTGCTCTTCAACCTGTGGACCTCCAGATGTTGCCATCGGCTGTCCGGGCATGCTGGGATTTGTAGTTTTGAAACATCTGGAGGTCCGCAGGTTGAAGACCACTGCTGCCTTCATCATCATCCAGACCCCCCTTTAGTTTTCTACTCACCTCCCCACGGTGGGAAGGAAGGGTGAGCTGGTCCGGGCCATCCATGCTGCAGGGACCGTCCGGTGGGGAAGGTTAGTCGTTCCGGGCTGTCCATCTTCACTGGGAGGCCCTCTTCTCCAGTCCGGCGTGGCCCTGGACTAGTGACATTGTCTTGATGATGATGCACAGGCACGTTCATGCGCAGGGACGCCACAGACGTTTATACGGTATGTCTGAACTGTAAATATTTCCTTTTTGTAACCTTTACAAACATGTTACAATGTTACCTTACTGGCTTAATTGGCTGGAATTGAGGATAACTCAATTTTTTTTTAACCCCTTAAGGACGCAGCCCTTTTTCACCTTAAGGACTGAGCCCTTTTTCACAATTCTGACCACCATCGCTTTACGAATTAATAACTCGAAAATGCTTTTACAGAATATTCTGATTCTGAGATTGTTTTTTCCTGACATATTCTACTTTATTTTGGGGGTAAATTTCCGGCGTTACTTGCATCCTTTTTTGGTGAAAAATCCCCAAATGTCATGAAAATTTTGAAAATTTTGCATTTTTCTAACTTTGAAGCTCTCTACTTGTAAGGAAAATGGATATTCCCAATAAATTTTATTTTTATTCACAAATACAATATGTCCACTTTATGTTGGCATCATAAAATGGACATATTTTTGCTTTTTGAAAAAATTAGAGGGCTTAAAAGTAGAGCAGCAATTTTCAAAAATTTCATGAAAATTGCAAAATGTGAAGGGACAGATGTTACAGAACTACAACTCCCAGCATGCCTGGGCAGTATCGGCATGCTGAGAGTTGCAGTTTGGCAACATCTGGAGGGCTACCATTTGGGTACCACTGTAACAGTGGTCTCCAAACTGTGACCCTCCAGATGTTGTAAAACTACAACTCCCAGCATGCCCAGACAGCCTTTGGCTGTCTGGGCATGCTGGGAGTTGCAGTTTGGCCTTCCTAGTGGTTGCCACAGTAATGATCACTTTACTGTCACTTTCATTCCCCCCCCAACGTGGTTTCCCTACCTGTGCCTGTCTCCAGCGACGATCAGGGGTCCCCAGGCATCTTCTCCTCCAGGTACCGGCCTCCATCTTCTCCCCACGTTCCCCACGACATCCAGGGGTGGGCAGAATGGGGGGTTGCCATGGCAACCCACTGTCCTGCGCTGCCATTGGTCAGAATCAGTTCTGACCAATGGCAGGGGACAGGAGGAGATCGCAGCACTGCGACCTCGCTCCTAGCCCTCAGGATGAGCGGGCTGTCACTGACAGCTCCGATCATCCCTATTTTCTGGGTGATCGGGTCACCAGAGACGCAATCAGCCCGGAATAGCAGAAAATCGCATGTCTGAATTGACATGTGATTTTCTGCGATCGCCGACATGGGGGGGGTTCTCAGGACCCCCTTGGGCGATGTGCCGGGATGCCTGCTGAATGATTTCAGCAGGCATCCCGGTCCGGTCCCCAACCGGCTAGCGGCAGGGACCGGAATTTCCACTGGCGTATGCATACACCCCACGTCCTTAAGGACTCAGGATGCAGGGCGTATGCATACGCCCGGCGTCCTGAAGAGGTTAACCAATTGTTTTCTAAATTCTAAATACAATAGTTTGTATTGTGTAAAAGGAGAAAGAAAAATAGTAAAGAAAAAAAAAAGAAAAAGGGAGCTGCAGGACTTTAAAAGATTGTGTGTGAAAAGAATGCCTAATTTATTTACTTATGTATAGTGAACCATAAATTGGGCCGAAACATTTCACTGAATGTGAAAGCATAAATTAATGTTTTTTTTCCACCAGATCTTATAGAATGCTGCAATTTCTATGTTTTTCTATTGAAACGGACTGTGGATGAATATAGTAAAGATTATGTGTAGTGTAAAGGCAGGGGAGGTAGGAGAGATATAGAAGGCACTGAACTATTGAGATGTGGCTTTGTGTTACAAGCATTACAAGCTATTATTAGAAAGACAAGGATATATTGATTAAAGGCAACTTTCTAAAATTCGCAATGTATGTCTGCTCGATTATTGATCTGAAAATGACAAAGCTTAAGTAACTGGACACCTATTTACGCTCCATTTGATTTCCAAGTTCCCTTTGTCCCATAATTGTGTTCACATGTCAGTGTATTTATACAGTTTCTTGTCAGATTCTGTATGGATGTGAAGGCACAGATTGAATGAGGAATGACTGTACGGTCATGAAATATGCCTATGAGCGGTGCATCGTCTAAGAGCTGGTTGAAATGTCAGAACATTATAAAAGGTAACAGATTAGTTATTACACAAAACAAATGTGACATTTTCATTCTATGAATGAATGCAAAGTAGTACATGGAAAGCTTACCACTCGAATGATCGTCATATAAAGTATGTACTGTAATCCAGTTATCTACAAAGTGATCTAGATTCATTACAACATAATAACATAAAATAATTAGTTTTTTTATTATCTATTACTAATCAATATTTAGCAGAGGTGTTGATGATATTAAATACGAAATAACCGAACCGAATGACTAGTTTTATGCATCTCTTCCCATAGACAATTATTTAATACCTACTTTAGGGTAATTTTTTGTTTTTCATTTTACAATGTGTGAACCCGACCTTATACTTAATCCTGTGGTGATTCATGGAATATCTGAAGGGTCAGTATTTTTCACAAAAAAATTTTCAGTCTCTTCGGCTGTAAGTGACACATCAGAGCACTCAAAACCACATATTTCCTTGGCTGCCCTAATCTCATCTACCTGACCCAGCCAACCAACTCTTTCATAGTTTTGGGAGCACCATTTTTTTTTCTTGGTTAAAAATAAATAGGGGCAGGGCCAGCCTATGCAAAACTAGGTTTTATCCACCTGAAAGTTGATGCTGTGGTGTGCTGTTTTTGACAGTGCTAAAAATGTACGTACCATGTTTCTCCGAAAATAAGACAGGGTCTTATATTAATTTTAGTCTCAAAAAAACACACTAGGGCTTATTTTCAGGGTTGAGGATTTTGGGCTGTGGGAGGATGGGGGGCTGTAGCAGTGTGGAGGATGCCACACCCCACCCCCATCTTCCACACTGCTACAGCCCCCCCATCCTCCACACTGCTACAGCCCTTCATCCTCCCACAACCCCCCATCCTCCACACTCCTACAGCCCCCCATCCTCCTCACTGCTACAGCCCCCCATCCTCCACACTGCTACAGCCCCCATCCTCCTCACTGCTACAGCCCCCATCCTCCACACTGCTACAGCCCCCCATCCTCCCCTTCCCCCATCATCCTCCACACTGCTACAGTGCCCCCCACCCCTCTGCCATAATAAACTACAGTAACTTACACCTACATACCGTACGGAAGCTTCAGCTCTCGGCGGCGGCGGCGGGACCTCCTTCTGTTGCATAGCAGCTGGGGCAGGGACACGCCGTGACGTTTGCCTTGCATACGCGCCGATGTTTTAAAGTTAAAGTTTTAACGTCCCTTCCCCGGCTGCTAAGCAACAGAAGGAGGTCCCGCTGCAGCTTCCGTACGGTATAAAGGTGTAAGATAGATAGATAGATATGGGACCAGCCAAAGGAGGGCGGGGGTGGGGGTTACCGGGGGCAGGGGGTCGGGTCTGCGGGCATTATTGGTGGCCACGGTCAACATTTGGACCGCGGTCCACCAGTTGATTACCCCTGGCCTAGGTCTTATTTTCGGGGTAGGGCTTACATTGCAGCCCACTCTGATAATACTGCTAGGATTTACTTTTGGGGTAGGGTTTATTTTCGGGGAAACACGGTAGGTGGAAAGCTGAATGGCTTTGTATTTTTATATATATCACACTTTTCATCTGTCACTTATTTGAATTTTTTGTGTGGGTAGATCAAATCAACTTTGTAGGTAGTATTTCTAAGGAGAAATGGTGTGTGGAGTGTCAAAGGTCATTACCACTCCACTGAGGATTCTGTGAAGGGGGCATATGGATACTCTTTATTTCTGGAGAGATCTCTGGCTTGGCATTAAATCCCAATCATTTTCTAAAACTCTGTAGTTGGAGCAAAAAACTAATGTTTAGGGAAAACTACCTGAAAAGGGGGGGGGGGGGGGGTGAGTGAGCTGCTTTAAATATTCAATCTTCCAAGAAATCCAGTGGAGGTGTAATGGCTTTTGAAGTTTCAAACTCCAATACGTCTTCTACTACTACAACCACTAATAATAATAATAATTTTTATTAGTGACCTGCTGTAACCTATGGACAAGGACATATCATGGAGGCAACACCTTAAGGGATGACTGCTGCCCTCTTCACTTAAAAGCGATAGTTAAGGAAAGACAACAAGCTTAATGCTGTCCTAACCCTAGATAGTAGGGTGTTTTGACATTCAAGAGAGAAAGGAAGGCTAATTTAGAATTTTGCATCTTCTCATCTACAACACATCAGGAAAGGTGAACTGAAATTAGAAATATTGTCTCCTCCAGCATTCTGGGATGTCTCAGTACAGGACATGGTCCTGTACTACCTTTAGGCCCTGTCAGGTTGAGTCCCTCAGTGACCTGGGGGCTCCCCTGCAGGGACTCCCCCTGTTGGTTTTATAAAGGTGTGTGTGTCACTTTAATGCTTAGACAGGATGCCTATGTATAGATAGTCTCAAGGACCTGTGGGAGGTCTCAAGGACCTGTGGGAGGTCTCAAGGACCTGTGTGTAAGCCTGTCACATGTTATGTTATGCAGTTACATGATTTGTTGTCACATGTTCTCCCAGAGAGCACCAGCTTAACCTATGACCCACAGCTTGACAAATGGGCTTTAGTCCAGCCCCCTACTATATAAAGGGGCGGCCATTAAAATTCTGTCTCTCTTTGCTACCAGATCTGCTGCTGCAAGCATCAAGTCTTTGCTGAGCACAGCAACCACCAGAGATCTCAGGGCAAGTGATCAGCATCTGGAAGGCCACAACAGCTACAGTATCTCCAGTAAGTCTCAAGTCTATGTCTGCTGTAGCTGAAACTAGTCAAGTCCTTTAAATAGTCAAGTCTAATTACAAGTCAAGTTAATTACAAGTATATTGGTCCAGCAAGCTGCAAGGTCCTCTGGGTCCTGGCCACCACTCTGGGAATTCTGGCCTTAGCTGTGAAGATAATTACACCTGTCTTCTACTCAGTAAAGCCTCCGTTTAAGCATAACATGTTGCGGGCTCTCATTTCACTGCTAGCCATTGGGAAAGCGGAGAATCCGGGCGTGTGGTGTTAGGGATCCCGAAAACCACACTGGCGTCACGAACACTACGGGTTAATACCATCCAGCCCCCGGGGTTAATACCATCTGAACCCACCACACCAGCATTCATGGAATACTTTATTTTGTAGTTTATGCAACAAATATTCAACCTTAAGCTTATGGAATCTGTTTTTAAGTGATCATATGACACCAAGGAATGTAAATCAACATGATAATGCAAACAGCTCAGCAGTCACACTTGAAAGCATGCCAGAATTATTACATGTACAGAATGAAAACAACATTAATGTAAACATCACGCTGAGCAGTAATTAAATGTAATGTATCAAGAAACAATAGGAATGCTATGTGTACATTATGATGATGTGTATCATATCAAACATGTGCATCCAGATTAATATCAACACTGTCAAACTGCTTTCTTATGAGTTAGGGGTTTAATTTTTAAGGCCTTTCATTGAGTTGCAAAAAACATAAAATTTCTATTTTTTATTAACTACAACACAACCAAAAACAACTAGGATGGTCATAAACGGGCGGACTGACAACACTCAGGGTCCCCGGACCAACAAAGCAATGACCCCCAGTCGGCCCCTGGCCACACCTCTGCCCCAGCCCTATTCGGACATCAGCCTAATTGGTGATGTCTGGCATTAGCCTAGGGAGTGGGAGAAGGCACTGTGCGTACATGTATGCCTTGTGTCCTTAGGGCTCATTTACATAGACGGATCTGCAGCATATTATACGGTGCGGATCCGCCAACAATGGACCCTACAGTGCAGCCTCCCTCCATCTGTGTTTGCTCATAGCGGCAATCCACTGCTACAGAACAAGCATGCTTTGATTTGCATGTTCGCCGCACGCATGCTCAGTATTCTCGCGCAGTTTTTGCCGCAATTTTACCAAAAAATTCTTCTGGTAATGTGACCTGTCGGTGACCTGTGGACAATGGAGGAGGGAAAGTGACCCCACTGGGCTGCTACTTTACACCCAGCTCAAGGTTTTACTCAGGGGGGGAGAGAGGCAGTACACAGGGACATCACTAACCCTCACATAAAGCGGCCGCTCTGTGTTCCTGGGAGGCCTGTCAGCTCTCGGCCCCATCCTCCTCCTGTGGTGGTGGTGGAGCCATCAATCAGGTGCTCTTCATCCCTGCGCTGCTGCCGGTCTCTGCTAATGATATGCAGACCAGGAGCAGAGCAGGGATATTTACATAGAGAAAGACATTAACTGAAAGTAGTGCTTGTCTGACTGGGGATCCGGGACAAGTGTCCTGAATCCTCAGCAGCTGCAGCGGGCCGGCCGGTCAGTCCGCCCCTGGTCATAAATTAATTCTGAAATAAAATATGTATCTTTTTGAGCAGGATAATTTCTCAAGGTACCATTATGGTGCAGAACCTAATCAGACTATCATTAAAAGTGATCAGTCAGTTGATTAGCCCAGCTGACTTTTAAAAACATTTGCATCACAAGACACCCTCTTAAATAATAAAACACTGTGCAACTTGCAATAAACTAACCCTTGTGGTTCCAGCAGGCTGCCAAGATTTACATAACTCTGCTCTATGTCAAAAAAATTGAGCTTTTATCTCTACAGGGCTAAATAAACAATTGAATCAGGATAAAATGTTGGTCCTTAAAATAATATGGTACATAAATGGGCACTGTCAGCTTTTAAGGTGTTGGAGTTTGGATGTTCAGACTCCCACTGATCACTAGAATGAGCTGGGAGAAGTGCTTTGCTGAACACTTTTCTCCCTGACATGCTGCATTCCACTTGCTCCATAGACTTACTATAGAATCTTTCTTCTGTAGTGAGACAAGAAGCCCAGCAAACCAGAAAAAGAAGCGCCTTGCCTAGAACTTATCCCCGAGCATGCCCATGGGACCGTGATTTGCGGGCTCTAGTGTTGCTCGCGAATATTCGCAATGCGAATTTTATTCGCGAATATCGCATATTCGCGAATATTCGCGAATATAGCACTATATATTCGTAATTACGAAAAAAAAAAAATTTCACAGTACACATCACAGTGATCATCCCTCTCTGCTTCCAGCTTGTGTGGTGTAAAGAAGGCTGTAATACTACTGTGTGAGACTGGCATGCAAATTTTCGCATATGTGAAAATTTGCATATGCTAATTTTTGCATATGCAAATTTTCGCGTATGCTAATTTAGGTTTATGCTAATTTTTGCATATGCGAAATTTAAAATATTACGAATATGCGAATTTAGCGAATATATGACGAATATTCGTCCATATATTCGCGAAATATCGCGAATTCGAATATGGCCTATGCCGCTCAACACTAGCGGGCTCACCTCCAAACCTCACCCTTAACACAGGGCACCTGAGTATAGAAGAATACGCAGTGTGAAATACGCTGTATGTACGCTACATGTGACCCTACCCTAAAAGTGTTTATAGGGAACGTGAAATACGATTTTTACACCAAGTTAAGTGTATTTTCTGTGTTTAATAAAACATATAGTATTTCTACATCTGCTTAACATAAATACGCATTAAAAGTTGACAGTTAAAGTTGACTTCAGTTTCTCAGCTACTTGATTACTTGGTGATTGCCAAATCCCCAGTGGTGCCTGATGGTAGTAGTAGCAGTAGCAGCAGTAAGGAAAAGTTGTCACTGTCTTCCTGGGGTTGTGTGGTTTCGGAGGATGAAAATGTCTCTGTGGACTGGTTGACTCGTTCTCAGTCATCTCAAAAGGAGCAAGAAGAGTCTGAAGATATGACATTGAACTTGGTATCAGTTGATTCATCATCATCTACAATTACATGGCATGGCATGCTAAGCAAAAGGACAGCATTATCCTTGAGAAGGAGTTGTATGAGGACACGCTCTGTGTTGCAAAGGTGATGGAGGTGGATGCAGTGGCCGAGCATAGCACTAGTGGGACTGATGGTTTTAGGTGTGGTAGGGAAATTGTAAGGGATCATGCTGAATATGCTGATGGGGAAACAAGATGCCCATGATTGGACATCAGAAGTTCATGCTGAGAGGAGTGGTGAGGATGATGATGAGGAGTTTGATAAAGGCAATATAATGTTGGGCAGGATGTGGGAACCAGGGGAGGAGGAGAATGTGTGTTCAGAGTAGGAATTTAGTGGTACTGTCAGCGAAAGTGGAGCCAAGTTAGCGCCAGAACACCTTTCAAACATACCGGACATAGTCCAGATGGTCTGATCAGCTCAGGAGCAGGTGACAGCATTGCTGCTCCAACTGTAGACCTGAGAAAAAAAACTTCCAGAGGAGGGGCCCAGTAAGGTGTTGGTATACTTGTATTATGCCATGTGGAGATTATTTTCTACTCCCTGCTTTACACAATTGTGGTAGCTTGGGGGTGTAGGGTTGAACAGGGGTGTTGGAATGTAGTGTTGCTGGGTATAGGATTAACTCTTGATTGTCGTGACGCCAGGGTGAGGGCTTCCTCTAGCTATATATGTCCTACCGCCACCTGTCCCAAGAGCGATAGGGAGGAATATAGGATTGTCCACAGCCGGAATTGTAATAAACTTGAAATAACTTTACTGCAGATTTTATGCAGGATGCTATTAACAACAGTCTTTACAAGAGGACCAGGATTTAGGCTCCTCACAGGTTGGCTGGGACTTTGTAGGAAATAAACTTTGATTCCTTTTGTACGCTGTTCCACTGAATTTAGGGGTATGTTTAGGTTCAATAGTCAAGTAGGATTTGGTAGGATGGAGTTGGATTAACTCACGGTTTAGAATGCGGCTGAAGTAGAAGGCTTCAGGCCTAGATTGTCTTGTCACTGTGATAACAGATCTGCTTACTTGGAGATCCCAAGGGAAAAGATATACAGAAGGGGCAGGATCAAAGCTTATTGGTTCCCCAAACCTGTCAGTCCTAGTACAAAGCATTGACGTGCATTACATGACCTATCACATGACCCAAAGGTCCTTAACCTTAGCATAACATAATCATTAAATATCACATGCCCTAAGGTCCTGTACATTAATTACACTATAATAAAATATTAAATATATACAGTTAATGACATTAGGAGGTGACTAGGGGTTAACCTACCAAGAGAGCCCTATCAGCACGGAGGAACTCTGACTATGGGGACCCACAACTAAGGTACGGGACCAGGTCCAGTACCGGGACACCACGGGACACCACGGTAAATACTTGGAGTAGTAGCTATTACCAGTGCCAATACATGCAACATCTTGCAGTACAAGGCTTCACTGCAATGAAGACTTTCATTATTAAGTGACTTGCTAAGGTTGGGTAAGAACCGCGGTGTTGATGCCCTGCCTGCAGCAGAAAGCACTGGCTCTCTACTCATAATCTGAGATTGGGAAATGTGCTGTCTAGAGAAGAGCAAACTTTTGAAAAGTTTAAATAGCTGGGCTCGCCAAACTTTTCCAAAATTGTGGTTTGGTTTGGCTCGGCTACACGCAAATCGGCAATGAAAAAAAAAATTACACATTTATAACACTGCCTAAAGCCCTGTATAACACTGCTTGGAATGTATTCAAATAGTTTAAAAGTGCTTTTAAGGCTCAGTTATGCTGACATGTGGTAACCCATGGTAATTAACAGCTTCTTCAATGTGCTTGCAGATTTTTTAGGCTTATTCACACTAAAATAAAGCTGCATAAAGTATCTGTGTTTTTTGTTAGATGCCTGTCGGTGTGAAAATGCACATGGATTTTTTCAGGCGTTACAAAAATTATCACTTTTTGGGAGTAGCAACAGGTTTTGAGTCTAGCAAGTGAAGAAGACGGCATGGATTTTTCCAGGTGTTCCAAAAATTATCAATTTTTGGGAGTAGCAACAGGTTTTGAGTCTGGCAGAAAAGAAGATGGCATGGATTTTTCGAAGCATACCAAAAATTATCCATTTGTAGCAGCAGAATTGGTGTCCCAAAGCAGTAAAGAAGAAATAGCTTTTGTATAAAACGCATTAAAAAAATATTCCTTTTTTGGGGGATGATGGGTTGTGTATGTGTAGGCCTGGCTGGAAGGTGGCTAGTTGTTTGTAGTATCCAGCATACAGCAGGAGGTGGCTGACTTAAATTACAAGCATACAGGAGGAGGCAGACTGGTAAGAGCTGCAGCATCCTGCGTACAGCAGCAGGTTCAAAAAAATTATTTGCTTAACATTTTTCCAGGTGGCCTAGGCCTAGAAGTAGTAGTAGCAAGGGTGATGGCAAAGGATCCTGTAGTAGCCAACGGACAGCAGGAGGATCAAAACTTGATTTTATTAAAATTTTGCAAGCCAGGCAAATTTTGCACTGCATGCACTGTGCTGCACACTGACAACTGCATGACTTTGAATCACATGGAAGATGCAGCCTATCAGCAGCCAGTCACCCCTGTGATGTCACAGCCCTATATATTCGGCAGCCATTTTGCGGCTCATCATATCATTCATTACACTGCATAGAGATAGGACGGACATCGATGTGTGTGTTACACAGAAAAGCTAATTCCAGCAGTGTTTCACATCCTAGTCACATCAGCCTTCTGGTGGACAGAGAACAGTGTTTTTTTCAATGAAAAGGATTTTTACTGCAGCCATTAACCTCCCAGTCACTTTCTTCAGCATTGTATTACAGAGAGGGGCAGAGAGCTGTGTGTTGCCTCATACATTTCAACAAGCTGCCTTAACTTCATAAACCTCAGCAAAGGAGGCAGGGCCTAGATACTCTGAAATTCTAGGCAAAAGTAATCACCGGCTTGTGTTTTACAATAATACAGAGTTTTTAAGTGTACTGTAGCACATTTTTCTGCCATCATAAGTGCATACTACATTCCTACATCTAAGTAGTGTACTTTTTTGTACCTGTTAATCTGTCAAGGGTCTATATACTGTGAAAGGACAGCCAATAGTACACACCTACTGCTGTTCTAGACAAGTGCTGTTTTAAGCGTAGGGAAGCGTATTGGACTCCCCTCATATACGCAATAAGTATGTCAGGCAGAGTAGTGCCAGGACATGCACAGTGGAGTGGCAAAGGCCTAAATTCATCAGGGCAGGCAGAGGTCGAAGCAGAGTAGGGGCATGTGGCAGCTGGAGTCGCAGCTAGAGGTCTGAGCTCCCTGTGTCAGCTAGCAGTCCTGTCTCAACCAGCAACCCAGCAGCCATGATTGATCAGTTCACTCGGTCATCCACTTCATCCCAAGTGACATCCGATACCTCCAGTCAACAGTCGGTGGGTTCCTCAGACTCAACCCTCAGTTGGCATTGCCCTCATGCTGCTGCTGCCACCTCAAGGCTCTCTCATTGTGCTACCATGTGACATGTGACAATATCTGCGTGCCTGGCAGGTATCTGCGAAGAGTCACGTGTAGTTCCCTAGAGACCCACGGCAGTGCAGCGTGTGTCAAGGCAGCTATGGAGCCAGGGGGCAACCAGGGGAAGGTAAGTATTTCGGACATGGTACCGGCCAGCTCGAGGTCCACCCATCTCTTGGTGGTGCGGCCGTGGAGGAAATCCAGGAACCTAGCCAATGTGGCCGCTAAATAATATGCCCTGCAGTTGGGAACCGCCAGACCGCCCACGCATTTGCGTCTGACCAGTATGTCTCTGGAAAGCCTGATGAACCTCCCAAACAATTTGGTGAGTCTATGGAAGTAGGAAGTAGGGATGTTCACGGGGATCGTCAGGAAAAAGTATAGGAGTCTGGGGAGAGCGTTCATCTTGAGAATATTGGCCCTGCCAAACCATGAAAACATGCCGGAGGACCATTTCGTGAGGTCCCTCTCCAAAGTAGACAGGAGGGGGAGAAAATTGAGAGAGTATGCTATAGACGGGTCGGCTGGGACCTGTATGCCCAAATATTTAATAGATTTTGAGGCCCATTGAAAGGGGTGTTCCCTTTGTAACTGAGAGACCCCCGACCCAGGGAGCGTGACATTTAAGGCTACGCTCTTTGTCATATTGACCTTATGATTAATAAAGTGAGAGTAATGTTGGAGTGTACGGTTCCCAGCAGGAAGGGAAGTGGGAGGGGCCGATAAATAAAGAAGTAGGTCGTCTGCGAATGCCGAACACAAATGCGTATCACCATGCACAGAGAACCCTTCTATCAACGGGTCGTTCCTGAGGGCGTTAAGTAGATGTTCCATACATAGTATATAGAGGAGGGGGGAAAGGGGGCAACCCTGGCGAGTACCGTTGCGTATGTGTATAGGGGCGGAGAGGGAACCGTTAATTTTTACTCGAGCTTGGGATTCCAGTATAGTGCCGTGATATGCCCCAACATCGAGGGGCCTAGTCCGATCTGCGCAAGGGAGGCCTCCATGAACCTCCAGTCCACCCAATCAGAAGCCTTTTCAGCGTCAAGCGAGAGGAGCATAAGTGGCACTCGGCCAGAGATGGCCTTGTGGATCACAGAGAATGCACGTACAGTATTGTCTCTGGCTTCACCGGAGGGGAGGAATCCAAACTGATCGGGGTGAACCAGAGGTCCAAGGACGGCGGCCAACCGAACCGCTAAAAGATTTGCAAACAGTTTTGTGTCAACATTAAGCAGTGAAATGGGGCGATAGCTGGCACATAAATTAGGATCACGGAATGACAACAATGTGAGCACTAAGAGCCGCCGTAGGAAAGCCCACTTCAGGGGATATGCTATTGAACATTTGACACAAAATAGGGAGTAGCTCTGGTTTCAGAATTTTATAAAATTTGGCGGTGTAACCGTCGGGACCCGGGCTCTTGTCCGAGGGTAGGCTGGTGATGGCAAGGGCTATTTCCTCTTCCATGAAGGGGGCTTCAAGAGCAGTTTTGTCACTGTCCGATAGGTTGGGGAGTGCGGTCTGTGCAATGTAATCCATCAGGGAGACCCTAGGCCAGTGGGAAGGGGGATTCGTAGTAGGTGAGGGTAAGTTGTAAACAGGGCTCAAGTCCTGCAGGAACTCATGGGAACTGAGTTCCTGCACTTTTTCCACAGCAGGAACGCAGTTCCCATTAGCAAGAGTCCTGCAGGACCAGCGCCAGGGGCCACTGGGGCTACTGGGGACCCCAGCAATCTTGGCTGCAGCACATCAGACATCCGATACACGGAGTGAACTTTGCTCCATGTCGAATGACTGGCGAAGGGGGGCAGAAGCTTGTGATGTCTATGGGAGTGGGCATGATGGCCGTCATGCCCCATCCTATAGACTTGTATTGTGGGGCTGTGGCCGTGACATCACAAGCCTCCGGCCCTGCACCCAACGCTCTAAACGAATGTCGGGTGCAGCAGGAAGAACGCGGGGTCCCCAGTGCCGGGACCACTGCAATCAGACATCTTATCCCCTAGCCTTTGGATAGGGGATAAGATGTCTAGGGTCGGAGTACCCCTTTAAGTGGAAATCTTGGGTGAGTTCCCACATATTAACATATTAACATATGAGTTTGGAAATAACAAACAAGCTAATGATTAAAGGTGTTATATTTTAGTAATACATATTGTCATAGTGCACCTTATATCAATCTAGTATCTATAAGCTGTAATATGATATTTTTCAAGAAAAACATCCAGCCCCCCCGTCTTAAGCTTGTTTATTGAGTCAGACATCATTACATCATGTGGTAGAGAGTTCCATAGTCTCACTGCTCTTACAGCAAGGAATCTCGGTCTGCGATGATGGCGAAACTTTCTTTCCTCTTTCTTTCTTTAGAGGATGCCTCCTTGTCATGGTTACCTAGGCATAAAAAGATCAATAGAAAGATCTCTGTACTGTCCATTCATACCCCTTTTTTGAATAGGGGCTCCACATTTTCAGCTAAGTCCTGGAAGGATTGAGATTCTTAAATAGAAGTAATTTACAAATCTGTTTAACTTTCTGGCACCAGTTGATTTAAAAAAAAAAAAAAAAATGTCCCAGCAGTAGTCCCAGTTGTTTATTACAAATATCTTTTCTTTTTTTTATCGTTTCACAACCTGCATCATGAATATATAACACTTATTATAGATAATTTTATAGCTATTCCATGCATTAGAAGGGACTTTCCACAATGTTCGTCTTACTCCTAATTTAATTTCTGACATTGCATGCCACCGTTTAAGGACATGAGGCCCAAATAGGATCATTTGTACAAGTTAGCTTATAACATTTACATTGGCCTTTACCACATCTCATTATAGCCTATAAACCTGAGACCACCAGCTGTAGTGAACAAACTGAGAACCATTACCATCTGTAGCAGAGTTTTTATTTTTAACGTCACAACGTGAAATAATTGAATTGACAGTAATTCAATTCTGGATATAGTTACGGCATAAACAAAGCTATACAAAGAATAATTGCACCAAGGTTAACTTTAGAACATCATTTTCCTGGTAAAATTACTTTGGGCTGTATGAAATAGATAAGTAACAATAAACATGATTTAAAGGAGCACTTAGTGGCTGACTTACTACATGCCACCATCTAGTGGAGCATTTAAAACTTAACCACTTTTTCTTTTGATGTGTATAAGGAAAAAGTGTGTTTATAGTTATTGCACAAATATATTAAAAACAGGGAAGTATTATTAATAGTATTCTTAACAAAATATTTAACTATACACTGTATTGAATTATACAGGGGAGATTTTATGTATGTCACATTGCTCTTCAACACCATTGCTGTATGGACTAGGGATAGACATATCATATATCAGGATTTTTGAAAAGGGGGAAGGGTTTAAAAATAATAATTCCATCACACCATGAATACATATTATTGCTATACTGTTACTAAATAAAAAACAATATCCCCACTCTTTGTACAGTGCCCATACGATGGCGGATACAGGTTAATGCACTTTCTTAAGAAAGTATAAGGGATTACAGTGCAGTTACATCCAGTGACTCATTGATGAAATCTTCTCTGATCAGAATCAGTCACATTCAGAAGATGCCAGACAAGCATCTTAGACTTCACATTTACAGAATCCTTCTTAGCTTTTCCCCATCTGTAGTGCCCTCTATGTGTCCTACACAGTAAGGTTTGCAGGTAAGTGGATTGGGTGGAAAGGTTAGGAAGGTTTCCCCTATACTGTGTAGGATGCTATAGTAGGTAGACAGGTCCCCCCGGAATGTAGGTTCCACCAGTATGTATTTTCCTCAGTATATAGGTTCCCCAGTAGGTAGTTTCCCCAATATATAAGCCCATAATAAGTTGTTTTCTTCTGAGTATAGGCCCCCAGTAAGTAGTTTCATCAGTATATAGGATCCTGCCTCCCGCCACAAGAGATCTTGGAGTGTCTCTTCCACAAACAAATTTAGAATTTGGATAAGAAGATATGCTCCAGACCTTTATTGGCTAAAGGTCTAAAGCTGCCTCCAGCCTAGAAGAGAAGCACTTCTGGGCGAAAGGGAGGAGGGTCATAAATTCCCATCACAGCCAAGGACCCCATGTTTCCAAGTATATATTGTTACATAAAATAACTTCCCTTTAGTGATAGTTTAAGATATTGCTCCAAGGTAAACTTACTGGTCTAAGAATAACATTTTTAGATAACTCCCTATCGTTACTTTTTTCCACAAGCTACTTAAATGCTACATCATTCCAACATGTTTCTCCATTAACATCAATGTGAGGTCAACACTTTCCTTATCCTATATCTGCACTGCAGAAAGAATGCTTAGAAGTGCACATGTTTGCAGATATTGGCAGGCCTCCTAAAATAATCTAAGGAAGTTTTGTATATGTATATCTTTAACAAAGAATTCAACTCTGCTGTTTTGAGAAGCAGAAATTGTTATCAAACTTAGAATCTCTAAAATCCATTCTGGTGGAGCATTTCTCCCCTGTATATTATTCAATAATTCAATTTTGCATTGTTTACAACACACTTTTTAGCTTTTACCCATAATCACCGGGGAAATTTGACCTTCGGAGAAGCCTCAGGAGACCAGAAGATCCTCGGGAGCCTTAAAGGGGTACTCTGCCCCTAGACATCTTATCTCCTATCCAAAGCATAGGGGATAAGATGTCTGATCAATGTCTGATAAGATGTCGGATTTCTGATTGCCGCTGGGGACCCCCACGATCTCGGCTGCGGCACCTCAGACATCCTGTGCACGGAGCAAACTTCACTCTGGGCCACATGACTGGCGATGCGGAGGCTTGTGACGTCACGATCACACCCCGCTTGTGACGGCACGGCCATGCCCACTCAATGCAAGTCTATGGGAGGGGGCGTGACAGCAATCACGCCCCCTCCCATAGACTTGCATTGAGGGTGTGTGGCCGTGACATCACGAGCGGGGTGCAGCCGTGACATCACGAGCTTCCGGTGCTGCACCCGATGCTCTAAATGAAGGCTGGGTGCAGTAGGGAGATCACAGGGGTCCCCAGTGGCGGGAACCCCACGATCAGACATCTTATGCCCTATCCTTTGGACAGGGGATAAGATGTCTAGGGGCGGAATACCCCTTTAAAAAATAGATGGACATCCAGAAATTATACTCCTTGCTGCAAAATCCAAATCTATAGATATGTATTTTGCTTTTGCAGCCAGAGGCTTCTTCGAGGGTCTATTCCTTTAAATATAATCGGTTTTTGCTGTGCAATTTGGGGTGAGTGGCTCCCTCTGTAGCCGTGCATCCCCTCCCCTATTTTACAGGAGGTGGTTTGGATTCATAGTGGAGCCAACATGTCACCCAGTCAGAGGCTGCATGCCCAGCAGAGGTGAGTGAGTGTTAGGGACCCATCCGATATGAGGCCACCCCAGCGTGGTGGATGGGGGGGGACATGTTTTGAGCAAAAAGTGCGCTAAGAGCCCCCATTTTGTTGACCAAGTGTGCCGCTGCCATTTTCTTTTTTTTTTTTCTTACATGTTTTGTACTTGCCACAGCAGCATGCACCCATGTATTGGCTATAGGTGCTGGCTACATTTTAGTTTTTTTTGTTTTTGCTTTGCAATTGGGGGGAAGTGGCTCCCTTTGTAGCCGTGCATCCCCTCCCCTATTTCACAGGAGGTGGTTTGGATTCATAGTGGATCCAACATGTCACCCAGTCAGAGCCTGCATGCCCAGCAGAGGTGAGTGAGTGTTAGGGTCCCATCCGATATGAGGCCACCTCCACATGGTGGATGGGGGACACGTTTTGATCCATTTTGTTGACCTAGTGTGCTGCTGCCATTTTCATTTTTTTTTAACATGTTTTGTACTAGCCACAGCAGCGTGCACCCGTGTATAGGTATAGGTGCTGGCTACATTTTTGTTTTTTTGTTTTTGCTTTAAATATAACAGCCTATGAGCAATATAGGGAGATTCTTTGCAGCATACAAGAAAATTAGACAGACTATGTACTCATCAGGCTATACATGTTTTTGCTGCTTGCCTCTCCTTTTTGGTGAGAGCTGCTCTGGAGTCCATGTTGGAGGTCCCTTGGTGATGTCACTGTGCACTATGCAGCCAATCACTGGCCTCAGCAGTTATATGCACTTACTCCTTACAACGTGGGTAAAAGTGAATTTGTATTCTTGGCTGGGTAATAATGCACCTTGTGAAGTGCATGATTTTCTTTGGTTTGGATAGTGTGCACAAAGCCAACATCAGGTTTTGATCTGTGCCGTTCAGGTGAACAAGGTATGTGGTTAAAGGGGTATTCCAGAAGTTTTTTAATTTGACTATGCTACAGAGGCTGTAAAGTTAGTTCTTAATACAGTCATGGCCGTAAATGGTGGCACCCCTGAAATGTTTCAAGAAAATTAAGTATTTCTCACAGAAAAGTATTGCAGTAACACATGTTTCACTATACACATGTTTATTCCCTTTGTGTGTATTGGAACTAAACCAAAAAAGGGAGGAATAAAAGCAAATTGGACATAATGTCACACCAAACTCCAAAAATGGGCTGGACAAAATTATTGGCACCCTTTCAAAATTGTGGAAAAATAAGATTGTTTCAAGCATGTGATGCTCCTTTAAACTCACCTGGGGCAAGTAACAGGTGAGACCTGGAGCAGTTTGCAATGGAAGAGTGGTCCAACATTCCGGCTGAGAGATGTAAGAAGCTTATTGATGGTTATAGAAAGCAACTGATTTTAGTTATTTTTTCCAAAGAGTTTGGTGTGACATTATGTCCAATTTACTTTTTTTCCTCCCTTTTTTGGTTTAGTTCCAATACACACAAAGGAAATAAACGTGTATAGCAAAACATATGTTACTGCTATTATTTTCTGTGAGAAATACCTCATTTTCTAGAAAAAGTTCAGGGGTGCCAACATTTACAGCCATGACTGTATAGCAGGGATCCTCAAACTACGGCTGCGGGCCACATGCGGCCCGCCGAGGACATTTGTCCGGCCTGCCAGGAGGTACTACTTACTCCTGCACGACTGCTGCACATTGATCAGTGATGTGGAAATTGTATCGCCCGATGCCCAGGACATGCAGTTACGGGGGCCGGACAGGTGAATTCTTCAGGCATTTAGCCCTGCTTCGGGCAAGCAGGGCTAAATACCTGAGGAATTCACATATAACGGGGCCCCGTCACTTAACTTTAATAGACTGCAGCTGTATGCTGCAGCCTATAGTGAGCCGCGCAGGACGTCGGCGTCCCAGTGTAGGCAAGTGTGATGCAGGGGCGGATCCAGAGTCGAGTCTCGGGAGGGACACTATTAGAGTATTTTGTGTTGGCAGACAGAAAATAAGATGTTGCTCACGGAACTTACAATATTATTAAATGTATCATACAGTCCTAACCTTGTTTATAACTCTTAGGCCATGCTCATATGTCAGAATAATAATCAAATATACCTATTGCCACAGAATGGGAAAGTGCTAAAGAGGTTTTTACCATTTTAAAACTACAGCTCCCAGTATGACCTAAGCAGTGGTAAGGGGATGCTGGGAGTTGTTGTTTCACCCATCATTACTGCAGAACTTACAAGTGACTCCAGCTCTGATAGGACACAGTAAGGAGAATACAGAATGATATCAGTGACTACAGGTGACGTCTTCTCTATAGTCTTTCCTTATTTAATTCAGATGTACATACCGCCAGGACTTGTTCCAGCTAAATGTTCTCCCTGCAGAACTTGACGCCCAGATGGCTCCTCACTATGTCAGCGGATTCTGATCCTCTATATGAAAACAATAATTATTATAATACTGCTAAACACTGTATTGTTCTAATACAATACCGCCACGCACCCTCTGAATATAATTCTGACACACGGTACCTCCTGAATATACAACACACTGTACCCTCTGAATATAATACCGCCACACACCATACCCTCTGAATATAATACTACCACACACTGCACCCTCTGAATATACTACCACAAACTGTGCCCTCTAAATATAATGCTACCACACACTGCACTCTCTGAATATAATACTATCACACACCGTACCCTTTGTATATAATACTATCACACACTGCACTCTCTGAATATAATACTACCACACACCGTACCCTCTGTATATAATACTACCACACACTGCACCCTCTGAATATACTACCACAAACTGTGCCCTCTAAATATAATACTACCACACACTGCACTCTCTGAATATAATACTACCACACACCGTACCCTTTGTATATAATACTATCACACACTGCACTCTCTGAATATAATACTACCACACACCGTACCCTCTGTATATAATACTATCACACACTGCACTCTCTGAATATAATACTACCACACACCGTACCCTCTGTATATAATACTACCACACACTGCACTTTCTGATTAGAATACTACCACACACTGTACCCTCTAAATTTAATACTACCACACACACTGCATTCTCTGAATATAACTTGCTGTGCAGGGCACCCTCTGAATAAAATACCCAAATGTTTTGTGGGCCATAAAAAACGTACCACCCCAGAAATTCCTCATAATCTACACTATACTTCTGAAATACAAAACACTCTGTGCCTTCACATATAGTAATAATGCCCCATCGTGTGCCCCTACATATAATGATTATGACCCGTCCTGTTCCCCCCACATAATAATATTGCCCTGTGCCCCTAACATATATTGCCCCCTGTGGTGTGCCCTTCACATATAATGCCCCCGTTCTTTGCCCCTCACATATAATGCCCCCATCATGCGCCCCTCATATATAATGCCCCCATCATGTTCCCCTCATATATAAGGCCCCCATCATGTGCCCCTCATATATAAGGCCCCCATCATGTGCCCTTCACAGATAATGCCCCCATTTTTTGCCCCTCACATATAATGCCCCCATCATGTGCCCCTCCCATATAATGCCCCCGTTTTTTGCCCTTCACATATAATGCCCCCATCATGCGCCCCTCACTGTGCTGTGCCCCTCACATATAATGCCCCCATCCTGTCCCCTCAGGGGGCATTATATGTGAGGGGCACAGCACAGGGGGCATTTTATTTTTGGGGCACATGACAGGATCATTATTTGTGAGGGGCACAGCACAGGGGGCATTTTATGTTTGGGGCACATGACAGGAGCATTATTTGTGAGGGGCACATGACGGGGGCATTATATGTGAAGGGCGCATGATGGGGGCATTATATATGAGGGGCGCATGATGGGGCATTATATATGAGGGGTGCATGATGGGGGCATTATATATGATGGGCACAGCACAGGGGGCATTATATGTGTGGGGCAAAGCACGGGGCATTATATGTGTGGGGCACAGCACAGGTGGCATTATATGTCTGGAGCACAGCACAGGGGACATTATATGTGTGGGGCAAAGCACGGGGCATTATATGTGTGGGGCACAGCACAGGTGGCATTATATGTGTGGAGCACAGCACAGGGGGCATTATATGAAATAATGCCTTCTGTGCTGTGCCCCTCACATATAATGCCCCCAGTCCAGCCCCATAGGAGGGCATTATACGTAAGGGGCACAATATATGTGAGGGGCACAGCACAGGGGGCATTATATGTGAGAGACACATGACAGGGGTCAGTGCTCTTAGCATATATGCCCCCTGTCATAGGCCGCTCACATTAATTTCTCCTTTCCTGTGCCACATAATTGCCACCTACCCCAGTGTCATGTAGTTGACTCTTTTAAACAGAAAAAAAAAATGTGCACTTAGATTTTGTTCCCCTGCCGAAAATCTTCTTACTTGCAGGCAGCGTCACACAGGCAGCTCAGTGTACACTGCAGACGAGCCGGGCGACGTGCCGCGGGACGAGCCGCGGGGACGGGATCTTCCGGCGCCGGCGCGATAATGTGATGTCATCGCGCCGGCCTGTCAGCACTTGGTCCTCGCGGCCGTGCCGAGTCGGCAAAAAGGTTAATAAACAGTGTGAGGGAGCGGTAGCTGATAGCTCCCGCTCCGCTATGCTATTTTAGTAGTATTATACGGGGGGGGGGACAATTGCCCCGTTGCCCCCACCCCCCTGGATCCGCCACTGGTGTGATGACGTCACTCTTTGCGCGCACCTCCGTCAGGACCGAGGATGTGGTCCAGCAACATAAACAACCACCGAGCCCCTGAGCCTGCCGGAACGCACATGGGACGGAGGACAAGTAATAGCAGGGGATCAGAGGGGAAGGGGGGTTTGGTGAATGAGTAAATGATGTGGCACAGGAGGGGAGGTGGGCTGAAATATAAGGGCACAGAGTGGAGGGGGGCTGAAATATAATGGCACAGGGTGGAGGGTGGCTGAAATATAATGGCACAGGGGGTGGGGGGCTGAAATATAATGGCACAGGGGGAGAGGGGGCTGAAATATAATGGCACAGGGGGAGCGGGGGCTGAAATATAATGGCACAGTGGGGAGGGGGGTTGAAATATATTGGCACAGGGGGGCTGAAATATTATGGTACAGGGGGAGGGGGGCTGAAATATAATGGCACAGGGGGAGAGGGGGCTGGAATATAATGGCACCGGGGGAGGGGGGCTTAAATATAATGGCACGGGGGAGGGGGACTGAAATATAATGGCACAGGCTGGAGGGAGGCTGAAATATAACGGTACAAGGGGGGGATGAAATATAATGGCACAGGGGGAGGGGGGCTGAAATATAATGGCACAGGGGGAGGGGTCTGAAATATAATAGCACAGGGGGAGGGGGGCTTAAATATAATGGCACAGGGGGAGGGGGACTGAAATATAATGGCACAGGCTGGAGGGAGGCTGAAATATAATGGCACAAGGGGGGATGAAATATAATTGCACAGGGGGAGGGGGGCTGAAATACAATGACACAGGGGGAGGTGGGCTGAAATATAATGGCACAGGGGGAGGTGGGCTGAAATATAATGGCACAGGGGGAGGTGGGCTGAAATATAATGGCACAGGGGGAGGGGGGCTGAAATATAATAGTAAGTTTGTTGATTTAACTCTACTTGTTCTTCATTTTAAATATTGTATTTGTTCCCGTTTTGTTTCTTCACTTCAAAATAAGATATATGCAGTGTGCATAGGAATTTGTTCATAGTTTTTTATTTTACAATAGTCCGGCCCTCCAACGGTCTGAGGAACAGGGAACTGGCCCCTTGTTTAAAAAGTTTGAGGACCCCTTCTATATAGCTTCTGTACCTGTGTTTGATCTTTGCCCTGATGTTTATTTTTAACAGCATACAAAATGACTGTTGTCTCTTTTCCTGGTTTTCACAAGTTGCAGTGCACCTGCATAGTTATAACAGTTGTTTTGGATGTATACTTACATACATAAATGTCTATAGTGGGAACAACCCTTTCAAATTGTAGTGTTTTTTTTTTGTTTGTTTTTTACCCAAAGCTTTTAAGTATAGTTGTCAAGTTGGCCTGCTATAAAGAGTGACGTATGCTCCAACCAGACATGCAGACACCTGGGACCAGGCTGCAGAGTTTATGTTATTGATATTTACAGCGTCAACATAATGAGAGCAAATGAAGACTGTTTACAGTACAGATGTGATTAAGATGTAAACATGACACATGATGTACAGGCAGAGTGTGCTAAATAAGATGTGCTGAATAATAATAGCAAATAACGTCATATGCTGCCATCTAGTGTAAATACATGATATGACATCATCAAAAACTTTATCTGAATTATCACTACTTTATTTTATATTTTTTTTGTCTTGTAAAGTATTATATTGTAAACTGTTTCATAAATGAAACTAAGTTGAAGTGTTTTTTATTTTTATATTTATATCTTTACCTTCTTTTCCATTCCTAGTACATGCCCATGTTGTTTTCTTAGTTAGCGTATTAGTTTGATGTTCCAGCAAGCAACCCTGTAGGAGCAGTCTTCACACCACACTCTTCTCCCACAATGTCCTCTTTTTTTTTTGTGCTGTGATATTCTTATAAGGTTGGCACATGCACAGAAAACTATATTTGCGCGAATCTGCATAAAAAACAATCACTATATGGAAGGAGAATATATGAACATGGCCAGAGTGTACGTTTCCCTATATGTTTGATGAGGTCCTGTTCTTTAAGATGGAGCTTACAGAAGCTCATATGGAAAACATTATATACAACCATTAAATCCATACGTTTCCCATCAAATGAACTGCTGGACAGTGACATTTATTTTATTCAATATGGTAGCAATAACTTGCTATAGTTGAGCTAACTCTCTGTTTAAAGGGGTACTCCACCCCAGACATCTTATCCCCTATCCAAAGGACCCCCCGATTCGGGCAGCCGTGTTTGTGATGTTACGCTACGCCCCCTCCATTCATGTCTATGGGAGGGGTCTTGATGGCTTTCACAGCTTTCATGGCCCCTTGTATAGAAATGAATGGAAAGAGCGTGGCATGACAGAGATCACAGGGGGTCTATATAAGAGGCAGAGTACCCCTTTAACCTATTAAAGTTTATCTGTCACATGGGAAACACATGTGAAGCTGCTGTCACATTGCATTAGAGTTTCACATGGATAATCTAGTGATACCTCCAGTGGGATTTAAGAGAGATTTAGACATGAATGGAGGGGTTTGTGGCGTGATGTCATGAACACGGAAGCTCCATGCTTCCATGTTTCGAACGCCGCTGATGCCGGCCCAGAAATCATGGGAATCACAGGGGATAAGATGTTTTCTGGCGGAGTACCCCTTTAACTCTTGGTGTATTTTCTTTTGGGTACATGCAAGTGTTATTTGATGTGTTTCAAATTGCTGCATGTTCCAGGTTTATTTTTATTTTTATTTTTTTTTAAAGATAGGCTCCTTTATAAGATTTGAAAAATTCCTGAGAAAAACGCTTCTAAAATATTGTGTGAATTAAAAAAAATGGCATCCAAAAAACACTGAAAAATTTTTTTTGTTTACTTAGCATGGAAAAAGAAACAAAAAAAAAAAAAAACAAGAATAATATAATAAGCATCAAGGAAGCCTTAGACTAAGTAATGGAAATCTGGATGTTTCTGTCCAACTTTCTAGATGGAAAATCCACAGAGACATACAATAGCATTTAATTCCCCCTGGCACTCCCATGGCGATGCTTCTCTGGTCCTCTGCCAGCAATTCCACTACATGATAACATACCCAGATAGAGAAAGAATGTATTCATCCAACTGCTGCAAAGTGCCGAGAGAAAAGTCCGAGCTACTTTTACATTTACATCTGTGAACACATTTATCCTTGGATTTGAGAGTGTACAGTATATTCTGATTTAAGATCAGCATTTAGTACTGCATATATTTCATGTATTACAAGTCAGCTAGTAAGTTTCCAATTGAGTAAAATGGTAAAAAATTTGAAAATAAATGGTCTAGCATATACCTGGTATACACAACGCCTGAATTAATTTGTTCTTGAATAAATACTGCGGAAATGGTTTCTCCATGAAGAGCAATGAGTTGTTCATAATGACTATATAAAATAGCAGTTTTGGCATCGGAAGAGCCATGTATATTTGTTCTGTTTTTATCAGATAATTGAATGACAGTGATATCATGAAATGTTATTGACTTTAAAATCGTCTTCACAGAACATAAATGTTGAGTTTCACCATTTAGGGAAATTATAAGTGTGAAAGAATATGCTGGCTCCTAGCATATTGAATAAAAGGTATTTGCATGGTAAACATCAGCCTCTGGTGAATTTAAACTGTTCAAAGACACATGAACAACTACTGGTAAAAAAATAAAAAAATATATATCTTATATAAGTAAATGAAGCATGCAGATATTCACACTTCGGTATTGCATTGACTTCTTCTCCATTATTGGTAATATGTACCTGATAATGGAATTCACTGATTGCATAAAAAGAATTGATTCTATCTATTAGAGATGAGCACATTTTTTAAAAATTCGATTTGCCAGTTTGAATTTATTTGCGGCGAATCGCTATTAAAAACGGCTATGTCTTACCTACAGAGAGACTCAATAGGAGTGTAGAAAACTTTGCCTTGTCCTAGCATGCAAAGGGAGTGTGCTGTGTTAGTGAAATTATATTGTTATTCAGTATAACATGCAGATTACAGGCATTGCTATTAGAATCACTGCCGTAGAGCATCTGGATAATAATTTTTTGATTACCCATTCTGGTGAGCACCGAGCTGGCAGTCAGCCGCGAGGTGAGCTACCACCTGTTCCAGCCCCTGCCTCTCAGCGCATACTCTGAGTGTCCACTTGAAAAGGGAGGGACTGCAGTAACTTGGACAGGAGATCATTCAGCTTCTGTGCCATTGGATAAGTGGGCGCTTAAAGCTAGAAGTGGCTGCAGTGAAAAAGCTTGTACTTGTATCTTAAAATCGAGCTGGCGGTCCGCCAGGCGAGATACCACCTGTTCCAGCTCCTGCCTCTAAGCGCCCCCCTGACTGTGAAAGTGTGAATGTTTCATTTAATCAGTTATGGTTCATTGTTATCGCTCTATCCATTTTTTTTTAATTGAAATTCAAGATTTAATAATAAAATGTGTGGTTACAAAAGTCCAACAAGGAGTCACATATCACATGGCGACACAATGACAGAGCCTAGAGGTGACAGCAGCACAAGGAGACTATAATCTGTCAGAATGACACAGCCTGGAATTGGCGGCAGCAAGAGGAGACCATATGTGGTGGATTGACACAGCCTGGAGTTGGCGGCAGCATGAGGTGACCATAGGGACTCACAATCCCTAAGATAAAAAGATATATTTTCTAATTTAAATTGGAGATTTATGGTAGATAGTGCTACCATAAAAATGTTTAGGTAATGTCCCAGCAGAATGAGGAGACCATATAGTGGCTGAATGAAACAGCCTGGAGTTGACAGCAGCATGAGGAGACCATAGGGCCTCACAATCCCTCAGATTAAAAGATACATTTTCAAGTTTAAATTTAAAATTAATGATAGCTAGTGCTACCATAAAATGTTTAGGTAATGTCCCAGCAGCATAAGGAGACCATAGGGCCTCACAGTCCCTAAGAGTAAAAGATGAATTTTCAAATTTAAATTGAAGATTTATGGTAGCTAGTGCTACCATAAAAATGTTTAGGTAATGTCTCAGCAGCATGAGGAGACCATATAGTGGCTGAATGACACAGCCTGGAGTTGGCTGCAGCATGAGGAGACCATAGGGCCTCACTAATCCTAACATTAAAAGATACATTTTCAAATTTAAATTGTAGATTTATGGTAGCTAGTGCTACCATAAAAATGTTTAGGTAATGTCCCAGCAATGGCACAGCCTGGTGTTGGCAGCAGCAAGAGGAGACCATATAGTGGCTGAATGAGAGAGCCTGGAGTTTACAGCAGCAAAAGGAGACCATATAGTGGCTGAATGACACAGCCTGGAGTTGGCAGCAGTATGAGGAGACCATAGGACCTCACAATCCCTAAGATTAAAAGATGAATTTTCTATTTTAAATTGAAGTTTTATGGTAGCTAGTGCTACCTTAAAACATTTTAAGTAATGTACAAGCAGCATGAGGAGACCATATAGTGGCAGAATGGCACAGCCTGGAGTTGATGGCAGCAAGAGGAGACCACATAGTGGCTGAATGACACAGCCTGGAGGTGGCAGAAGCATGTATAGACCATATAGTTGCTGAATGGCACAGCCTGCAGTTGGTGGCAGCAAAACAAGACCATATAGTTGCTGAATGACACAGCCTGGAGTTGGCGGCAGCATGAGGAGACAATATAGTGGCTAAATGACACAGCCAGGAGCTGGAGGCAGCATGAGGAGAACACATAGTGGCAGAATGAGACAGCCTGGAGGTGGCAGAAGAAGCATCAGGAGTCCTGAAAGTGACACAGTGACAGAGTAGTGCGGTGATGAAGGTGGGTGAAAAAAGTTCTGGTGTGGAGGAATGTTTGTATCATATTTGTGAAGTGTTGGTGTGGCACCATGGTCAATCTACTCTTAAGAAATCAGGCATTGGTGGGTGGAAATACTGGCTGATCGATGCCTGATTCATCTTCACAAAGGTCATTCTTTGACTTTTTCATGGTCATTTTTCGTGGACAGACGAGTTCTCCTTGGGGTGACAATGGCCTCCACTGCACTTAACATCCGCTCTGATGGCACACTACTGGTTGGGCAGGACAGCTTTTCCAGGGCAAACTCTGCTAGTTGCGGCCACAAATCAAGTTTGGCTGCCCAGAAGTCCAGCAAATTTTCAAGATGTGTTTGTATGGGCATGTAAAGGTATGCCACCACCTTCTGGTTCAGGTCCTGCTCCAGGTCTACCTGCTGCTGATGAGTTGCTTCACTATGTGGGTCAAGAAAGGTACTCATCAGCAACTGTAGATTCAGGCTGCTGCTGATGGAGCTGGTAATGCTCTTGCCACCTCACCCCTCCCCAGCAGCCATGGCAGTGGAAGGTTAGCACAGCGGGCCCCCGGAGTCAGACCTACGAGAGGATGGACGATGGTGCCAATAGGCATCGGCCAACTCACTACGTAGGATGTCTTTGTAGTAGATCAGTTTGTCCTCCCTCTCAATGGGTGTAGAAAAGGCCCCAATTGTGTGCCAGAAGCGAAGGTTCAATGAGGGGGAGAGCCAGAAGTCATCCAGCTGCCGAATAGTGACAATCTTTCCTTCCCTTTGTTAGGATGTCTTGCAAATGGGGGGGGGGGGGAACACTTCAGGAACCGCTTGACAACCAGATTAAACACGTGTGCCATGCAGGGCTCATGGCTCAGCCTTCCTTATCACAGCGTAGACAAGCTGTCCTTCCCATTGTCGGTCACCATGGTTCCCATTTCCAGTTTTCATGGAGTAAGCCATGCTCCTATTTCTTTATGAATGACTTTTAGCAGTTCCTCCCCTGTGTGACTCTGTTAGCCAACGCAAACCATGTGAAGAACAGCGTGACACTGCCATGCCCTGCACACATGGTATGCTGATGTGGCACTGAGACTTGTCTTTGCAGTGGAGGCTGGGGACACGGTGGAGGATGAGGAGGAGGAGTCGCACAACGTCACAGGACCAACGGCCTGAGAGCGTTGGAGAGGAAGCAGCATGACCTGTACATTCAGCTTCTGCGCTGTTGGATGAGTGGGCGCATTCTGTTGTCTCTTGGACATGGCTTCGCCGATGGATTGCTGGCGAAATGACTGACAAAGTAGGAGGAGCAGGAGCATCTGGAGCTACAGAAGGAGGGTATGACACACAGCTCCCATTCGGCTGAGGTGGTGGAGCCTTGGCTGGCAGAAACATGGAGCGGCGTGCCACTGGGTGATGCAGCAGGCTGGACCACAACATCAGAGCCACGGTTCTCCCAGGCCTCTTTATGGTGGCGCAGCATATGTTGACGCAGGGCCATGGTTCCAATGTAGGGACCCTGGCCATGCTTTACCTTCTGCCGATGCATCTTGCATGTGGCTATGTTAACCTCCACCAGATGCTTAATGAAAAACTGCCACACCATTGAGTAGCTGATTTTCCCACCAACAGACTGCACTAATTGACTGCTGCTGCCGTCGTCTCCATGAACCCCTGTTCCACTACCTCCCGGAAAGGTAGGCTGCTGCGAAACAGATGGTCTCCCCTGGGCACGATTGTCTCTAGAATTTCCACTTCTACCACCATGCTGAATGCCAACCATGCTACCACCTTGCTGGCTCAGCTTCTGCCTCACGGGCAACCTGCAACTCTCTTCTCCTGATTATGAGGAAGCCCCTTCTGCACCCAGCTCCCAATTGTGATCACCTTCATCATCATCAACAAGTGTCTGCACATCACTGATGTCCTCCTCAGGTTCCTCAACAGTGTCTGCTTCAGGACCCTGAACGCTGGCAGCACCACCTACCATGTCACTCTCCTCATCACTACTTGTCCGCCTAGCAGAGGAAGCGGCGGATGTCTCCTCCACTTCTTTGCTGGATAGTAGCTGCTGCCTGTCCAGCTCCTCACTGAATAGTGGAGCTGAACCCATAGCATAAGATACTTCTGTAGGGGAGGGAACAGCATAGGACAGAGGCAATGGGAGGACAGGGACTGCTCCCGGGCCATGCCAACTGAGGTTTGTGTCTGAGGAATCCACCCACTCTTGACTGGAGGTGTCAGATGTCACTTGTAATGAAGTGGATGAAGGTGTTAACCAATCGATGATGGCAGTTGGCTTGCTGCTCTAGACATGACCGCTAACTGATATCGGGAGATCGGGCCTCTCATTGCGACTCCTGCTGCCACTCGCCCTAGTCTGCGACCTCTGCCTGCGCCTGATGAATTTTGGCCTCTCCCACTCCTTTGTGCACGTTCTGGATCTTCTCTGCCTTACATACTTAGTGAATTTATGAAGGGAGTACAATACACTTCACTATGCTTAAAACAGTATTTGTCTAGAACAGCAGCAGGTGAGTACTTTTGGCTGGCCTTTTACAGTAACTAGGTCCTTAAGACTTTATTAGAAACAAAATGGTACAACACTTAGATGTACGTATGTGGCATGCATTTATGAGGGCAGTAGAATGCGCTCCACTACGCTTAAAAGTATTTGTCTAGAACAGCAGCAGGCATGTACTTTTGGCTGTCCTTTGGTCTGCCACTCCTCCGTTCATGTCCTGGCACTTCTCTGCCTGACATACTTAATACTTATATGAGGGGAGTACAATACACTCCACTACACTTAAAACAGTATTTGTGTACAACACCAGCAGGCTTTTTCGTGGCCTTTCACAGTATCTAGGCCTTTAAGACTTTAACAGGAACAAAATAGTACACCACTTAGATGTATGTATGTTGTATGCACTTATGAGGGGAGGACAATGCGCTCCAATATTAAAAAAAAAGTATTTGTGTACAACACCAGCAAGTGTGTACTTTTGTATGGCCTTTCACAGTATTTAGGCCCCTGAGACTTTAACAGGAACAAAATAGTAAACCACCTAGATGTACTTATGTGCTTTGCACTTATGAGAGGGAGAAAAATGCACTACAGTACGCTCAAAAAAGTATTTGTGTATAACACCAGCCGATGAGTACTTTTGCCTGGCCTTTACAGTATCTAGGCTCTTGAGACTTCAACAGGAACAAAATTGTACACCATTAAGTTGTACATATGTTGTATGCACTTAAGAGGGCAGAAAAATGTGCTACAGTATTCTTTAACCCCTTAAGGACCAAGGACATAGAGGTATGCCTTTGCTCCCTGATACTTAAGGACCAAGGGCGTACCTGTACACACGTGGGAATTTTGGTCCCCGCCGCTCGTCAGGGGGGACCGGGGGGACTGCTGATATCGATCAGCAGGCACCCCGCGCCAATGCCCAGGGGGTTCATCAGACCCCCATGTAGGCGATCGCCGAAAATCGCAAGTGAATTCACACTTGCGATTTCTGGCTATTCTGGTGATGCGGGTCACGTCGTGTGACCCACTGACCCGGAGATACATGGCGATGGAGGGTGTAGGATACACCCCCTATCACCCACTGTATCTATGGGGAGATGGCGATTTCGTCACTCCCCCTGGATCGCTGTTATTGGCCAGACGATCGTCCAGCCAATAGCAGCCGGCAGGGGAGGGGTTAACGGCCCCTTCTCGCGGCTCTGATTGCCCCCTGAGTTCATTCATTCATCCAAATCTTGGTGGATCTTCATCGTACCACGTGTGTAGGGCACAGCGGTGTCAAGCCGTCCTTCACATGGTTTGCCTTGGCGAACGGAGTCACACAGGGGAGGAACTGCTGAAGTTCATTAGGGAAGAAATCCGAGTATGGCTTACTCCACAAAATCTGGAAATGGGAACCATGGTGACCGACAATGGGAAGAACATTGTGGCCGCGCTGCGACAAGGAAGTGTGAACCATTCGCCCTGCATGGCACACGTGTTGAATCTGGTTGTCAAGAAGTTCATCAAGTCTTCACCCCATTTGCAAGACGTCCTGACAATGGCAAGGAAACTTTGCATGCACTTCAGCCACTCATACACCGCCAAGCACACTTTGCTTGAGCTGCAGCGTCAGAACAGTATCCCACAACATAGTCTCATTTGTGATGTTGCCACACGTTGGAATTCCACCCTGCATATGTTGGACAGACTATACGAACAAAGAAAAGCCATCACAGATTTTTTGATGATACAAGCAGATAGGAGTACTCCCCTGTGTAACTTCAATGTGAACGAGTGGCAGCTCATACGTGACACCTGCCGTTTGCTGAGGCCCTTTGAGGAAGCCACAATTTTTGTTAGTCGCTCGAATTATGCCATAAACGACGTAATTCCACTCCTACATTTACTCCAAAAAATTATTGAAAACATGGCTGGTCACGGCAATGGAGACATTGCGCCTACATCAGAAGGCTACATGAGTCCTGTGGGGGATGAACTGGAGGAGGATGATGAGGGGTAGAGCTGAGCACAGTTTACGGTGGATGAGATGGCCGGTGTTTCTGGTCATTGGACAGGAGAGGAGGAGCAGGAGCAGCCAGAGGAGCTGTAGGGTTATTACGAGGGAGGCGAGACAGAGGACCCAGACACACTGTGGCAGTATGCAGTGGAGATGGAGGCAGGTAGTCCCAGCGAGTCACTGTCACAAATGGCACGATGCATGCTGAGTTGCTTGCGTAGTGACCCCCGAATTGTCAAAATTCGTCAGTGCGATGACTTCTGGATCTCCACCTTATTAGACCCTCGCTACCGGCCCAGAAAGGGGGCCTTTTTTACACCCACTGAGAGGGAGGACAAACTGACCTACTTCAGGGAGCTTCTACCTAGTCGATGGTCCATCCACTCGCAGGTCTGACTCGGGGGGCCCTCTGCGCTCACCTTCCACTGCCAAGGCTGCTGGGGAGGAGAGGGGTGGCAGGAGAAGTACCGGCTCAATCAGCAGCAGCCTGAGTCTACAGTCGCTGATGAGTAGCTTCCTTCAGCCGCATAGTGAAGCTACTCATCAGCAGCAGGTGGACATGGAGCAGGACCTGAACCAGCAGGTGGTGGCTTACCTCGACATGACCCTGCCAACAACCGTTGAAGATCCGCTGGACTTCTGCGCAGCCAAACTCGATTTATGGCCGCAACTAGCGGAGTTTGCCCTGGAAAAGCTGTCCTGCCTGGCCAGTAGTGTGTTTAGTGCAGCCGGGGCCATAGTCACCCCAAGGCGAACTTGTCTGTCCACAAAAAATGTGGAGAGACTGACGTTTGTCAAGATGAATCAGGGATGGATCAGCCAGGATTTCCAGCCACCAATGACAGATGGGTCTGAGTAGATTGACCATGCTCCTACAACAAAATTTTCTCTATTGTGGTTGGTTATGAAACCCTCTGGGGCAGACCTGGGCATCGTACAGCCTGCTTGCCACATACAGCCCTTTGATTGGCTCTGACCGGCCCACGCTGATTGGGGGACAACTATGCTGCCTAATCTAGGGGACAACTATGCTCCTATTCTGGGGGACATCTATGCTGCCTAATCTGGGGGACAACTATGCTCCTTATCTGGGGGACAACTATGCTCCTAATCTGGGGGACAACTAAGCTCCTAATCTGGTGGACATCTATGCTGCCTAATCTGGGGGACAAGTATGTTCCTAATCTGGGGGACATCTATGCTGCCTACTCTGGGGGACAAGTATGCTCCTAATATGGGGGACATCTATGCTGCCTAATCTGGGTGACATCTATGCTGCCTAATCTGGGGGACATCTATGCTGCCTAATCTGGGTGACATCTATGCTGCCTAATCTGGGGGACAAGTATGCTCCTAATCTGGGGGACATCTATGCTGCCTTCTCTGGGGGACAAGTATGCTCTTAATCTGGGGGACATCTATGCTGCCTAATCAGGGGAACATCTACGCTGCCTACTCTGGGGGACAACTATGCTCCTAATCTGGGGGACATGTATGCTGCCTAATCTGGGGGCCAACTATGCTCCTAATCTGGGGGACATCTATGCTGCCTAATCTGAGGGACAACTATGCTCCTAATCTGGGGGACATCTATACTGCCTACCCTGGGGGACAACTATGCTCCTAATCTGGGGGACATCTATGCTTCCTACTCTGGGGGACAACTATGCTCCTAATCTGGGGAACATCTATGCTGCCTAATCTGGGGGACAACTATGCTCCTAATCTGGGTGACATCTATGCTGCCTAATCTGGGGGACATCTATGCTGCCTAATCTGGGGGACAACAATGCTCCTAATATAGGGAAAACTGATGATTCTGGCCTTGGGCCTATAATTTTTTGAAGTTTAGCAGTAGCTAAATACATGCTTAATGCAAATGTCAACATGGATCTTTAAATGTAAGAGGTTATAAAACCCTCTTGGGTACTGCGATGACTGCTCCAGACTCATTCTGTGCCTTTCACAAACTACTTGCCTCCCTGGTGCCTCAGGCCTTGTGCCTATAATTTTTTGAAGTTTAGCAGTAGCTAAATACATGCTTAATGCAAATTTAACAATGATCGTTAAATTCTCGGCGCTCTACCAGGGCCTTCTCCTACCCCGCCTGGGCCTATCCGAGGACTTCACTAACCAACTCACTAACTAATCCAATCGCTTATAGCGACGGGCGGTGTGTACAAAGGGCAGTGACTTAATCAACGCCAACTTATGACCCTCACTTACTGGTTATTCCTCGTTTTAAGGTTAAATAATTGCAATCCCAGATCCCTATCACGAACTGGTTTCAGCGTGCAACACGCACCTGTCCTTGAAAGATAGAGACACGCTAATCCGTTCAGTGGAGCGCTAGTACGGCCCAGGACATCTGAGGCCATAACGCACCTGTTATTGCTCGATCTCGCAATTGATCGGGCAAGGTAAGGGGTTATTAAAGCCTCTTGGGTACTGCTGAGGTCTACTCCTGACTGCTCCTGGTGCAAATTATGGGGTAATTAAACACTCTTGGGTAGTGTTATTGTTAAATTTACTGATATTTTATCAGTAATAAAATTGAAATTTGCAGAATGCTAACCGTTACACAACGGAACGCTTGTTGCGTGTGATTTTTTTAATGAAAAAAATAATATATATATATATATATATATATATATATATATATATATGGAGAGGGATTAACTCTGCTTAATAATTTTTGGCGATTAGAATCCTTTTGTGATCTGATCTTTTGGAGACAGATGCGTTTACACACATGTAATAAATTTTTTTAACCAAATTGCAAACATTGTGTGGTTTATTATTTTTGAGAAGAATGTATTTTGGTGGTCCACCGTCCTGCATTATAGAGTCTTCTGAACTGCTGTATATGCGCTTGTTTTTAAAAAACAGGTATTTTGTCAGACAATTTCAATAAAATTTTGCATTTTTTTGGGGCGGATTGTGAAGCCCTGTGTGTACTGGTGCATCAGCCAACTCCAGGCTGTGTCTTTCAGGCAATCTAGGGGTTCCTGATGCCGCAGAGGTGGGGCCTGGGTCTGGGAATTAAAAATTTTTGGATTGCGGGTGCTACCAAAAAAGATGGACACACCCTTATCCGTTCAGTGGAGCGCGCCTGCGGCCCCGGACATCTGAGGGCATAACACACCTGTTATTGCTCGATCTCAGGAGAAGGGGGGTTCATCATCGGGAGAAGAGAGTTGCAGGTTGCCCTTGAGTCAGCAAGGCGGTAGCACGGTTGGCAGTCAGCGTGGTGTGGCAGTAGTGGAAATTCTGGAGCCAAATGTGCCCGGGAGAGACCACCTGCTTCGCGGCAGCTTACCTTTCCGTGAGTTAGCGGGTTACCAGCACCGGTCGATGAAAGATAGAGACACGCTAATCCATTCAGTGGAGCGCGCCTGCGGCCCCGGAAATCTGAGGGCATAACACACCTTGTATTGCTCGATCTCGCAATTGATCGTGCAAAGGTAGGAGGTTATTAAAGCCTCTTGGGTACTGCTGAGGCCTACTCCTGACTGCTCCTGGTGTAATGTATGGGGTAATTAAACACTCTTGGGTAGTGTTTTTTTTTTTTATTTATTGATAATTTTATCGGTAATAAAATTGAATTTTCCAGAATGCTAATCATTACACAACGGAACGCTTGTTGCGTGTGATTTTTTAATGAAAATGAAAAAAAAAATAATAATACGGACAGGGATTAACTCTGCTTCGTCATTTTGGGCGAAAAAAGTCCTTTGGTGATCTGATCTTTTGGAGACAGATGCGCTTACACACATATTGACTTAGTTTTTGTAAAAAAATTTCAAACATTGTGTGGTTTATAATTTTTGAGAAGAATGTCTTTGGGTGGTCCTACATTATAGAGTCTTGTGAACTGTTGGATATGCACTTGTTCTTACACAAAGGTATTTCTTTAAAACATTTCTAAAATGTTGTTTTTTGGAGGGGATTGTGAAGCCTGGGTGTGTACTGGTGCATCAGCCAACTCCAGGCTGTGTCCTTCAGGCAATATATGGGTTCCTGATGCCGCAGAGGTGGGGCCTGGGTCTGGAAATCTCAAATTTTTGGATAGCGGGTGCTACCTATGAGAAATCTTTGTCAAAAATTTCATATATTGTGTTGTTTTTTTTGCGGGGGGGGGGGGGGGGGGGGGGGAATTGTGAAGCCCTGGTGTGTAGTGTACTAGTGCATCAGCCAACTCCACGCTGTGCCATTCAGCCACTAAATGGTCTCCTCTTGCTGCCAACATGTCCACGCTGTGTCATTCAGCCACTATATGGTGTCCTCATGCTGCCAACACCTCCACGCTGTGCCATTCAGCCACTATATGGTGTCCTCATGCTGCCAACACCTCCACGCTGTGCCATTCAGCCACTATATGGTGTCTTCATGCTGCCACCATGGTGCCACCCCTCCTACACCTGCTATTGGTCGGCCGAGCGTCCGGCCAATAGCAGACCGGCGGAGGGGGGGTTAAAGTTCGGTTCCCCCGCTTTGCACACCTGTCCGAAGGTCCCTTACCTGGATCCCGGATCCCGGAGCGCGATCCTCCATGCGGGGATCCCCCACGTGCGGCGGCGGCAGCAATTCATCCGGGTCCTGCCACGTGAGTTGTTGCCTAGCAACATCTGGAGGGCCACAGTTTACAGTGGTCTCTAAACCGTGGCCTTCAGATGTTGCAAAACTACAACTCCCAGCATGCCCAGACAGCTGTTTGCTGTGTTGGCATACTGGGACTTGTAGTTTTGCAATATTTAGAGGGGTTCAGGTTGTAGATCACTATGCAATGGTCTCAAACTGTAGCCCTCCAGATGTGGCAAAACTACAACTCTCAGCATGTCCAGACAGCAGTTTGCTGTCTGGGCATGCTGCCAGTCGTAGTTTTGCAACATCTGGAGGGTTACAGTTTAGAGACCACTGGACTGTGATTTACAACCTGAACCCCTCTAAATCTTGCAAAACTACAACTCCCAGCATTCAGGAACAGCATAAGGCTGTCTTGGTATGCTGGGAGTTGTACTTGTGGGCCTCCAGCCTTTGCATCACTACATCTCCCAGCTTGCCCTTCTGCAATCAGTACATGCTGGGAGTTGTAGTTTTGCAACAGCTGGAGGCACACTGGTTGGAAAATACTGAGTTAGGTCATAGAACCTAACAAGGTTTTCCAACCAGTGTGCCTCCAGCTGTTGCAAAACTACAACTCCCAGCATGCATGGTCTGTCAGTGTATGCTGGGAGTTGTAGTTTTGACCCCCCTCCCATGTGACTGTACAGGCTACATTCACACTGACGGTAGATTACAGTGAGTTCCCCGCTTCAAGTTTGAGCTGCGGCAAATTTTCCGCCACAGCTCAAACTCCTAGCAGGAGACTCAGTGTAATCTGCCTCCAGTGTGAATGTAACCTAAAAACACTACACTACACTAACATAAAATAAAGAGTAAAACACTACATATACACACGTACACTGCCCCCCCTAACACCCCCCTTCCCCAATAAAAATGAAAAACCTATTGTACGGCAGTGTTTCTAAGATGGAGCCTCCAGCTGTTGCAAAACAAAAACTCCCAGCATTTCTGGACAGCAATTGACTGTCTAAGCATGCTGGGAGTTTTACAACAGCTGGAGGCACCCTGTTTGGGAATCACTGGCATAGAATACCCCTATGTCCACCACATGCAAGTCCCTAATTCAGGCCTCAAATGCGCATGGCGCTCTCACTTTGGAGCCCTGTCGTATTTCAAGGCAACAGTATAGGGTCACATATGGGGTATCGCCGTACTCAGGAGAAATTGCCTAACAAATTTTGGGGGCTTTGTCTCCTTTTACCCCTTATGAAAAGGAACAGTTGGGGTCTACACCAGCATGTTAGTGTAAAAAAATAAACATGCTGGTGTTGCCCTATACTTTTCATTTTCACAAGAGGTAAAAGGGAAAAATGCCCCCCAAAATTTGTAACGCAATTTCTCCCGAGTACGGAGATACCCCATATGTGGGCGCAAAGTGCTCTGGGGGCGCACAACAAGGCTCAGAAGGGAGAGTGCGCCATGTACATTTGAGGTAATTTGCACAGTGGTGGCTGATTGTTACAGCGGTTCTGACAAACGCAAAAAAAAACACACCCACATGTGACCCCATTTTGGAAACTAAACCCCTCACGGAATGTAATGAGGGGTACAGTGAGAATTTACACCCCACAGGTGTCTGACGGATCTTTGGAACAGTGGTCCGTGAAAATGAAAAATTTTGCATAGCCCACTGTTCCAAAGATCTGTCAGACACCAGTGGGGGGGGAATGGTCACTGTACCCCTCATTACATTCTGTGAGGGGTCTAGTTTCCAATATGGTATGCCATGTGTTTTTTTTTTGCTGTCCTGGCACCATAGGGGCTTCCTAAATGCGACATGCCCCCCGAGCAAAATTTGCTCTCAAAAAGCCAAATATGACGCCTTATCTTCTGAGCATTGTAGTTCGCCCGCAGTGCACTTCAGGTCCACTTATGGGGTACCTCCATACTCAGAAGAGATAGGGTTACAAATTTTGGGGGGTCTTTTCTGCTATTAACCCTTGCAAAAATTTGAAATTTGGGGGGAAACCCACATTTTAGTGAAAAAAAAAAGTTTTTTTGCATATGCAAAAGTCGCGAAACACCTGTGGGGTATTAAGGCTCACTTTATCCCTTGTTACGTTCCTCAAGGGGTCTAGTTTCCAAAATGGTATGCCATATGTTTCTTTTTTTTTTTTTTGCTGTCCTGGCACCATAGGGGCTTCCTAAATGCAACATGCCCCCCGAGCAAAATTTGCTCTCAAAAAGCCAAATATGACACCTTCTCTTCTGAGCATTGTAGTTCGTCCGCAGTGCACTTCAGGTCCACTTATGGGGTACCTCCATACTCAGAAGAGATGGGGTTACTAATTTTGGGGGGGTCTTTTCTGCTATTAACCCTTAAAAAAATTGAAATTTTGGGGAAACCAATATTTTAGTGAATTTTTTTTTCTTTTTACATATGCAAAACTCGTGAAACACCTGTGGGGTATCAAGGCTCACTTTATTCCTTGTTATGTTCCTCAAGGGGTCTAGTTTCCAAAATGGTATGCCATGTGTTTTTTTTTGCTGTTCTGGCACCATAGGGGCTTCCTAAATGTGACATGCCCCCCAAAAACCATTTCAGAAAAACGTACTCTCCAAAATCCTCTTGTCGCTCCTTCGCTTCTGAGCCCTCTACTGCACCCGCCAAACACTTTACATAGACATATGAGGTATGTGCTTACTCGAGAGAAATTAGGTTACACATACAAGTATACATTTTCTCCTTTAACCCCTTGTAAAAATAAAAAATTTGGGTCTACAAGAACATGCGAGTGTAAAAAATGAAGATTTTGAACTTTCTCCTTCACTTTGCTGCTTTTCCTGTGAAACACCTAAAGGGTTAAAACATTTACTGAATGTCATTTTGAATACTTTAGGGGGTGCAGTTTTTATAATGGGGTCATTTATGGGGTATTTCTAATATGAAGACCCTTCAAATCCACTTCAAACCTGAACTGGTCCCTTAAAAATAGTGAGTTTGAAAATTTTGTGAAAAATTGGAAAACTGCTGCTGAATTTTAAGCCCTCTGGTGTCTTCCAAAAGTAAAAACTCATCAATTTTATGATTCAATCATATTGTATATGTGAATACAAAGAAACAATTGTTTGGAATATCCATTTTCCTTACAAGCAGAGAGCTTCAAAGTTAGAAAAATGCAAAATTTTAAATTTTTTCATCAAATTTGGGGATTTTTCACCAAGAAAGGATGCAGGTTACCACAAAAATTTACCACTATGTTAAAGTAGAATACGTCAGGAAAAAACAATCTCAGAATCAGAATGATAAGTAAAAGCATTCCAGAGTTATTAATGTTTAAAGTGACAGTGGTCAGATTTGCGGGAGTGAAAATGGGCTGCCTCCTTAAGGGGTTAAATGAACTGGGTCCAGAAAGTTAAACAGATTTGTAAATTAAAAGAAAGAAGTGGAGTGGGTCTTGTTCTTACTACAACCAAAATAGACCTGGGCTGCCCAAACTGTACACCTCTACCCACGGTGTACCAATAATAGATTATTAAGCAGAAAGATTATTGGGGCTCAAGGTCAAAGATTTGAGGACACAGGTGTATATATAATAATTAATTGATTTATTCTAATATAATAAAAAGCTATACAGTGATAACAATAATACACATGGCCCTTGTGTAATTATGGTGATAACTGTAAATGGTTAAGCAAACAATATGTATATAAAAATTAATAATAATAATAAGACTACCTACAATGTAAATAAAAATAAATAAGAAATAGTCTATAGCAGCAAATGGCAAAAAATCCAATATTCAGTTAATCCTGCAATGAAAACATCAGACAGTCATTAATGTAATCACTGGCAAATGTGCTGCTGTCACCTATAGCAACAGTGAGAGATACCACTCACAGCGTTCTGTGTGGTCTCATATAAGTTTTAAATGACAGTCATCAGCCACTTTGTTTCAATATGGGTGACAAAAAATTAATGAATGGCACAAGAAGCAGCCACATGCATAGATAGTGGATCTTCAAACAGTTAATAGTTGCTACTAATTGTAGCCAGTTCCTGCAGCAAGCGATACTTGTGTAACATGAGATACTTTTATGCTCACCGCTCCGCTGGTTAAGACAGGGACAGGTTCACCGCTCTGAAATTGATCTGTGTGAAGCAGGTATCAGGTTCTTTATGAGATGCTGCGATCTCCCCTGCAGTCTTTTTACTTTCACTTTGTTCGGATCGTCGGTGCCTCTCTCAACGCCGCCTGGAGACTCGGCCGACTCCTAGGTTGGTGGCGTTTAGGTGGCGGTAGGTCCCAAATGTGGATGCTCCAGCGCTTCCACTGAAAGTGCCGGTCCTGTCCTCGTGGCGATTGAGTGCGCGCACGGGACAGCGTGTCAACAGGAGATAAGGTGACAAAGTCTATACTTGGCAGGATGTATAAAATGATGGTCTGGGTGGTCAAATAATTCTAGCTGGACGCGTTTCAATACTTTCTCAGTATTTTCCTCAGAAGCAAATGAGGAAAGTATATTCATTTGCTGCTGAGGAAAATACTGAGAAAGTATTGAAATGCGTCCAGCTAGAATTATTTGAATTATTTGATCAAGTATAGACTTTGTCACCTTATCTCCTGTTGACACGCTGTCCCGTGCGCACGCTCAATCGCCACGAGGACAGGACCGGCACCTTCAGTGGAAGCGTTGGAGCATCCACATTTGGGACCCACCTCCACCTAAACGCCGCCAACCTAGGAGTCGGCCGAGTCTCCAGGCGGCGTTGAGAGAGGCACCGACGATCCGAACAATGTGAAAGTAAAAAGACTGCAGGGGAGATCGCAGCATCTCATAAAGAACCTGATACCTGCTTCACACAGAACGATGTCAGAGTGGTGAACCTGTCCTTGTCTTAACCAGCGGAGCGGTGAGCATAAAAGTATCTTATGTTACACAAGTATCACTTGCTGCAGGAACTGGCTACAATTAGTAGCAACTATTAACTGTTTGAAGATTCACTATCTATGCATGCCGGCTGCTTCTTGTGCCATTCATTCATTTTTTGTCACCCATATTGAAACAAAGTGGCTGATAACTTTCATTTAAAACTTATATGAGACCACACAGAATGCTGTGAGTGGTATCTCTCACTGTTGCTATAGGTGACAGCAGCACAGTTGCCAGTGATTACATTAATGACTGTTGGACAATCTTTTTGGATGTTTTCATTGCAGTGTTAACTGAATATTGGATTTTTTGCCATTTGCTGCTATAGACTATTTCTTATTTATTTTTATTTACATTGTAGGTGGTCTTATTATTATTATTAATTTTTATATACATATTGTTTGCTTAACCATTTACAGTTATCACCATAATTACACAAGGGCCCTGTGTATTATTGTTATCACTGTATAGCTTTTTATTATATTAGAATAAATCAATTAATTATTATATATACACCTGTGTCCTCAAATCCTTGACCTTGAGCCCCAATAATCTTTCTGCTTAATAATAGATTTGTAAATTACTTCTATTAAAAAATCTTAATCCTTTCAGTACTTTTTAGCAGCTGTTTGCTACAAAGGAAAATCTTTATTTTTTTAAACAATTTTTTGTGTGTTGTCCACAGTGCTCTCTGCTGACACCTTATGTCTTTGTCATGAACTGTCCAGAGCAGGTGAAAATCCCTATAGCAAGCCTATGCTACTGTGGACAGTTCCTGACACGGACAGAGGTGTCAGCAGAGAACACTGTGGACAACACAAAAAAGAAATTCAAAATGTAAAGAATTTCCACTGTAGCATACAGCTGCTAAAAATTTCTAAAAGGATTAAGATTTTTTAATAGAAGTAATTTACAAATCTGTTTAACTTTCTGGCACCAGTTCATTTAAAAAACAAAAGTTTTCAGATCCAACAAAAATTTTTTTTTTTTAAATATATCACTCAGTACCTAATCCTGACCATGTACATAAAATTTTTGTGTCTAGCACCTTTATTTTTTTATTACACTTTTAATTTAGCTCACTAGTCTGAATTCCTCTCAAAGGGAGGGGGCGTGGCCTCACTGCAGGTCTCCGCCCCCTCCCTCAGTATGCTGTCTGCTCTCTAGTGTTGCTCGCGAATATTCGCAGTTCGAATTTTATTCGCGAATTCGCGAATATTCGCGAATATAGCGCTATATATTCCTAATTACGAATATTCGTTTTTTTGTTTTTTTTTATAACTTTTTTTTTTTCACAGTACACATCACAGTGATCATCCCTCTCTGCTTCCAGCTTATGTGGTGTAAGAAGGCTCTAATACTAGTGTGAGACTGGTGTGCGAATTTTCGCATATACGAAAATTTGCATATGCTAATTTTCGCATATGCGAATTTTCGCATACGTTAATTTTTGTATATACAAATTTTTGTATATGTTAATTTCCGCATGCGCGAATATTCGCATATGTGAAAATAAAACGAGACTATTATGAATATGCGAATATTCGCGAATATGACGAATATTCGTCCATATATTCGTGAATATTCGCGAATTCGAATATGGCCTATGCCGCTCAACACTACTGCTCACATCTCTCCTAGCATTAGCAAAACTACAACTCCCAACTTGGCCTCACTGACAGTAGCGGGACGCAAGCTCACAGTGGGAGGATCTTTCAATCAAGGAAGTGTGTCCATGACAAACGTGATGATGCATAGAAACTATGGGGGAGATTTATCAAAACCTGTGTAGAGGGAGAGTGGTGCAGTTGCCCATAGCAACCAATCAGATTGCTTCTTTCATTTTAAAAGAGGCCTGTGAAAAATGAAAGAAGCAAGCTGATTGGTTGCTAGGGGCAACTGCACTACTATTCCTCTGCACAGGCTTTGTTAACTCTCCCCCTATGTGTCCAAGCAGGCAGGGGGCGCAGTTGTTTGACTGGCTTTTTCAGTGTGAAATACTGAAAAAGTTCTAATGAAAGCATGGTTTTGTATGCTTTACAACAAATCAAAAGTTTTTGTATCTGACAGTGCCCATTTAAGCTCTAACTATAGAAATATATTTAGAAATTTTAGAACAGAATATTAGACCTAAAGTTGACATGGTTTAAAAAGGTAAAACAGGTCAGAGTTGTGCTCAAACTGCAGCAAAATACATTTTATTTTAAAGAATATCACTGCAATATTGCATTACTATTGGCATACATTCTTAATCTACTAGTTACATTGATGAGCCAGTCAAGGCTCATACATACAACCTTTCTAAGCCATATAATCAATACGGCCTCACCTGCAAGCAGTGCATTTGTCTCTCTTTATTAATTGAGTGATATTGTATTTAATGGTAGCAGACATCAAAAAAGATATGTTTTATTGAGGGGGGGGGGGGGGGGCTCCAATCTAAATGTTTTCCCTTGATGAAAGAAATCCTAGCTTCACCTCTGGAGCACTGTAAGTAACCCCCCGACATGCGATGGCCCCGACATATGATCAAATCGACATACGATGGCCTCTCAGAGGCCATCGCATGTCGATGTCAGCATCGACATACGATGCTTTTATATGTCGGGGCCATCGCATTAACTGCTATTCGACAGCGCAAAATGCTTAAGCTGTTTAAGCATCCCGGACAGGTTCACTTACCTATCCCCGCTGTTCCGGGTCCACTTCGCGATCCTCCGGTGTCTTCTGCATCTTCTCCGGGGTCCGGGCCTCGCTTTCCGCCGTCGTTATTACATCGCTGTGCACGCCGTGCGTAATAACGTCACCAGAAAGCGAGGCCCGGACCCCAGAGAAGATGCGGAAGAAGCCCGAGGATCCCGAAGAAGACGCCGGAGCAGCGGGACAGCATCAGGAGCCCCTAGACAGCATCGGGAGCGGTGAGGACGCGGTCCAGAGCGGCGGGGACAGGTGAGTATTAAATGCACTTTTTACATTGCACGAATCCCTTAACATACGATGGATTCGACAAACGATGGGTCATTTGGAACGAATTACCATCGTATGTTGAGGGACCACTGTATAGTGTTACCAAGATGATTTACCAATTTGTCAATTAAATTCTTTTATGTCTTAAACCAGAACATTTTTCAAGTTATGGAACTAACATTTGTATTTCTATTTTAGGTTAATCATCTATGAAGCTTTTAAGAGAACTATTTTGGTATATGGCAGAAGTATTGTCAATGCAAATGTCATTTATTACGGCTATGTTCACAAGCCAGAATTTCTGCACAGAATTCTGCATAAAAATGCTGCATAAATTTATAGCCAATTCACTTCAATAAAAATCCCTGCAGCGTAAATTCTGCAGCATAAATTCTGCTATGTGAATGGAACAACGGAATCCCATTGAAGTGTATAGGCTATAAATTCATGCAGAATTTTCATGCAGAATTCCGTGCGAACCATGTGAGCATAGCCTTACTGTATTGAAATACTATTCACACATTCATTAAAGAATATTTCTTCCACAATTTAATAAAGAAAAATGTATCTATATATTATTCAATGGTTTCATTTGATTTGTATTATTATTACAGTAGGAAATGTCAAGGATCTTATTGCACATGCCCCACTTCTTTAGGTGACAATAATATTTTAAATTAGCTAGCTCTTACCCAGGGTATTTTGTTCACAGCCTTAGCCTCCAGCGGCTGAGAACGTCTCTTGTAGAGGCCTGTGAGCGTGACATATTAAAGGGGTAGTCCAGTGGTGAAAAACGTATCCTCTATCCTAAGGATAGGGGATAAGTTTGAGATCACGGGGGGTTCGACCGCTGGGGCCCCCTGCGATCTTTCTGTACGGGGGCCAGGCTCTCCGGCCAGATAGCGTGTGTCAACCACCGCACGAAGTGGCGACCGACACGCCCCTTCAATACATTGCTATGGCAGAGCCGGAGATTGCCGAAGGCAGCGCTCCAGCTCTGACATAGAGTTGTATTGAGTGGGTGTGTCATCCACCGCTTCGTGCGGTGGTCGACACACCCTCTTCCCGCGGGCTGTCGGGGCCCCGTACAGGAAATCGCGGGGGGCCCCAGCAGTTGGACCCCCCGCGATCTGCAACTTATCCGCTATCCTTAGGATAGGGGATAAGTTGTTCACCACTGGACTACTCCTTTAACCTGCCCCCTGCTTTTAACACATACAGACACACTTACAGTTAAAATAAATTGTGCACTCTTTGTGTGCCCCCCCTCCTCCCTGAATCTGGTCAATGACCCTGGCTGCCCCTATGCCCAATGGTAAAAATGACCCTGCTTGTAAACAAAGCAACCAGTACCTACTATAATGGTAAGCAATATGAAAATCTCATTCATCTTTCTTATCTGATAGAATAAAATAGACTTTAAACCTAAATTATAATAAGAATTTCTAAAAGAGAAGATGAATGATTACCAAAACCAACACATATGTGTACATTAGGCTATATCTGATAGTTTTTGCATTGATTGTTTTTCTCAGTAATTGTCTTGATTCATTTAGAGTGTTACTGGCTCAGCATGACAATTTATACTGGGAGTTCAAGAACAATGAATGTAAATGCTCATTTGATTGATTATCAGCACTGGTTATCCTAAGAACGCCATCCACAATTTATCATCGTGTGAAGATATATTGCCTGAAACCAGTTTTCAGATATAGCTGATGTTTCCTCTTTTCAGCCCTTAAAAGAATTTGGTTGACACAGGTTTCTTTTTTAATGTCCCAAAGCAGAACATTTTTCAAGTCATAGAACTAACATTTGTATTCCTATTTCAGCTTAATCCTATATGAAGCTTTTAAAATAACTATTTTGTTATATGACAAAATTATTATTATTAATGCAAATGTATTTTATTAATTGTATTGAAATTCTATTAACACATTCATTAAAGAGTATTTGGTATGTTAACATTCAGGATTAAAGGGATTATCCACAACAAGGTGACTTTAATACTTACCTGCCAGGCAGTAATAGATATGCTTAGGAAGGATTCATCCTTGACTTTTAGGCTAAATGGCTGTGTTCACAATAAGTCCCAGGATCGCTTGTTTTTAATTGCAAGTCACACATCAGTCACCCCACCCATTGAAGCACACCTTGGACAATTCCCTGCAGCATTGTGGAAATTTGATCTCCCCTCCCCCACGCAGCAGTGGCTCCACCCATTGAAGCATAGACAGGCTCCCTCTGAACACCTGACTAGTGATGTAATGTCTCCGGTCACATTGCAACCTGGGAAAACCTGAGATGACACTCATTTTGTATGCTGTAAAAAAAACATTTGGGGCAAAGATCACATAAGAATTGTGAGACCATCCATGAAACACAGGTACAGACACTATATTATAAACTACACTAACTTTACAGACTCTGTAGCACAGTAAAAATAAAAAGAAACCTTGAATACCCCTTTAAGTTTTCTATATATTTAATCAATGTTTTTTTTCATATTTTTATTAGATTTTTAGTAGGATATTTCAGAGCTCTTAGTGCATGTACCCCATTTCTTTGGGTAACAATAACATTTCAAATTAGCTAGCGCTTACCCTTTATCAGTGGTTTCTTTTATTTGTATTGATATTACAGATGGATTTCCAAGGGTCCTTACTGCATGCTCTGTAGAAACCATGTCAAATCTTGCAGTATAGGTATCAATGGAATGGGAATGTATTAAATGGGCACTCTCATTAAAACTAATTTTTGCTGTTGCACTCCTTATGGTAAATGAAAAATATTTCTAATATACTTTGTTTAAAAAAACTGAAGTTTTCTATATTTTATTTGTGCTTAAAAAAGCTCAAGAGCACATTTTCCCCCAACTCATACACAGACTTTGGACCAAAGTCCAAACACAGGAAGTGCCGCCTGGAGTGCTGAGTGGGGGTGTCCAGCCAACAGCATATGGCAGTTATGTGTGAGAGGAGCTATAATTGGATGAGGCTGGACACCCCCCCCCCCTCAGCACTCCAGGCGGCACTTCCTGTGTTTGGACTTTGATCCAAAGTCTGTGTATGAGTTGGGGGAAAATGTGCTCTTGAGCTTATTTAAGCACAAATAAAACATAGAAAACTTCAGTTTTTTTAAACAAAGTTTATTAGAAATATTTTTCATTTACCATAAGGAGTGCAATAGCAAAAATTAGTTTTAATGAGAGTGACCCTTTAAATCTAATAAGTGTAGGACATAAGCTCAATTCAACATACAGTATGGGGTATGATAAAATGGAGCACATACTTAAGCCACATTTGTATAATAACAAAAAGGCTGACCAATGGAAAAAACTATTAACTTAAACAAGAAAAAAATAGGTATGCCCAGAATTATGATGACTAGCCCTATCTAGCCATGGACTTATTTAGACTTATGTTAGTAAATCAGAGCCAATTCCTTGGTATTTTTAGAGTTTTGTCTAAGATATGCCTTTTGGGTATTCTGGCTGTTTTTGGGCTTAGTGTAGGCTAGGTCAACCCATGAATATATTGTACGAGGCTATGCTCACACACCGTAATTTAGTAAATTTTTGAGCCATTGTTCCATCACAAGAATTTTTTGTTTTCATGTAGAAACAATTTAGATAGGGTAGGGCTACACTTACCTTCACGTTATTAAAACCATTGGAGCTTTCTGAGCTGATGGGGCCTGTGACATATAGAGTATACTTCTAAATATGAGATATTTCACCTTCTAAAAAGAAAAAAACGTAGGATTTCTTTTAATAAAGCATATTCAGATACACATTATAATCTTTACCATTTATTTCTCAGAGTGCACACATCCTCGTAAATGTTGCCAGAGCAATGAAAAAAGCTTATGATTAACATTCTATTTACAACATTAACTCATTTACACTGAACTAAATAAAAAAAATAACTTTAAAAGATTGACTAAAATGAAAGAGCAAAATCAATTATATAGCTACATTATCACGAACAGATAAGATGTAAATAAAGTAAGCAGATACTTAAAATAAAACAAAACTGTTAGAAGAAAATTGAAATAAATTTTTTTTATGTAATATTCAAAATGGAGTTATTATGGAAAAAAACATTTTGTCAGTTAGATATTTTATTAAAGATTAGTAGAGAAATCACTGTGTGTTCTTTCAGTGTGAGCTACTTACAAATGCTAACAATCCTGGTTATTCTCCAGGGTGGCCGTCAGTGTTTTCTGTGCTATATGACCAGCTTTCAATAAGCTACATGACCTGACACCAAAGAAGCAATTGCTTTGCGTAGTATATTACCCAGTTCCCTCCAGACCTTTCCAAAATCTCCTAATATATAGAATATATGGGAGTTAAACTATTTTTTAAAGCACATCTGTAACAACAAGAAAGGCTTTAATGTGTAGTCAAGGGTGATTATACATCTGTTACTAATATTTATAACTGAGGGTTTAAGTTTCATTCTCCTTGCTTGGAGCTTCATCCCTTTGTCCCATCCACAAACATTGTTAAAGGGGAACTCAGGGCAGAGACAAAGACTGCCCAATTAAACTAGCATAAACAGTTGTAGAAATGAGCAATTTACACATAAAAAAAAGTATACACCACCATAAGTTACGTATGGCTGTGATATGCCCGGTGTGTCATTCCATTTCAACCCCTGCGATCTGCGGAACAGGACCTCGGCTCTTGGTGAGGAGTGTGTGCTGTAGACAGCATGCGCTCCATTCATTTATATGGAAGGGACGAAGAGACCTGAATACAGCACTTGGCCATCTCCAGCATTCCCATAGAAATTAATAATGTGAATTCAGGTAGAAGAAACAGACATGGTTGCACATCTACAATCTTGTATAATGATCTGATTGCTTCAAAAACATAATATCAAAAACCAACAGGTTGTTAGTATAAATTTTTGATCAAAAAGTACAAGCCCACTCGCCACGTCAAGGCCACCTATTTAGAGTGGGTCCCTAACGTCCCTAGCATAAAATGGCGTAGCACTGGGCGGCGACCACCACTGCCGCGACACCAGTGCCCACTGGGGGAACGACCCACTGGCAGAGCGGCCCCAATGCCACTTAAACCAGTCTATGGGTCGCACCTCCCCACAGACAAGTCGCCACGGCAGCAACGGACGCCGCACAGCACCACACCAGTGTAAACAAGATGTAACAGCACACTTACCAAGCTCTCCCAGTCAGACTGGGAGGCTGCTAGGAAAGAAATGGCCCTTGTGTAGCTACCTACTACTTATATAAGGTTGGGCTGAGGGGGTGGGGAAGAGTGCAGACACATGTTCAAACAAAAAAAAAGGAGGGGATAGAAAACACAATGTGAATTCAGGTAGAAGAAACAGACATGGTCGCACATCTACAATCTTGTATAATGATCTGATTGCTTCTCAGCATAATATCAAAAACTAACAGGTTGTTAGTATACATTTTTGATCAAAAAGTACAAGCCCAATCGCCACGTCAAGGCCACCTATTTAGAGTGGGTCCCTAACGTCCCTAGCATAAAATGGCGTAGCACTGGGCGGCGACCACCACCGCCGCGACACCAGGGCCCACGGGGGGAACGACCCACTGGCAGAGCGGCCCCAATGCCACTTAAACCAGTCTATGGGTCGCACCTCCCCACAGACACGGCGCCACGGCAGCAACGGACGCCGCACAGCACCACACCAGTGTGAACAAGGTGTAACAGCACACTTACCAAGCTCTCCCAGTCAGACTGGGAGGCTGCTAGGAAAGAAATGGCCCTTGTGTAGCCCAACCCTATATAAGTAGTAGTTAGCTACACATGGGCCATTTCTTTCCTAGCAGCCTCCCAGTCTGACTGGGAGAGCATGGTAAGTGAGCTGTAGCACCCTGTTCACGCTGGTGTGGTGCTGTGTGGCGTCTGTTGCTGCCATGGCGCCGTGTCTGTGGGGAGGTGCGACCCATAGACTGGTTTGAGTGGCATTGGGGCCGCTCTGCCAGTGGGTCGTTCCCCCTGTGGGCACTGGTGTCGCCGCCGAGTGCTACCCCATTTTATGCTAGGGACGTTAGGGACCCACTCTAAATAGGTGGCCTAGACGTGGCGAGTGGGCTTTGTACTTTTTGATCAAAACGTATACTAACAACCTGTTAGTTTTTGAAATTATGCTGAGAAGCAATTAGATCATTATACAAGATTGTAGATGTGCGACCATGTCTTTCTTGTACCTGAATTCACATTGAAATTAATAATGTGTGTACTGCCTACAGTGCTTCCTGAGAGTTGGAATTCTGTTCCGGAGATTGCGGGGGATCCCAGGGTTAAAGATAAGATCATTTTCCCAGACAAAACCTTTAACATTTCAATCTGAGGAGAATTTACATGTGATAACAAACAAAGTGCCTATTAAAAGGTCTATTAAAATCATGCTTAAAGTGTACTTGTACCCAGAAAATCCTAGAGACATGTCAAAAGTTTTGATCGGAGTGTTCAAACCACGACCAATTGCTAGAATAAGTCAGGAAAAGTGCACATGACTGAGCACTCCTCTCCCTGTTTGCTGTGCATGCAACCGTAACAGACCCATAGACTTGTAGGTTTGTCTCATCATGCTTGTCATGGACTTTTCCTGGCTCATTCTCCTGATCACTGGGAGTCTGAACACACAAACCCCAACTGATCAAAACTCTTGACATGTCTTTAGGATATGTCAAAAGTTTTTTAAGTGACAGTGCCCATTCTAAACAAAAAACCTATCCCCCATCCACAAGATAGAGAATAAGTTGCCCCCCCCCCCCATCTGAAGGGTGTGCTTTTCGTCCTGCTGCTCCATTCAGCTGGAGAGTCCTGTCCCTATTTTGGAGATTGTAGGGGGTTCAAGAGATCAGACACCTGAGGATAGGGGCTATGCTTTTGTCGCTCGAATACTCTTTTAACATTAGAGGGTATAAACAGGATCCTTACACAAATAGGTAAACTAATACATAAAGAAATATGGTGAGAAAAACATCAGTGCATGATGTATCTGATCTAAGATGGATATAGCAAAGAGGACATTAGATTAAGGTTGCTCCAAAGAAAAAACTTTTTTATTTCTCAATTAGAAATGTGAAGCTCTAGTGGTTTAAATGAGAACTGCAGAATTAATGTATTTCTGTGAGATGTTTTTCTGAGCATATACAGGTATATAGTGTCCCATAAGCTGAAAGTCATGGCAGTAATAATAATGAAAGTATAATAAAACAGGGCCCTATACACTGTTAGTATGGTAATGATCTTAGCTACTATTGATTGTATGTGTTATTTATAGTATGGTGCATTATCTGTTGTCACAATAAATGTTTTCTCTAAGACTGCATATAAAGAAGATCAGTACTTCTATAGAGCATGCTTGAGAAAGGGAAAGGCCTCAACAGCGGATGTTACCTCCCTTAATAGAGTCTGCGCAGAACAGTGCTGTTAAGACGGACTGTGAACTGAAAAAGTTTCTGACTGTGGTGAACATATGCCTAAGACATTTGAATATATTGTATTTTTTGTGTGAGCATTTGGATAAATGGCAAAATTACAACAAATTGTGTAGAGTGTATATAGAGTTATGGACCTATAGAAGAGAGGACTGCAAATACGGTAATCACTATAACATATTAGTTGGGTTGTGCTTAAAATATATTGAATACTAGCAAAGAACAGACAGAGTACCCGCACTAACCGCAGGGCTGCTGTGGCTCGACTCTTCTAGCAACAACGGACGACCCGGTATCAGACACGTAGCAGGGCGCTCAGAAGCGAGGCGACTGCGGCAAAGTGGGTTTTGAGGCCAGAAGAAGCGCAACTAGCACAAAACTTCGCCGGCAGTCGCCTCTCTTCTGAGCGCCCTACCACGTGTCTGATACCGGGTCGTCTGTCGTTGCAAGAGGAGTCGAGCCACAGCAGCCCTGCGGTGAGTGCGGGTACCCTGTCTGTTCTTTGCTAGTATTTGATGTGTGACTTTGGGCTTCTTTGGTCTTCAGCACCTCCGGACTCACAGACACTAGGACTCCGCCCTCCCCCAGCAACAGACCGCTACTGACAGCAGTTCACACTTAGTAACCATGCTTTTTGCTCACTGGTCATTGACCACTACAGTGCCCTCACCTTTTGTTCAGTAATCTCAAAATATATTGTTTAGTAATAATATAAACCCCATAAATAGATACAAGGAAATCTTAGAAAACGATAAAAATCTGCCCACCTACTGAAAGAAAATATAAAACTGCCTTAAGCTATTTTTAATGGATTATGACCTTTCCGGCATTATTTCTTAAACTCTATCTGCCTTATATATGGTTCTGTTAAGAAAGATAAATTTAACTCCAGCAGCTGCTGAGAATGGTTGATTTAAGACAGAATTGTGATAATAGTAACAATCCCCATGTTTCAGAAAGCCATGTTATCAGGAGCCTTGCTAACACCCCACTATGTCGCTTTTTAAATGTCAGCCAATTGTTTATCACCATAACGAAATAAAGGCTGGTGCTCTGAAATAAAACATCAAATATTTTGCATTTGATCATGTCTTAACCCGTGCCCGGTTCTCTCTGTGGCCTACTCACTTAGAATTATTGATGCCCGAGGCATAATTTCAAAGGGCCTTTAGTCAGCTAGGACTCTACAGTTAAAGATATCATAAGGCAGCAATTTTTCAAAGAAAGTACAGCTGTGGGTTTTAAAATAGAAAGGTACTTTAGTGTCTTTTCTTTTACATTATATTTTTTTTTTCAGTGAGAATCAACAAGGGATACAGAAGATGAATGTGACAATGGATCCCCCATTGATTTCAATAAAAATACATCTTTGATAAAGCAAAGAAAAACGGTCGTCTAATTAATCAAAAGTTGACACAGAATGCCAGCTCTGTAGCCCCACGCAATTTTTAATACAGACACACAAGCTTTTCAATATCCCAAGACTATCTTGAGGATCAGTTGATTGATGTATGAAAGCTTTCGTTTTTTAAATATGTCTGTTTGAGATAGTTTTATAATAATCGAAACGCTCTCTTTGTAGATTAGAGAATTGTGTCTTAAGTAATGTAGCCTATTGAAACATCATAAAGTAAGTCCCCAACTGTTTTCCCTTTGAATACTTTGAGATTACTTTTCTGCTGGCAATGATCTGTGCATGAACTGTCGAGCTCAGCTCAGGCTAATAATTGTTTTTCATAAATATTCATGCATCACATTCAGTTTTTTATTTTTTTATTATATCTGTGTGGAATATGTGCTGTGCTGTTTACCTTTTATTCTTCTAGTGCTCTTAAATGGGCACTGTCATGAAATAAAAAAATTGATATGTTGTAGTACTTAAGTACTACAACATATCTCTAATATACTTTAATAAAAAAAAGTTATTTTAAAACAGTTTAAAATCACTTTTAAATTCGGCCACTAGGGTTCGCCCTCCTAGTGGCTGAATGCATTCGGCAGTGACGTCACTAGTGAATTTCGACTCATTGAAGCCTGGCAATGAGTCGGAATTCACTCACTGCAGTGCTCGCTCCCGCCTGTCAATCAAACAGGCGGGAGCGAGCTCTGAAAACAGAAGAAGCGCGCATTGGCTCCCCTGCACCCTGGCCCCGCCTCCCGGCATCCCGTCGCTGCTGTCCTGCCCGTCGCTGCACTGTCCTGGTATGTCTGGGGGGGGTTAGGGGGGTTCGGATAGCGGGGTTCAGGGGAGGGGTAGCGGGGTTCAGGGGAGGGGTAGCGGGGTTCGGGTTGCGCCGCGGCCATATATTGTTTTTAACACAGGGTGCCTCTAGTTTTTCCCCACTACAACTCCCAGCATGCCCTGGCAGCCAATAGATGTCAGGGCAAGCTGGGACTTGTAGTGGGGAAACAGCTGGAAGCACCCTGTGTAGATGAACTAAGGGCAGAAGTCCCCCCCAGCAGGCATCAGTGACGAGGTGCCTGCTGGGGAAGTCTGCCTGGTAGTGAGCATGCTACCAGACAGACAAAACTGCATTTTTTATATAGTAAAAATAAATAAAATTAGGCAGGGAGGAGGTTAGGGATAGATGGGAAATAGGCATGGACAGAGAGGGGAAAAAAAAAAGGGATGGTGGGAACTACCCTTTAATGATTTTCTTATTATGTTGTTTTATGGACACATTACTGACACATTTTTAGTCCCCGGACATTCGTTTTCAACAAAGAAAAGAAAATATTAAAGGGTAGTTGTCACCCGCACTGAGATCTGAAAAGATAAGGGCTGACATAAATAGATTTTGTACAGCAGTTTGGTGCTCAGTACAAATAGTAAGAGATGTCACTATATGAAGGCTGATAGTTGAGTAGATTTTTTTTTACATTTTTCAAATATATGTTTGAGTTTTCACAAAATGAATTAATTCAACCAATCATAAAAAAAAAAAAACATACAGAGAGTACGGGAACATCTATACAGATGTTTATTTATATGCTTTATGTACTGAAAAATGGGGTTCACCAATACGCATCCAAATTAATTCTGCTTCTGTTTGTTAAAGGGGTACTCCCCTGGAAAACATTTTTTTTTAAATCAACTGCTGCCAGAAAGTTAAACAACAGATTTGTAAATTACCTCTATTTAAAAATCTTAACCCTTTCAGTACTTATCATCAGCTGTATGTTCCACGGGAAGTTCTTTTCTTTTTGAATTTTCTTTCTGCCTGACCACAGTGCTCTCTGCTGACACCTATGTCCATGTCAGGAACTGTGTAGAGTAGGAGCAAATCCCCATAGCAAACCTCTCCTGCTCTGGACAGTTCCTGACATGGACAGAGGTGTCAGCAGAGAGCACTGTGGTCAGACAGAAAGGAAATTCAAAAAGAAAATAACTTCCTGTTGAGCATATAGAAGGTGATAAGTAATGGAAGAATTAAGATTTTAAAATAGAAGTAATTTACAAATCTGTTTAACTTTCTGGCACCAGTTGATTTAAAAAAAAATGTTTTCCAGGGGAATACCCCTTAAATTCTGTCTGTTTAGAAATAGTGTTGAGCGGCATAGGCCATATTCGAATTCGCGAATATTCGCGAATATATGGACGAATATTCGTCATATATTCGCGAATATTCGCATATTCGTTATATTCTCGTTTTATTTTCGCATACGCGAAATTCGCGTATGCGAAAATTAACATATGTGAAAATTAGCATATGCGAAATTAGCATACACGAAAATTCGCATATGCGGAAATTAGCATATGCGAATTTTCGCGCGCCAGTCTCACACAGTAGTATTAGAACCTTCTTTACACCACACAAGCTGGAAGCAGAGAGGGATGATCACTGTGATGTGTATTGTGAAGAAAAAAAAAAAAAAAAAAAAATATTCGTAATTACGAATATATAGCGCTATATTCGCGAAATTCGCGAATTCGCGAATATGCGATATTCGCGAATAATATTCGAATTGCGAATATTCGCGAGCAACACTATTTAGAAACATTCTAGAAAAATTTAAACACTTTCCAGGGAATTCTAAGATAATAAATGAGCATTTGGTATACAGTACCTGCAACTCTTAGCCAGAACAGAGATCAGCTACAAAGACTGTCCCTTTCTCTTGATCGGTAGAGGACTCTGCATGTCCATGTATTCCAAAGACATACTACTGATTTCAATAAGAATTGTGTAATACCTAATTGTCCCTGTAGGGTGATAAAGAGGAATTAACCCCTTAAGGACTCAGGGTTTTTCAGTTTTTGCACTTTCGTTTTTCCTCCTTACCTTTTAAAAATCATAACCCTTTCAATTTTCCACCTAAAAATCCATATTATGGCTTCTTTTTTGCGTCGCCAATTCTACTTTGCAGTGACATTAGTAATTTTACCCAAAAATGCACGGCGAAAAAAAATTATTGTGCGACAAAATCGAAGAAAAAACGCCATTTTGTAACTTTTGGGGGCTTCCGTTTCTACGCAGTGCATTTTTCGATAAAAATTACACCTTATCATTATTCTTTAGGTCCATACGGTTAAAATGATACCCTACTTATATAGGTTTGATTTTGTCGTGCATCTGGAAAAAATCATAACTACATGCAGGAAAATGTATACGTTTAAAAATATCATCTTCTGACCCCTATAACTTTTTTATTTTTCCACGTACAGGGCGGTATGAGGACTCATTTTTTGCACCGTGATCTGAAGTTTTTATCGGTATGATTTGGGTTTTGATCGGACTTTTTGATCACTTTTTATTCATTTTTTAATGGTATAAAAAGTGACCAAAAATGACTTTGGAATTTTTTTGCGCGTACGCCATTGACCGTGCGGTTTAATTAATGATATATTTTGTTTTATTTTTTTTATGGGAAAAGGGGGGTGATTCAAACTTTTATTAGGGAAGGGGTTAAATGACCTTTATTAACACTTTTTTTAAACTTTTTTTTTTGCAGTGTTATAGGTCCCATAGGGACCTATAACACTGCACACACTGATCTTTTACACAGATCACAGGCGTGTATTAACTAGTGTTGAGCGGCATAGGCCATATTCGAATTCGCGAATATTCGCGAATATATGGACGAATATTCGTCATATATTCGCGAATATTCGCATATTCAAAAAATTCCCGTTTTATTTTCGCATATGTGAAAATTCGCGTATGCGAACATTTATATATGCGAAAATTAGCACATACAAAATTAACATAAACGAAAATTCGCATATGCGAAAATTAGCATATACAAGTTTTCGTATATGCGAAAATTCGCACACCAGTCTCACACAGTAGTATTAGAGCCTTCTTTACACCACACAAGCTGGAAGCAGAGAGGGATGATCACTGTGATGTGTACTGTGAAAAAAAAAAATAAAAAATAAAAATAAAAAAACGAATATTCGTAATTACGAATATATAGTGCTATATTCGCGAATATTCGCGAATTCGCGAATATGCGATATTCGCGAATAAAATTTGCATTGCGAATATTCGCGAGCAACACTAGTATTAACACGCCTGTGATCATTGTTATCGGCACTTGACTGCGCCTGCCTGGATCTCAGGCACGGAGCAGTCATTCGCCGATCAGACACCGAGGAGGCAGGTAAGGTGTCCTGCCCTCCCGGTGTCCTGCAAGCTGTTCGGGACGCCGCGGTGACACCGCGGCGGTCCCGAACAGCCCGACTGAGCAGCCGGGTCACTTTCACCTTCACTTTAGAAGCGGCGGTCAGCTTTGACCGCCGCTTCTAAAGGGTTAATACCGCACATCACCACGATTGGCGATGTGTGGTATTAGCCGCTGGTCCCGGCCGTTGATGAGCGCTGGGACCGACGCAATATGATGCGGGATCGCGGCGCGATCCCGCTTCATATCGCGGGAGTCGGTGCAGGACGTAAATATACATCCTGCGTCATTAAGGGATTAAACACAGCTAGATTCTTAACCAGAAAGTATCCATGGGATGCAACCAAATGTATGAGAACTATGAACAAATAAAGAACACCAATTACTTGTGCACACCCGACTGTAGTAAACAAATATAAATCATTATTACATCACATATAGTACATAAAATACACATTTAAAACCATTTAAAAAGCTCATGTCGAACATGCAGAGTGGCAAAATGCTCACTTTCAAGGAATGGATGCTCACAATGCAAAAACTTTTTATATAATGTAGATATCATATGTATTTTTGTAATACACATTGGTTAAAAAATGTGTATTGTTTGGGTGAAAATGCTATCTTGTCCCTGCAGCTATTGCCTGGGACAAAATACAGGAGTGGGGGCGCGATAAGGCTGGGTTCACATATGCCCTGCATCCTAAATCTTGACGCAACTGATGCTGCAACTGATGACAATGTGCATCAGTTGTCATCATTTGTATGGCATCCCCTGTCCGATGCCGCGTATCCAACCATCCGGCTTCAAAATTGGGAAGCTGGATGATTGTGAACTGTACAATTCAAATTATCAGTTCTAGCATCAGTTTCCCCTGATGCACGTTGGAGGGAAACTATGCTGAATGCCTGATATATGTGAACTCAGCCTAAGAAGGGTTCTGTGCAGTAAGGCTCTGTGACATGCCCCAAGCTCACACAGCAGGATGATTGACAAGCCGGGAGCTGGCATTTCCTGTATTTTATCTCTACAAAGAGAAACATAGGCAATAGCTGCAGGTGTCAGCAGAGAACTGTGGTCAGACTGAAAAGAACAACTCAGCTTCCTCTGGAGCATACAGAAGCTGATAAGTACTGGAATGATTAAGATTTTTTTATAGAAGTCATTTACAAATCTGTATAACTTTCTGGCACCAGTTGTTTTAAAAAAAAAAACTTTATTTCAAACTGAGTACCCCTTTAAGGGCATGGCTGCATAGAACTTTAAACCCTGAATCCGTACATACCTTACATTATTTAATTGACCTATTCAGCGCAAAGATATCAGCGTTTAAAGTGATAAGTAAATTAGGCTTTGGAGCGTACAGAACAACAGAACATTTGCTTTGGCTTCTAGAGCCCAGCACAGCTCAGCACCTTTATCAGTTAGTCAATGTAGAGGAGGTGACCAGTGCACAGAGGGGAGGGACTAACTGGTAAAGGGCCAAAACTGTGCTGGACTCTAGCAGCCGAGGGGAACACTCAGTGGGCTCTTAAGCCTAATTTGCAAATCCTTTAAAACTCTGATATTTCTGATAAGCGCCTGAGGGGTTAATTAACTAATGAGAGGTATATACAGACTCAGGGATAAAAGCCATACACAGCCATGTTTATAATGGTTATGTTTATTTGAGATGTGCCTGGCAGCCTCCATATTGACAGCAATGGTGCCCACTGTACTTTAACCCCTTAATGACCAGGCCCATATTGGCCTTAAAGGAGTAGTCCAGTGGTGATTCAGTGGTGAGCAACTTATCCCCTATCCTAAGGATAGGGGATAAGTTGCAGATCGCGGGGGGTCCGACCCCTGGGGCCCCCCGCGATCTCCTGTACGGAGCCCCGACAGCCCGCTGGAAGGGGGCGTGTTGACCTCCGCACGAGGCGGCGGCCGACACGCCCCCTCAATACAACTCTATGGCAGAGCCGAAGCGCTGCCTTCGGCAATCTCCGGCTCTGCCATAGAGATGTATTGAGGGGGCGTGTCGGCCGCCGCCTCGTGCGGGGGTCGACACCCGCTATCTCGGCGGAGAGCCGGGGCCCCGTACAGAGAGATCGCAGGGGGCCCCAGCGGTCGGACCTCCCGCGATCTCAAACTTATCCCCTATCCTTAGGATAGGGGATAAGTTTTTCACCACTGGACTACCCCTTTAAGGACCAGACCAATTTTATTTTTGCATTTTCGTTTTTTCCTCCTCGCCTTCTAAAAATCATAACTCTCTTATATTTCCATCCACAGACCCATATGAGGGCTTATTTTTTGCGTCACCAATTGTACTTTGTAATAACATCACTTATTATACCATCAAATGTACGGCGCAACCAAACAAATATTATTTATGTGGGAAAATTGAAAAGAAAACCGCAATTTAGCAAATTTTGGAAGGTTTTGTTTTCACACTGTACACTTTCCGGTAAAAGTGACATGTTTTCTTTATTCTGTGGGTCAATATGATTAAAATGATACCCATGATTATATTCTTTTCTATAATTGCACCGCTTAAAAAAAATCTCAAACCATTTTAACAAAATTAGTATGTTAGAAATTGCCCTATTTTTAATACCTATAACTTTCTCATTTTTCCGTATATGGGGCGATATGAGGGCTCATTTTTTGCGCCATCATCTGTAGTTTTTATCAGTATCACTTTTGCTTAGGTTTTACTTTTGATAATTTTTTTATAAATTTTTTTTGGAATAAAATGTGACAAAAAAGCTGCAATTTTGGACTTTTAAAAATTTTTTTATGTTAACACCGTTCACCGTACAGGATGATTAACAATATATTTTAAAAGTTCAGACTTATATGCACGAGGCCATACCAAATATGTGTATTAATTATTTTTTTATGCTTTTTGGGGGGTAAAATGGGAAAAACGGACGTTTTACTTTTTTATTGGGGGAGGGGATTTTTCACATTTTTTAACTTTTTTATTTTACCTTTTTTACCTTTTTTTTTTTTTTACACTTTTTATGTCCCCATAGTGGACTATTCATTGCAATCAGTTGATTGCTAATACTGTGCAGTGCTATGTATAGGCACTGCTTAGCACTGCTCAGTATTATCTGTGATCTTCTGCTCTGTTCTGCTCGATCTCAGACCAGAGCAGAAGACCCCGGGAGACGGCCGGAGCCAGGGGAGGGGACCTCCGGCCGCCATGCTGGATGATTGGATCATCCATTGAAAGTACCGCAATGCCGCAGATGCTGTGATCTGTATTGATCACGGCATCGGAGGGGTTAATGGTGGACATCCACACGATCGCGGATGTCCGCCATTACTGGCGGGTCCCTGGCTGCTGATAGCAGCTAGGACCTGCCGGGCATGACGCAAGCACCGCTCTGGTGCTCGCGATCATGTTGGCGCGTAAATGTACGTCATGGTGCGTTAAGTACCACGTCACCATGACGTACATTTACGTCCATTGTCGTTAAGGGGTTAAAGAGGTGAAGCTGCACAGTATGTTTAACCCTAAGGCTAACCCTGTACGCTATACCCTCTCAGCAAATGGTATAATTGTTTCTAGACTTCTCTATTACCTCTAAACATTCAGTTTTTAGAAGCCATCTCCCAATATACAGTAAATATTATTCCATGCTCATTGTACATTTTCTTTGATCTTTTTTACTGAGGCTTCATAAATAGTAAATGTTCTATATGTAGGAAATGCAAAATAAATATTTGATTATCAAGTTATGACATTACCACAGGGCTGTGATGTGAATACATTGCCTGCAAAAAAAGAGAATGTACATTTTATTCCATATCTGGAATTTAACATTTTGAGCATTGTACACATTGTTTGAGGGTGTTTTAACTTAAAAGTCCTCTCCTAGTGTTTAATAAGACTTAGATAATAGAAATATAGAAAGATAGTTTTAACATTTAATACTTCACAAGCAATACATGTCGTTTTGGAAGAAACTTAAAAGTGTTCTCCAATTTATTTTGAAATAAAGAAGTAAATATCCGGAAAGAAAATTCCTGCATCACTTACCGCTGTGCATTTATTGCAAAAAAGCCATTGACAAGAGAAGAGATAAGGAGACAGCCTGTTTCACACCACAATGCTGCTTCATCAGATCCTTCTGTTTGCTAAACCCCACATATTTTAGGTACAATATATTGGTCACACCATAGTGCACACCATGTTGGGTTTTTGTGCCAAATGCGTTGTGAAACATAACTGTGCCAAAAGAAAAACTGACAGACCCTATGGCATAGATTCATATTTTTCACTCAACCCTTAAAATGTACAAAGCTTTTTACACCAAAATGTATTTATTTTATGGGAAAACTATTTTAATTGTAAGTTATTGTTTAGGTTAATAATTAATATTTTTTTTACGGATGAGCGAATCAAATCTGATGAATCCGAATTCAGGAAAAATTCGCACGAATCGCTTCATTAAACTCCATTTCGTGCGGTCCAGGCTCCAGAGCATCTAAAATGGCAGATCCACATGTGAGGACATGGGGCAAGGAATCCTGGGAAGGCGAGAACAACGGTAGGCGGGATGACCCTGAATCACATGCAGCATGCAGCCTATGAGCAGCCAGCCACCCCTGTGATGTCACAGCCCTATATAATCGGCAGCCATCTTGCGGCCAGTCACTTCAGCCTTTTATTGCAGAGAGATAGAGAGGGACAGACAGCAGTGTGTGTTACACAGAAAATTATTTTACAGCAGCAATTCACCTCCCAGTCACAGAGAGGGACAGAGAGCAGTGTGTTGCACAGTGTGTTGCACAGAACAGCAGCGATTCACCTCAAGCCCAAATCCTGCCTAGAAGCACTGATAGGGAGATTGAGAGATAAAGAGTGCAATTTTGGGTGTAGTACACAGCGACTGTGCGCTGCAGCACTGGTGTGTACTGCTGGTGTTGTACACAAACACTGCTTTAAGCGTACTGCAGCGCATTGTCCTCCCCTCATAAGTGCATACCACATACATACATCTAAGTGGTGTACTATTTTGTTCCTGTTAAAGTCTTAAGGGCCTAGATACTGGGAAAGGCCAGGCAAAAGTACACACCGGCTGGTGTTGTACACAAATACCTTTTTAAGCGTACTGGAGCACATTGTCCTCCCCTCAGAAGTACCATCCTCATAAGTGCATACCACATACATACATCTAGGTGATGTACTGTCACGATTCGGCAGGCAGGAGGTGGATCCTCTGTGTCAGAGAGGGTTTGGCGTGGACCGTGTCGGTGGACCGGTTCTAAGTAGCTACTGGTTTTCACCAGAGCCCGCCGCAAAGCGGGATGGTCTTGCAGCGGCGGTAGCAACCAGGTCGTATCCACCGGCAACGGCTCAACCTCTCTGACTGCTGAGATAGGCATGGTACAAGGGATAAGGCAAGAGCAAGGTCGGACGTAGCAGAAGGTCAGGGCAGGCAGCAAGGATCGTAGTCAGGGAGGTCTGGAACACAGGCTAGGAACACTCAAGGAAAGGCTTTCTCTGGCACAAGGGCAACAAGATCCGGCCTTGCTCTTGCCTTATCCCTTGTACCATGCCTATCTCAGCAGTCAGAGAGGTTGAGCCGTTGCCGGTGGATACGACCTGGTTGCTACCGCCGCTGCAAGACCATCCCGCTTTGCGGCGGGCTCTGGTGAAAACCAGTAGCTACTTAGAACCGGTCCACCGACACGGTCCACGCCAAACCCTCTCTGACACAGAGGATCCACCTCCTGCCTGCCGAATCGTGACAGTAGATCCGGCCATGGATTCCGCTGAGGTGCCGCTGTCAAGTCTTGCCGACATTTCCACGGTGATTGCCCAGCAATCCCTAATGATCACCCAATGAAATCACCAGCCAGCCGAATCGTGACATGTACTATTTTATTCCTGCTAAAGTCTTAAGAGCCTAAATACTGTGAAAGGCAAGGAAACAGTACACACCTGCTGGTGTTGCACACAAATACTGTTTTAAGCATAGTGAAGCCTATTGTACTCCCCTCATATACGCACCAGGTATGTCAGGCAGAGAAGTGCCAGGACGTGAACAGAGGAGTGGCAGAGGCCTAAATTCATCAGGCAGAGGTCGAAGCAGACTAGGGGCAAGTGGCAGCAGGAGTCGCAGTGAGAGGCCTGAGCTCCCGGTATCAGCTAGCGGTCGTGTCTCGACCAGCAACCCATCTGCGCTTATCGATTGGTTAACAGGAAGCAGACACTGTTGAGGAACCTGAGGAGGACATCAGTGATGTACAGACACAACTCGATGATGATGAAGCTGATTGTACTTGGGAGCCGGGTGCAGAACAGAAGGGGCTTCATCATCATCAGGAGAAGAGGGTTGCAGGTTGCCCGTGAGGCAGCAGCTGAGCCAGCAAGGTGGTACTATGGTTGGCAGTCAGCATGGTGGCAGAAATGCAAAGTCTGGAGCCAGACATGCCCGGGGTAGACCACCTGCTTTGCGGCAGCCTACCTTCCCGAGAGGTAGTGTAACAGGGGTTCCAGAAGTCGGCGGCAGTAGCAGTCAATCAGTGCGGACTGTTGGTATAAGAATCAGCTACTCGGCGGTGTGGCAGTTGTTCATATAGCATCCGGAGGAGGTTAACATGGCCACATGCAAGATGTGTGGGCAGAAGGGGAAGCGTGACTAGGGTTCCAGTGTTGGCACCACGGCCCTGCATCAACATATCCAGCGTCACCATAAAGCGGCCTGCTGCATCACCCAGTGGCACACCGCTCCCTGTTTCAGCCATCCATGACTCCACCACCTCAGCCGAGCTGTGTGCCATACACATTTTCTGTCGCTCCAGATGCTTGTGCTCCTCCTACTCTGAGTCAATCATTCCGCTAGCAATCCATCGACGAAGCTATGTCCAAGAGACAACATATGCGCCCACTTACAACGGCGCAGAAGTTGAATGTGCTCCTGTCCAAGTTGCTGGTGCTGCAGTCCCTCCCTTTCCAAGTGGTGGACTTTTCACCTTTAAGAGAACTGATGGCTTGTGCCAAGCCAAGGTGGAGAGTTCCAAGCCGTAATTTCTTTCCGAAAAAGGTAGTACCATCCCTGCACAATTTTGTGGAACAGAAGGGGGGCCAGTCCTAGAGCCGGTCGATGTATACCAAAGTGCACGGCAGCGCCGACGTGTGGAGCTGTAACTACGGTCATGGACAATACTTGCCCTTTATGGCCCACTGGGTAAATGTGGTTCCGCCTCCATGCTTTCATACCATTGGTCCTGTGACAGTGTGCGACCCCGCCTACTCATCCTCCGCCATTTCCTCAGCCTCCACTGCACAGACAAGTCTCAGTGCCCCTCCAGCATACCATATGTGCAAGGCACGGTGGTGTCACGCTGCTCTTCACATGGTTTGCCTTGGCGAACGGAGTCACAAGTCATTCAAAGCTAAAAGTCATTCATGAAGAAATCGAATCATGACTTACTCCACGAAAACTGGAAATAATAACCATGGGGACCGACAATAGGAAGAACCAGGGGCATACACAGACTGCAGAGGGCCCCTGTCCAAAGAATGTGCCCCCCCCCCCAGCACTGTGCCCCCTCATGTACCTAGACCCCACCGGAGTGCCTCCACTTACCCCGCGCGTGTAGTGTCGCCACTTGCCTAGTCCACCACAGGTGGATGGAACGGCTCCTGAGGTGGGCTCCGGGTGGCCCCTGTCCCTCTCAGTGTGCGGCCCAGGCCTGGTGAGTACTCCCCCGGGTCAGCCTGACCCGTATCTAGCTGGGAGGCAGAGGGCAGTGCTCCCCTTTACACTTGCACCCCTGGACCTAGCACGACACCCCTTGGCACCCCCTGGTTCCTTGGCTCCTTAGTGATAGAAGTGACTTACAGGCAGGGCCAGACTGGGACCAAAAATAGGCCCAGGCATTTTAAAATAAACAGCCCATTTTTATGGTGGGGGTCTGACTCATGGGACCCCCACCAATCACCTTTGTTCAAGTGGCTCCCCAGATGTTGGAAAGCTGCAACTCCCATCATGTCTGAAGTGACTGCAGCTGATGAGACAGTCAGGAGACTACACAATGATATCAGTGACTACAGCTCTGATGGGACAGTTAGGAAAATACACAATGATATCACTGACCTGAGTGACGTCTTCTCTGTTGTCCTTACTTTTCTTCTTCATCTGGTCCAGACACCATCTTCACTGCAGAGTCTGACACCTGGACATCATTGGTTCCTTAATTTGTCAGTAGATCCTCATCCTCTGTATGATGACAATAATCATTATAACCTTGCCAAATACTGTACCCCCTGAATATAATACTGCCAACCACTGTACCCCCTGAATACTGCCAACCACTGTACCCCTGAATATAATACTGCCAACCACTGTACCCCTGAATATAATACTGCCAAATTCTGTACCCCTGAATATAATACTGCCAACCACTGCACTCCATGAATATAATACTGCCAACCAATATACCCTAAATATAATACTGCCAACCACTGTACTCCATGAATATAATACTGCCAAATACTATACCAATGAATATAATACTGCCAACCAATGTACCCCTGAATATACTACTTCCAAATACTGTACCCCTGAATATAATACTGCCAACCACTGTACTCCATGAATATAATACTGCCAACCACTGTACCCCTGAATATAATACTGCCAACCACTGTACTCCATGAATATAATACTGCCAACCACTGTACTCCATGAATATAATACTGCCAAATACTATACCACTGAATATAATACTGCCAACCAATGTACCCCTGAATATAATACTGCCAAATACTGTACCCCTGAATATAATACTGCCAACCACTGTACTCCATGAATATAATACTGCCAAATACTGTACCAACGACTTAATCACCCCATACACCCCACGCGCTCCATCCTCAGTCTCCTCATCACCCCATGCACCCCACGCAACCCATCCTCAGTCTCCTCATCACCCCATACACCCCACGCACCCCATCCTCAGTCTCATCACCCCATACACCCCACACAACCCATCCTCAGTCTCCTCATCACCCCCATACACCCCACGCACCCCATCCTCAGTCTCATCACCCCATACACCCCACACAACCCATCCTCGGTCTTCTCATCACCCCATACACCCCACACACTCCATCCTCGGTGTCCTCATCACACCATGCACTCCATCCTCATTCTCCTCATCACCCCCATATACCCCATCCTCAGTCTCCTCATCACCTCATACACTCCACGCACTCCATCCTCAGTCTCATCACCCCCCATACACCCCACGCACCCCATCTTCCGTCTCCTCATCACCCCATATACCCCCCACAACCCATCCTCGGTCTCCTCATCCCCCCATACACCCCATGCACTCCATCCTCAGTCTCCTCATCACCCCATACACCCCACACACCCCATCTTCAGTCTCCTCATCACCCCATGCATCCCATCCTCAGTCTCCTCATCACCCCATACACCCCATGCACTCCATCCTCAGTCTCCTCATCACCCCATGCACTCCATCCTCAGTCTTCTCATCACCCCCATACACCCCACGCACCCCATCGTCAGTCTCCTCATCACCCCATACACCCCATGCACTCCATCCTCAGTCTCCTCATCACCCCATGCACTCCATCCTCAGTCTCCTCATCACCCCCATACACCCCATGCAACCCATCCTCAGTCTCCTCATCACCCCATACACCCCACGCACTCCATCCTCAGTCTCCTCATCACCCCCATACACCCCATGCACTCCATCCTCAGTCTCCTCATCACCCCAGGCACTCCATCCTCAGTCTCCTCATCACCCCATACACCCCATGCACTCCATCCTCAGTCTCCTCATTACCCCATACCACCCATGCACTCCATCCTTAGTCTTCTCATCACCCCATGCACTCCATCCTCAGTTTCCTCATCACCCCATACACCCCACACAACCCATCCTCAGTCTCCTCATCACCCCCATACACCCCACGCACTCCATCCTCAGTCTACTCATCACCCCATATACCTTAAGCACCTCATCATTATTACACAGCTGACACCTCCCCCCCCCCGGTCCTTCTCATCAACATTAAACCCCCTAATCACTACACCCCTGACCCCCCTTCTGGTCCTCCATATCAACACTATGCTCTCCCAGACCCCCAATCCTCCTTATCATTACACCACCAACCTCTTCAACACCCCTCCTGTCCTCTTCATCATCATTACAATCCCCCCCCCCACCGCCCTGCACCCGATCGTCGCTCTCCTCACCTCATCTGCTCGGCTTTGCGGCCATGTGAGGCGGGAGGGTTTGCTGCTCCTGTCGCTTCTGCCGGGGTCAGAGGCCATGACACATGACGTCAGGGGCTTGGAACAGACGTGCGTGCCTGCGCGTGGCACGTCTGTTCCCATCAGCCCCTGGCCTGTCCGTCTCGCCCGGCCGGTTTAAAGGTAAATTACTGCTGTCAGCGGCAGGTACGGGACCTGTTGCTGCAGCATATAGTATGAAGTACTGGCAGGGGGCCCTGCAGGGGCCCAGGCTGTGACCTGGGCCACTAGGTGGGCCCCCTAACACGCTGGGCCCCTGTGAAGCCGAACCAGCTGAACAGGTGATATGTCCGCCTCTGGGAAGAACATCTTGTCTGCGCTGCGACAAGGAAGCCTGAGCCATGTGCCCTGCATGGCACACGTTTTCAATCTGGTTGTCAAACGGTTCCTGAAGTGTTCCCCCCATCTGTAAGACATACTAGCATCCTAACTACACCACCACAGACGGGGGTTCTTTACTGTGAGAGCAGTGAGATTGTGGAATTCTCTGCCTGAGGAGGTGGTCATGGGGAACTCTGTGAAAGAGTTCAAAAGGGGTCTAGATGCATTTTTGGAGAGTAGTAACATTACAGGTTATGGATTTTAGATTTATAGGGATAGAACGTTGATCCAGGGATTTATTCTGACTGCCATATTGGAGTCGGGAAGGAATTTTTACCTCTAGTATGAGGGTTTTTTGCCTTCCTCTGGATCAACTCAGTAGGGACTCATTAGGGATATAGGTTGAACTTGATGGACTTTGGTCTTTTTTCAGCCTTATGAACTATGTTACTATGTTACTATGTTACTTCAGCCACTCGTACACTGCGAAGCACACCCTCCTTGAGCTGCAGCCTCAAAACAGCATCCCCCAACATAGTCTGATTGGCAACGTTTCTACAAATTGGAATGCCACCCTCCATATGTTGGACCGACTATACGAACAGAGAAAAGCCATCACCGAGTTCTTGATCCAAGCGGATAGGGGGACTCCCCTGTGTAACTTCAATGTCAACCAGTGGAAGCTCATATGTGACACCTGCTGTTTGCTCAGGCCCTTTGAGGAAGCCACATTATTAGTCAGTCGCCAGGATTACGGTATGAACAACGTCATTCCACTGCTTCATCTACTACAACATGTGTTGGAAACGATGGCTAGTCAGGGCACTGGAGACGTGGCATCTACATCTCATGGCCACATGAGCCCAGTGGGGGCTGAACTGGAGGAGGGGGTGTGGCACAGTGGAGGACAGTTTAGGTTCCACAAGATGTGCGTTCTTTCTAGTCATCTGACAGGTGAGGAGGAGCAGGAGCAGCTAGAGGAGCTAGAGGGTTGTGAGGAAGGCAACCCAGAGGACCCAGATACACCATGGCAGTATACAGTGGAGATGGAGGCAGGGAGTCCCTCTGAGTAACTTGCACAAATGAGACGATCCATGCTCACTTGCTTGCATAGTGACCATGCAGCAGCAGGATGACTTCTGTCTCTCCACCTTATTGAACCCTTGCTACCGCCACAAAATGGGGGCCTTTTTTTACACCCCCTGAGAGGGAGGACAAACGAACCTACTACGTAGTCAGTTTGCTGATGCCTATCGGCGCCATCATCCATCCACTCGCAGGTCTGACTCGGGGGGGCCCTCTGCGCTCACCTTCCACTGCAATGGCTGCTGGGGAAGGATGGCGTGGCAGGAACAGTACCAGCTCCATCAGCAGCAGCCTGAGTCTACAGTCACTGATGAGTAGCTTTCTTCACCCGCATAGTGAAGCAACTCATCAGCAGCAGGTAGACCTGGAGCAGGACCTGAACCAGCAGGTGGCGGCATACCTTGACATGACCCTGCCAACACACCTTGAAGATCCATTGGGCTTCTGGGCAGCCAAACTTGATTTGTGGCTGCAACTAGGAGAGTTTGCCCTAGAAAAGCTGTCCTGCCCAGCCAGTAGTGTGCCATCAGGGTGGGTATTTAGTGCGGCAGGGGCCATAGTAACCCCAAGGAGAACTCGTCTGTCCAAGAAAAATGGGGAGAGACTGACCTTTGTGAAGATGAATCAGGCATGGATCAGCCAGGATTTCCACCCACCAATGCCTGATGAATCAGAGTAGATTGACCATGGTGCCACACCAACATTTCTCAAATATGGATAGTGCAAAACATATTTAAGGCGCTGCTCCCCAGTTACAGACATTCCTCCGCATCAGACCACAAGCAAGTATTATGGATATGCATTATGTAAACCTTAACTTTGAATAATATTCTTAGGATAAAATATATGTACCCAAAATTTTTTTTTAAATCAAACAAAAGGAAAGGTGTGCAAAAAACACCATGTGCCACCTACACCACCAAGTATTGATGTGATGCAAAGACCTCTAAAAGGTGGAAGAGAACAACGTATATTGTAACTGGTGGTGGTAAAAACTTCCCCTGTAAGGCCATACTCTTGCATTATTAAATCCCTTCTTGGCAAGTGTTACTCGCCCTAAAAAAAGGCAGCCCCACACAAGAACCTCTCCCTATTTCCCCCTACAAACACAGCCATTTCCCAGGGTTTTTAGGTGAAATAGAGAGTTTCCTGTGTGAGGCTGCCTTTTTTAGGGTGAGTAACAATTGCCAAAAAGGTAATTAATAGGGCAAAAGTAGGGCCTTACGGGGGAAGTTTTTACCCCCACCGGTTACAATGGACCATGCGTTGTTCCCTTCCACCTTTTAGAGGTCTATGCATCACATCAATACTTACTTGTGCACCATAACACTTTTACAAAAGAGACCGTTTTCTTCTGCCTACCTGCCTAAGCTATTATTCTGATCCTGCCACCCGCCTGATGCCACACATCTGATGCCAAGTTTTCCTTTTTTCACCCACCTTCGGCACCGGGTACTGGTATTGTCACCCACCGCACCATTCTGTCACCAGGTCACTTTCAGGACTCCTGATTCTGCTGCCATCTCCAGGCTGTCTCATTCAGCCACCATATGTTCTCCTCATGCTTATGCCAGCTCCAGGCTGTCTCATTCAGCCACCATATGTTCTCCTCATGCTGCTGCCAACTCCAAGCTGTGTCATTCAGCCACTATATGTTCTCCTTATGCTGCCGTCAACTCCAGGCTGTCATTAAGCCACTATATGTTCTCCTCATTCTGCCACCAACTCCAGGCTGTGTCATTCAGCCACTGTATGTTCTCCTCATGCTGCCGCCACCTCCACGCTGTGTCATTCAGGCACTATATGGTCTCCTCATGCTGCCGCCACCTCCACGCTGGGTCATTCAGCCACTATATGGTCTCCTCATGCTGCCGCCACCTCCACGTTGTGTCATTCAGCCACTGTATGGTCTCCTCATGCTTCCGCAACCTCCAGGCTGTGTCATTCAGCCACTATATGTTCTCCTCATGCTGCCGCCAACTCCAGGCTGTGTCATTGTCACTATATGGTCTCCTCATGCTGCGGTGAACTCCTGGCTGTGTCATTCAGGCACTATATGCTGCCGCCAACTCCAGGCTGTGTGACACCCCGGAGGAAGCCTCCGTGGCAAAACGTCGGGTTTTGGAGGTGTGGTTTTGCTCCTTTGTACCACTTGGTAATTATGAAATGCACTTTGTCTTGATTTTATGTTGTTTATTTGTTGTATCACTTGCAACATAGCAGCACCTTAATTATTCATATCTTTGCTATGCACTTTAGTATTTATGTATTGTTATACTAATACAATACCACAGCTGATTGAGCGCCCACCGCCATATCTTCAGTGTCCTGTCTGTGTCTCCTTTTATGTTTTCCATATTTGGTGAACCATGGTGTTCATTTTTAATATGCATGTTTTTATGAATTTTTTCTCAATAAAGCTTTATTAATTGTTTATCTATACACGCTGTTTCTCTGTGGTTTTTTACATTCAGCCACTATATGTTCTCCTCATGCTGCTTCCACCTCCACGCAGTCTCATTCAGCCACTATAGGGTCTCTTCATGCTGCCGCCACCTCCAGGCTGTGTCATTCAGCCAATATATGTTCTCCTCATGCTGCCTCCAACTCCACGCTGTCTCATTTAGCCACTATATGTTCTCCCCATGCTTCCGCCACTTCCAAGCTGTGTCATTGAGCCACTATGTGTTCTCCTCATGCTGCTGCCAACTCCAGGCTGTGTCATTCAGCCACTACATGGTCTCCTCATCCTTTCGCCACCTCCAGGCTGTGTCATTCAGCCACTATGTGTTCTCCTCATGCTGCCATCAACTCCAGGCTGTGCCATTCAGCCACTATATGGTCTCCTCATGCTGCTGCCAACTCGGGGCTGTGTCATTTTGCCACTTTATGTTCTCCTCATGCTGCCGCCACCTCCAGGCTGTGTCATTCAGCCACTGTATGGTCTCCTCATGCTTTCGCAACCTCCAGGCTGTGTCATTCAGCCACTATATGTTCTCCTCATGCTGCCGCCTACTCCAGGCTGTGTCATTGTCACTATATGGTCTCCTCATGCTGCGGCGAACTCCTGGCTGTGTCACTCAGCCTCTAAATGGTCTCCTCATGCGGCAGCCAACTCCAGGCTGTTTTATTCAGCCACTATATGGTCTCCTCATGTTGCTGCCACCTCCACGCTGTGTCATTCAGCTACAATATGGTCTCCTCATGCTTCCGCCACCTCCAGGCTGTGTCATTCAGCCACTTTATGTTCTCCTCATGCTTCCACCACTTCCAAGCTGTGTCATTCAGCCACTATGTGTTCTCCTCATGCTGATGCCAACTCCAGGCTGTGCCATTCAGCCATTATGTGGTCTCCTCACGCTTCCGCCACCTCCAGGCTGTGCCATTCAGCCACTATGTGTTCTCCTCATACTGCCGCCAACTCCAGGCTGTGTCATTCAGCCACTATATGGTCTCCCCATGCTGCTGCCAACTCTAGGCTGTGTCATTCAGCCACTTTATGTGATCCTCATGCTGCTGCCACCTCCACGCTGTATCATTCAGCCACTATATGGTCTCCTCATGCTGCCGCCACCTCTACACTGTGTTATTCAGCAACTTAATGGTTTCCTCATGCTGACACAAACTCGAGGGTGTGTCATTCATCCACTATATGCTGCTGCCAACTCCAGGCTGTGTCATTCAGCCACTATATGGTCTCCTTAAGCTGCTGCCACCTCCACACTGTGTCATTCAGCCACTGTATGTTCTCCTCATGCTTCCACAACCTCCAGGCTGTGTCATTACGCCACTAAATGTTCTCCTCATGCTGCCGCCAACTCCAGGCTGTGTCATTAAGTCACTATATGGTGTCCTCATGCTGCTGCCAACTCCAGGCTGTGTCATTCAGGCACTATATGGTCTCCTCATGCTTCCGCCATCTCCAAGCTGTGTCTTTTAGCCACTATATGTTCTCCTCATGCAGCCGCCAACTCCAGGCTATGTCATTCAGCCACTAAATGGTCTCCTCATGCTGCAGCCAACTCCAGGCTGTTACATTCAGCCACTATATGTTCTCCTCATGCTGAGTCCACCTCCACGCAGTCTGATTCAGCCACTATAGGGTCTCCTCATGCTGCCACCACCTCCAGGCTGTGTCATTCAGCCACTATATGTTCTCCTCATGTTGCCGCCACCTCCACGCTGTGTCATTCAGCCACTATATGGTCTCCTCATGCTTCCACCACTTCCAAGCTGTGTCATTCAGCCACTATGTGTTCTCCTCATGCTGCTGCCAACTCCATGCTGTGGCATTCCGCCACTATATGGTCTCCTCATGTTGCCGCCACCTCCACGCTGTGTCATTCAGCTACTATATGGTCTCCTCATGCTTCCGCCACCTCCAGGCTGTGTCATTCAGCCACTATATGTTCTCCTCATGCTTCCACCACTTCCAAGCTGTGTCATTCAGCCACTATGTGTTCTTCTCATGCTGATGCCAACTCCAGGCTGTGCCATTCAGCCACTATGTGGTCTCCTCATGCTTTCGCCACCTCCAGGCTGTGTCATTCAGCCACTATGTTACATAGTTAGTACGGTCGAAAAAAGACATATGTCCATCAAGTTCAACCAGGGAATTAAGGGGTAGGGGTGTGGCGCGATATTGGTGAAGGGATGGGATTTTATATTTCTTCATAAGCATTAGTGTGAACACATATATGTGTTCTCCTCATACTGCCGCCAACTCCAGGCTGTGTCATTCAGCCACTATATGGTCTCCCCATGCTGCTGCCAACTCTAGGCTGTGTCATTCAGCCACTTTATGTGATCCTCATGCTGCTGCCACCTCCACGCTGTATCATTCAGCCACTATATGGTCTCCTCATGCTGCCGCCACCTCTACACTGTGTTATTCAGCAACTTAATGGTTTCCTCATGCTGACACAAACTCGAGGGTGTGTCATTCATCCACTATATGCTGCTGCCAACTCCAGGCTGTGTCATTCAGCCACTATATGGTCTCCTTAAGCTGCTGCCACCTCAACGCTGTGTCATTCAGCCACTGTATGTTCTCCTCATGTTTCCACAACCTCCAGGCTGTGTCATTCCGCCACTAAATGTTCTCCTCATTCTGCCACCAACTCCAGGCTGTGTCATTCAGCCACTGTATGTTCTCCTCATGCTGCTGCCACCTCCATGTTGTGCCATTCAGGCACTATATGGTCTCCTCATGCTGCCGCCACCGCCATGCTTGGTCATTCACCCACTATATGTGTCCTCATGCTGCCGCCAACTCCAGGCTGTGTCATTCAGCCACTAAATGTTCTCCTCATGCTGCCGCCAACTCCACGCTGTGTCATTCAGCCACTAAATGGTCTCCTCATGCTGCTGCCACCTCCAAACTGTGTCATTCAGGCACTATATGGTATCCTCATGCTTCCGTCACCTCCAGGCTGTGTCATTCAGCCACTATATGTTCTCCTTATGCTACCGTCAACTCCAGGCTGTCATTAAGCCACTATATGTTCTCCTCATTCTGCCACCAACTCCAGGCTGTGTCATTCAGCCACTGTATGTCCTCCTCATGCTGCTGCCACCTCCACGTTGTGTCATTCAGGCACTATATGGTCTCCTTAGGCTGCCACCACCTCCAAGCTGTGTCATTCAGGCACTATATGGTATCCTCATGCTTCCGCCACCTCCAGGCTGTGTCATTCAGCCACTATATATTCTCCTCATTCTGCCACCAACTCCAGGCTGTGTCATTCAGCCACTGTATGTTCTCCTCATGCTGCTGCCACCTCCATGTTGTGTCATTCAGGCACTATATGGTCTCCTCATGCTGCCGCCGCCGCCACGCTTGGTCATTCAGCCACTATATGTGTCCTCATGCTGCCGCCAACTCCAGGCTGTGTCATTCAGCCACTAAATGTTCTCCTCATGCTGCCGCCAACTCCAGGCTGTGTCATTCAGCCCCTAAATGGTCTCCTCATGCTTCAGCCAACTCCACGCTGTATCATTCAGCCACTATATGGTCTCCTCATGCTGCCGCCACCTCTACACTGCGTCATTCAGCAACTTTATGGTCTCCTAATGCTGCCACAAACTCCAGGGTGTGTAATTCAGCCACTATATGCTGCCGCCAACTCCACGCTGTGTCATTCAGCCACTATGTGGTCTCCTCATGCTGCGGCCACCTCCAAGCGGTGTCATTCAGTCACTATATGGTATCCTCATGCTTCCGTCACCTCCAGGCTGTGTCATTCAGCCACTATATCTTCTCCTTATGCTGCCGTCAACTCCAGGCTGTCATTAAGCCACTATGTGTTCTCCTCATTCTGCCACCAACTCCAGGCTGTGTCATTCAGCCACAGTATGTTCTCCTCATGTTGCTGCCACGTCCATGTTGTGTCATTCAGGCACTATATGGTCTCCTCATGCTGCCGCCACCGCCACGCTGGGTCATTCAGCCACTATATGTCTCCTCATGCTGCCGCCAACTCCAGGCTGTGTCATTCAGCCACTGTATGTTCTCCTGATGCTGCTGCCACCTCCACGCTGTGTCATTCAGACACTATACGGTCTCCTCATGCTGCCGCCACCTCCACGCTGTGTCATTCAGCCACTGTGTGTTCTCCTCATGCTTCCGCAACCTCCAGGCTGTGTCATTCAGCCACTATATGTTCTCCTCATTCTGCCGCCAACTCTAGGCTGTGTCATTCAGGCACTATATGGTCTTCTCATGCTTCCGCCAACTCCAGGCTGTGTCATTCAGCCACTAAATTGTCTCCTCATGCTGTAGCCAACTCCAGGCTGTTTCATTCAGCCACTCTATGTTCTCCTCATGCTGCTTCCACCTCCACGCAGTCTCATTCAGCCACTATATGTTCTCCTCATGCTGCTTCCACCTCCATGCTGTATTATTCAGCCACTATATGTTCTCCTCATTCTTCCGCCACTTCCAAGCTGTGCCATTCAGCCACTATGTGTTCTCCTCATGCTGCTGCCAACTCCACACTGTGTCATTTAGCCACTATATGGTCTCCTCATGCTTCGGCCACCTCCAGGCTGTGTCATTCAGCCACTATGTGTTATCCTCATGCTGCTGCCAACTCCAGGCTGTGTCATTCAGCCACTTTATGTTCTCCTCATGCTGCTGCCACCTCCGCGCTTTGTCATTCAACCACTATATGGTCTCCTCATGCTTCCGCCACCTCCAGGCTGGGTCATTCAGCCACTATATGGTCTCCTCATGCTGCCACAAACTCCAGGGTGTGTCATTCAGCCACTATATGCTGCCGCCAACTCCAGGCTGTGTCATTCAGCCACGATGTGGTCTCCTCATGCTTCTGCCACCTCCAGGCTGTGTCATTCAGCCACTATATGTTCTCCTTTTGCTGCGGCAAACTCCAGGGTGTGTCATTCAGCCATGATATGCTTCCGCCAACTCCAGGCTGTGTCATTCAGCCACTATGTGGTCTCCTCATGCTGCTGCCAACTCCAGGCTGTGTCATTCAGCCACTATATGGCTGACAAATGATGTTAAAAGAGCAATAAACAACAAAAGAATAGCCTTCAAAAAATTCAAATCTGATGGGTCAGCTATAACATTTAAACAGTACAAGGAGCTTAAAAATGTAAAAATGTAATAAAAACAGCAAAAATTCTAAATGAGAGACAGGTGGCCAAAGAAAGCAAAACTAATCCTAAATATTTTGTTAGATATATAAATACAAAAAAACAAAGGACAGAGCATGTAGAACCCCTTAATAATGAAAATGGGGAGGTTGTCACAGGCGATCAAGAGAAGGCGGAGCTACTGAATGGGTTCTTTAGTTCTGTATACACTATGGAAAAAGGAGCTGACATTGGCCAGGTCAGTGCTGGTAACACATCATGTAATGTACTGAACTGGCTTAATGTAGAGATGGTACAAGGTAAGTTAAGTAAAGTAAATGTAAGCAAATCTCCAGGGCCGGATGGACTACCCCCAAGAGTTCTTAGAGAGGTAAGTTCAGTAATATCTGTACCCTTGTTCATGATATTTAGAGATTCTCTGGTGTCTGGTATTGTGCCAAGGGACTGGTGCAAGGCTAATGTGGTACCAATCTTCAAGAAGGGCTCTAGGTCTTCGCCAGGCAATTATAGACCGGTAAGTCTAACGTGCATTGTGGGTAAATTGTTTGAAGGACTTATAAGGGATTACCTACAGGAATACATAGGGGATAATAGTATTATAAGTGATAGTCAGCATGGGTTTACTAAGGATAGAAGTTGTCAAACCAATCTAATTTGCTTTTATGAAGATGTGAGTAGAAGCCTTGACAGAGGAATGGCTGTGGATATAGTGTTTCTGGATTTTGCCAAAGCGTTTGATACTGTCCCTCACAGACGTCTGACAGGTAAGTTAAGGTCTTTGGGCTTGGAAACTTTAGTTTGTAACTGGATTGAACACTGGCTCATGGATCATACCCAGAGAGTGGTGGTCAATGATTCGTACTCTGATTGGTCCCTGGTTATTAGTGGTGTACCCCAAGGTTCAGTACTGGGCCCGCTGTTGTTTAATTTATTTATTAATTATATAGAGGATGGCATTAACAGCTCTGTTTCTATCTTTGCAGATGACACCAAGCTTTGTAGCACGGTACAGTCTATACAGGATGTGCATAAGTTACAATTTGACTTGGATAGACTAAGTGTCTGGGCATCCACTTGGCAAATGAGGTTCAATGTGGATAAATGTAAAGTTTTGCATCTGGGTACTAATAACCTGCATGCATCGTATGTCTTAGGGGGGATTAAACTGGCTTTGTCACTGGTAGAGAAGGATCTGGGTGTACTTGTAGATCACAGACTACAGAATAGCATGCAATGTCAGGCTGCTGCTTCCAAAGCCGGCAGGATATTGTCATGTATAAAAAGAGGCATGGACTCAAGGGACAGGGACATAATACTCCCCCTTTATAAAGCATTGGTACTGCCTCACCTGGAATATGCTGTTCAGTTTTGGTCGCCTGTTCATAAAAGGGACACTGCGGAGTTGGAAAGGGTGCAGAGACGCGCGACTAAACTAATATGGGGCATGGAACATCTTAGCTATGAGGAGCGATTAAAGGAGTTACAATTGTTTAGTCTTGAGAAGAGACGTTTAAGGGGGGATATGATAAACGTATATAAGTATATAAATGGCCCATATAAAAAATATGGAGAAAAACTGTTCCAGGTTAAACCCCCCCAAAGGACGAGAGGGCACTCCCTCCGTCTGGAGAAGAAAAGGTTTAGTCTAAAGGGGCGACACGCCTTCTTTACTGTGAGGACTGTGAATTTATGGAACGGTCTACCTCAGGAACTCGTCACAGCAGGAACAATTAACAGCTTTAAAACAGGGTTAGATACATTCCTGGAACAAAATAACATTAATGCTTATGCAGAATTATAAAACTACATCCCTTTCCCTTATCCCCTTACACCCTTCACTTCAATTTCCTGGTTGGACTTGATGGACGTATGTCTTTTTTCAACCATACTAACTATGTAATACTATATGTTCTCCTAATGCTTCCGTCACCTCCACGATGGGTAATTCAGCCACTATATGGTCTCTTCATGCTGCCACTACATCCACGCTGTGTCATTCAGCCACTATAAGGTTCTACACCCCTATTGAGGCTCTCTGTAGGCCAGAAATAGCTGTTTTAATAGTGATTCGCCGCAAATAAATTCGTACTGAAACACATTTTTTGGAAAAATTGGCCGAATTTAATTTTTCATACAGTGAATTCTATACATTTTTCCTTTTATTAAAATACATGTGTAGCCGATTGTCTAATTATTACATTGACAATGTTACAAAATGGTTGTTTCTTTCTTATTTCTCATGCATTCTGCTATCTTTGATGTATATATGTACATCATGGGCACACTGAGTTTGAAGAGTGAGTTTGTGACGCAGGTGCAACAAAACAGGGGCAACATTTCCTAGTAATCAAAAAAATTGCAAACAAAGCAAATAGTCTACACTCTTAATAACCATGTATTTTAATGATTCAATCTATGAACAGTAGGGGTGCTGTTTCTCGAGGAAAGCAGTCATGTTTTACCATTTTAAATGCTTTTAAAGTGCAATAGTGGATCCTAAGTTTTACTAGACTGGCACAATAGAAACACTTTTTAATTTTAAAACAATTGTGTTGCCACATTCCTGGACCCATAACTTTTCATTATTTATTTTCCAGAGCTGAGTGGGGGGCTTGTTTTTTTGTGGAAAACCTTGTAGTTTTGTTGGTATCATTTTTGGGTTCATATGACATTTAGATTATTCAAGATGTAAATATTAAAGTTACACAGGCTCCAGTTTAGGGGCCTTAGAGGCAACTTTTCTTGCTATAAATAACAATACTGGATGGCATAAAGTAAATGGTGATAAAAAACAAATGTCTTAATAATTGTTTACAAACTGTATTGCCAAATGTTTTTCAATTCTTTCCTTTCTCAGTTTGGTGAGGTGGTTCCTTTAGTCCTATCCATGCTTCAAATTTAAATTGTGCGTAGCATTTACGGTACAAGAATACATTTCTAGGAAATTTGAGTCATTTTGTGAACTTTTAGGCTTCAAAATTAACAGAATTACGCAAATTTAACATAAAGTGAATTCTATAAATTTTTTCTTCTATTAAAATGCATGTGTGGCCAATTGTCTAATTATTACATTCACAATGTTACAAAATGGTTGTTTCTCTCTTTTTGTCATGCATTCCTCTATATTTGATGGCATGAATACTAGAACCCTGATAGAAACCTTATGGACCCCTAAACAAGTCAATAGAGCTAGAAAGGGTACATTGGTATGCCTTCAAAAAACATTTATCCTAGTTATCATTGCTCCATTGGAAACAGTAGTCATGACAATAGTTTTAATAGAACTTATATAAGGAATTTTACTGTCAAACTTTTTTTATCTGGAGGTCTTGTCTGACTTTTAGTACCACTTTTGAAGCTAATATTTACCATACTATTGATAAGGGGGTACCACCAATGAGAAAAAGGTAAGCGCTTCTGACATATTTAGAAACTTGTTCATGACATGCAGAAAAATCTGTCTGGCAGTTTTCTTGTGATGTATAGTTTTAACCTATGAGTTTGACATCCAGCGCACTAGGTTTCACAGTCCAACCATATTTCTGATATTTATAGAATAATAATTTAAATATCCATTTGAACATTTTGCTTGCTAAAGTGAAATAAAAAAATTATACAGAAGAGTTACCAAGAACACTGTTGTCAAATGATAAAAAGTCATCTGATGAATAATAAAGTTTTTTTCCTATTTCCTTTTATTACGATAAATGGGTCTACACTGATTTGTTGCATATATATATATATATATATATATATATATATATATATATATAATTCTGAAGTATTTCTGAGAAAAATATATATATATCTATATACATATTCAGTGGGGCAAAAAAGTATTTAGTCAGCCACCAATTGTACAAGTTCTCCCACTTAAAAAGATGAGAGAGGCCTGTAATTGTCATCATATGTTTACCTCAACTATGAGGGACATAATGAGAAAAAAAAATCCATAAAATCACATTGTCTGACTTTTCAAGAATTGATTTGCAAATTATGGCGGAAAATAAGTATTTGGTCACCTACAAACAAGCAAGATTTCTGGCTCTCACAGACCTGTAACTTCTTCTTTTACCCCTTAAGGACACAGCCCATTTTGACCTTAAGGACCAGGCCAATTTTATTTTTGCATTTTCGTTTTTTCCTCCTCGTCTTCTAAAAATCCTAACTCTTTTATATTTTCATCCACAGACTAGAATGAGGGCTTGTTTCTTGCGCGACCAGTTGTCCTGCATAATGACATCACTCATTTTACCATAAAATGTATGGCGCAAATAAAAAAATATTATTTGTGTCGGGAAATTAAAAAGAAAACCGCAATTTTGCAAAATTAGGAAGGTTTCGTTTTCACGCCGTACAATTTACGGTAAAAATTACATGTGTTCTTTACTCTGTGGGTCAATACGATTAAAGTGATACTCATGATTACCGTATTTTTCACCGTATAAGATGCACTCTTTCTTCCCCAAAACTGTGGGGGGGGGGGGAGTTAGTGCATCTTATAAGACGATTACACACCTATCGCGGCGGTCCCTGGGCCATCAATGGCCGGGACCCGCGGCTAATACAGGACATCACCGATCGCAGTGATGCCCTGTATTAACCCTGCAGACGCGGCGATCAAAGCTGACCGCCACATCTGAAGCAAAGCTACCACTGACCCAGCTGTTCAGAGAAATCGCGGTGTCCCGAACAGCTTACAGGACACCAGGAGGGGCCTTACCTGTCTCCTCTGTGTCTGCTCCGTGCCGGGATCCCCTGCATGGCGACTTCGTCGTCATTACGTCGTCGTGCACGTCACATCATCCAATAGTAGAGGCGTGCGTAGCGGCGTGCGTAGCGGCGTGCGTAGCGGCGTGCGTAGCGGCATGCGTAGCGGCGTCATGGCGGCGACGGAGAGCGAGAATACCAGGCAGCAGAGACGTTCAGCCAACAGCTGTCCGGGCATGCTAGGAGTTGTAGTTTTGCAACATCTGAAGGTCCACAGGTTGAAAATCACTGTCCTATACTTTACATTGTATTTGTTTCAGAATCTTTATTTTCTAGATTTTTATCCTATAAAATTAGGTGTGTCTTATATGCTGGAGCGTCTTATATGACGAAAAATATGGTATATACTTTTCTTTTATTGTTGCACTTAAAAAAATTGCAAATTTTTTAACCAAATTGATATGTTTAAAATCCTTCCATTTTGATGACCAAAAACTTTTTAATTTTTCCGTATAAGCGGCAGTATGAGGGATCATTTTTTGCACCATGATTTGTACTTTTTATTGATACCACATTTGTGTATATAAAACTTTTTTATATATATATTTTTTTAAATATTTTTTTTAAATAAAATGTGACAAAAAAGCTGAAATTGTTGCGCATTTTTTTTTTACGTTCACGCTGTTCACTGTACAGGATCAGTAACATTATATTTTAATAGTTTGGACATTTACGCACGCGGCGATACCAAATATGTGTATTAATTCTAATTTTTTACACTAATTTTTTATGGGGGTAAAAATGGGAAAAAAGGACATTTTACATTTTTATTGAGGGAGAGGATTCTTCACTTTTTTTAAACTTTTTTTTTACTTTCATTTTTACACTTTAATAGTCCCCATAGGGGACTATCTATAGCAATCGTTTGATTGCTAATACTGTTCAGTGCTATGCATAGGACACAGCACTGATCAGTATTATTGGTAGTCTTCTGCTCGATCTCAGACCAGAGCAGAAGACCCCGGGAGACGGCCAGAGCAAGGTGAGGGGACCTTCGGCCACCATGCTGGATGATCGGATCGCCGCCGCAGCGCTGCGGGCGATCCGATCATCCATTCAAAGTACCCCACTGCGGCAGATGCTGTGATCTGTATTGATCACGGCGTCTGAGGGGTTAATGGCGGACATCCGCGTGATCGCGGGTGTCTGCCATTACCGGCGGGTCCCTGGCTGCTGATAGCAGTCGGGACCTGCTTGACATGGCGCGAGCACCGCTCCGGTGTTCGCGGTCATGACGGAGCGTAAATGTACGCCACGGTGCGTTAAGAGTCTCCTCTGTCCTCCACTTGTTACTTGTATTAATGGCACCTGTTTGAACTTGTTTTCACTATAAAAGACACCTTTCCACAACCTCAAACAGTAACACTCCAAACTCCACTATGGCCAAGACCAAAGAGCTGTCGAAGGACATCAGAAACAAAATTGTAGACCTGCAACAGGCTGGGAAGACTGAATTTACAATAGGCAAGCAGCTTGGTGTGACTAAATCAACTGTGGGAGCAATTATTAGAAAATGGAAGACATACAAGACCACTGATAATTTCCCTTGATCTGGGGCTCCACGCACGATCTCGCTCTGTGGTGTCAAAATGATCACAAGAACAGTGAGAAAAAATCCCAGAACAACACGGGGGGACCTAGTGAATGACCTGCAGAGAGCTGGACCAAGGTAACAAAGGCTACCATCAGTAACACACTAGGCCACCAGGGACTCAAATCATGCAGTGCCAGACGTGTCCCCCTGCTTAAGCCAGTACATGTCTAGGTCTGTCGGAAGTTTGCTAGAGAGCATTTGGATGATCCAGAAGAGTATTGGGAGAATGTCATATGGTCAGATGAAACCAATGTAGAACTTTTTGGTAAAAACTCAACTAGTTGTGTTTGGAGGAGAAATAATGCTGAGTTGCATCCAAAGACCACCATACCTACTGTGAAGCATGGGGGTGGAAACATCATGCTTTGGGGCTGTTTTTCTGCTAAGGGACCAGGAAGACTGATCCGTTTAAAGGAACGAATGAATGGGGCCATGTATCGTGAGATTCTGAGTCAAAACCTCCTTCCATCAGCAAGGGCATTGAAGAGAAAACGGGGCTGGGCCTTTGATCCCAAATACACCACCCGGGCAATGAATGAGTGGTTTCGTTAGAAGCATTTCAAGGTCCTGAAGTGGCCTAGCCACTAGTTGAAAGTCTCTGTTGCCTAGCAAAAGCCCACATCACTGCTCTAGCGGATATCTGCATGAAGGAATGGGCCAAAATACCAACAACAGTGTGTGAAAACCTTGTGAAGACTTACAGAAAACGTTTGACCCCTGTCATTGCCAACAAATGGTATATAACAAAGTATAGAGATGAACTTTTGTTTTTGACCAAATACTTATTTTCCACCATAATTTACAAATCAAATAAAAAAATCAGACAATGTGATTTCATGTTTTTTTTCCCCTCTCATTATGTCTCTCATAGTTGAGGTATACCTATGGAAATTACAGGCCTCTCTCATCTTTTTAAGTGGCAGAACTTGCACAATTAGTGGCTGACTAAATACTTTTTTGCCCCACTGTATATACTCATTAATCCTCTATGTTACTGCTTAATGTTGACAACCTATTGCCCTTAGTTATAAAGATGGTCTGTTATGCTCAGTTGAATTGCAATCTCCTGGACTGTTTTGGAAGTATTGGCAGCGAGTCTTTACTGTGAATTCAAGCAAAAGGGATTGTGGGAAAGTGTGTGGACTGTAGCACTGCAACCGTATGGCCACAATTCAGAGAGGAACCGCCAACCATGTCTTAAAATATTTGTAAAATAAGAATTTATAGTATCCATATACACATTTAGCTTACTTAACCTCTTAAGGACGCAGGGCGTATGGATACGCCCCCGAATTCCGAATCCTTAAAGGCGCAGGGCGTATCCATACGCCAGTGGGAATTCCGGTCCCCACCGCTAGCCGGTTGGGGACCGGAGCCGGATGCCTGCTGAAATCGTTCAACAGGCATCCCAGCATATCGCCCAGGGGGGGTCATTATGCCCCCCCATGTCGGCGATGGCCGCAGATCGCTGGACAATTCAGTCCAGCGATCTGCGGCGAATCCGGGTCAATCGAGTCTCCAGTGACCCGGTGACCCGGAATTACTGGCTGATCGGGGCTGTCTCTGACGGCCCCGAACAGCCAGAGCCAGCAGGGGTGAGGTGGCACTGGTGCCACCTCACGATCCCCCTGATTCGTCGGCCGGATTACCGGCCGACCAATCAGGGCGCCTGCTGCGGGTGTCACTCCCGCACCCGCTCCGCCCCTCTTCCGGAGGACGTGAGCGGGTGTGGGCAGAAGACCCCGGGTGCTGGGGACCCCGATCCCCGGCATCCCTGTTGGGATCGGGCCCCAGGAGCGACGGCCGCGGCGAGGGACTGACCTGCGACGGAGCAGCAGCAGGAGGTGAGTGACAGCCTACTGCTGTTGCTTAGCAACAGCTCCCAGCATGCAAAAAGGGCATGCTGGGAGCTGTAGTTATGCAGCAGCAGGAGGCAGACCACCACAACTCCCAGCATTCCTTATGGGCATGCTGGGACTTATGGTTTTGCAACAGCTGGAGGCACATTTTTTCTATGGAAAAGTGTACCTTCAGCTGTTGTATAACTACAACTCCCAGCTTGCACAAACAGCTAAAGTGCATGCTGGGAGTTGTAGTGGTGCATCTGCTGGTTGCATAACTACAACTCCCAGCATGCCCATTGGCTGTCGGTGACTGCTGAGGGTTGTAGTTTTGCAACAGCTGAAGGCACACTGGTTGCAAAACTCAGAGTTTTTTTTACCTAACTCAGTGTTTCACGACCGGTGTGCCTCCAGCTGTTGCAAACTACAATTCCCAGCAGGCACCTTACACCATGCACCGTACATGCTGGGAGTTGTAGTTTTGCAACAGCTGGAGGCACACTGGTTTTGAAACACTGAGTAAGGTCACAAACTAAGTGATACACAACCAGTGTGCCTACAGCTGTTGCAAAACTAAAACTCTCAGCATGTACAGTCTGTCAGCGCATGCTGGGAGTTGTGGTTTTGCAACAGCTGGATGTTCCCCCCCCCCATGTGAATGTACAGGGTACACTCACATGGGCGGAGGTTTACAGTAAGTATCGGGCTGCAAGTTTGAGCTGCGGCAAATTTTCTGCCACAGCTCAAACTGCCAGCGAGAAACTACTGTGAACCCCCGCCCGTGCGACTGTACCCTAAAAACACTACACTATACTAACACAAAATAAAATAAAAAGTAAAAAACACTACATATACACATACCCCTACACAGCCCCCCTCCCCTCCCCAATAAAAAGGAAAAATGCTTGGTACGCCACGGTTTCCAAAACGGAGCCTCCAGCTGTTGCAAAACAACTACTCCCAGTATTACCAGACAGCCACTGACTGTCCAGGCATGCTGGGAGTTTTACAACAGCTGGAGGCACCCTGTTTGGGAATCACTGGCATAGAATACCCCTATGTCCACCCCTATGCAATCCCTAATTTAGGCCTCAAATGCGCATGGCGCTCTCACTTTGGAGCCCTGTCGTATTTCAAGGCAACAGTTTAGGGTCACATATGGGGTATCGCCGTACTCGGGAGAAATTGCCTAACAAATTTTGGGGGGTATTTTGTGCTTTTAACCTTTTAAAAAATGTTAAAGAAAAGAAACATTTTAGGTAAAAAAAAAATTTTTTTTTTTTACATATGCAAAAGTCGTGAAACGCCTGTGGGGTATTAAGGTTCACTTAACCCCTTGTTACGTTCCCCGAGGGGTCTAGTTTCCAAAATGGTATGCCATGTGTTTTTTTTTTTGCTGTTCTGGCACCATAGGGGCTTCCTAAATGCGGCATGCCCCCAGAGCAAAATTTGCTTTCAAAAAGGCAAATATGACTCCTTCTCTTCTGAGACCTGTAGTGCGCCAGCAGAGCACTTTTCACCCCCATATGGGGTGTTTTCTGAATCGGGAGAAATTGGGCTTCAAATTTTGGTGGTATTTTCTGCTATTACCCTTTTTAAAAATGTAAAACTTTTGGGAAACCAAGCATTTTAGTTAAAATATTTTTTTTTCTTTTACATATGCAAAAGTCGTGAATCACCTGTGGGGTATAAAGGTTTACTTTACCCCTTGTTATGTTCCCCGAGGGATCTAGTTTCCAAAATGGTATGCCATGTGTTTTTTTTTTGCTGTTTTGGCACCATAGGGGCTTCCTAAAGGTGACATGCCCCCCAAAAACCATTTGTCGCTCCTTCCCTTCTGAGCCCTCTACTGCGCCCGCCGAACAATTAACATAGACATATGAGGTATGTGCTTACTCAAGAGAAATTGGGTTTCAAATACAAGTAACCCCTTGCAAAAATTCAAAAATTGGGTCTACAAGAACATGCGAGTGTAAAAAATGAAGATTGTGAATTTTCTCCTTTACTTTGCTGCTATTCCTGTGAAACCCCTAAAGGGTTAAAACACTGGCCCTCATTTACTATTCTAAACCCGACCTCTTTTGTAGGGTTTTTTTGTCGCATCTTTGTCTGCGCCATGTCGCAGACATCGTGCGCCAGTCTGCGACACAATGCAAAAATTTTTCCCGACGGACCCGATGTGGATTCTCCCAAACCCGAAAAAGGGGCGTAACCCGACATTTCTGAGCTTTCCCATGTATTTATAAAGGTTTCCAACCCGAATTTGTTGAATTGTTGTGGATTTTTTCCCGACAGCTCAGAGGAGTTGGAAACCAAAACCAACAAAACCCAGTGCGACAAACAGGATGCGACATAATAATAAGTACCAGGGGAAAAAAGCAGTCGGGTAAGAAGGCAAGATAGACTTACAACCCGATTTTCTAAGTAAATGAGGGCCACTGACTGAATGTCATTTTGAATACTTTGGGGGTGCAGTTTTTATAATGGGGTAATTTATGGGGTATTTCTAATATGAAGACCCTTCAAATCCACTTCAAACCTGAACTGGTCCCTGAAAAAAAGCGAGTTTCTAAATTTTGTGAAAAATTGGAAAATTGCTGCTGAACTTTGAAACCCTCTGGTGTCTTCCAAAAGTAAAAACTTGTCAATTTTATGATGCAAACATAAAGTAGACATATTGGAAATGTGAATAAAATATTTTTTTATTTGGAATATCCATCTTCCTTACAAGCAGAGAGCTTCAAAGTTAGAAAAATGCAACATTTTCAAATTTTTCATAACATTTTGGGATTTTTCACCAAGAAAGGATGCAAGTTACCACAACATTTTACCACTATGTTAAAGTAGAATATGTCACGAAAAAACAATCTCGGAATCAGAATGATAACTAAAAGCATTCCAGAGTTATTAACCCCTTAAGGACGGAGCCCATTTTCACCTCTAGGACGAAGCCCTTTTTTGCACATCTGACCACTGTCACTTTAAACATTAATAACTCTGGAATGCTTTTAGTTATCATTCTGATTCTGAGATTGTTTTTTCGTGACATATTCTACTTTAACATAGTGGTAAATTTTTGTGGTAACTTGCATCCTTTCTTGGTGAAAAATCCCAAAATTTGATGAAAAAATTAAAAATTTAGCATTTTTCTAACTTTGAAGCTCTCTGCTTGTAAGGAAAATGGATATTACCAAAAAATTTTGGGGGGATTCACATATACAATATGTCTACTTTATGTTTGCATCATAAAATTGACGAGTTTTTACTTTTGGAAGACACCAGAGGGCTTCAAAGTTCAGCAGCAATTTTCCAATTTTTCACAACATTTTCAAACTCTCAATTTTTCAGGGACCAGTTCAGGTTTGAAGTGGATTTGAAGGGTCTTCATATTAGAAATACCCCACAAATGACCCCATTATAAAAACTGCACCCCCCAAAGTATTCAAAATGACTTTCAGTAAATGTTTTAACCCTTTAGGTGTTTCACAGGAAAAGCAGCAAAGTGAAGGAGAAAATTCAAAATCTTCATTTTTTACACTCGCATGTTCTTGTAGACCCAATTTTTGAATTTTTACAAGGGGTAAAAGGAGAAAATGTATACTTCTATTTGTAGCCCAATTTCTCTCGAGTAAGCACATACCTCATATGTCTATGTAAAGTGTTCGGCGGGTGCAGTAGAGGGCTCAGAAGCGAAGGAGCGACAAGGGGATTTTAGAGAGTTCGTTTTTCTGAAATGGTTTTTGGGGGGCATGTCACCTTTAGGAAGCCCCTATGGTACCAGAACAGCAAAAAAAATACACATGGCATACCATTTTGGAAACTAGACCCCTTGAGGAACATAACAAGGAATAAAGTGAGCCTTAATACCCCACAGGTGTTTCACGACTTTTGCATATGTAAAAAAAAAAAATAATAAATTTCACTAAAATGTTAGTTTTCCCCCAAATTTCACATTTTTTAAATGGTTAATACCAGAAAAGACCCCCCAAAATTTGTAACCCCATCTCTTCTGAGTATGGCGGTACCCCATAAGTGGACTTGAAGTGCACTGCGGACGAACTACAATGCTCAGAAGAGAAGGAGTCATATTTGGCTTTTTGAGAGCAAATTTTGCTCGGGGGCATGTCGCATTTAGGAAGCCCCTATGGTGCCAGAACAGCAAAAAAAAACACATGACATACCATTTTGGAAACTAGACCCCTTGAGGAACGTAACAAGGGATAAAGTGAGCCTTAATACCCCACAGGTGTTTCACGACTTTTGCATATGTAAAAAAAAAAAAAAAAAAATTCACTAAAATGTGGGTTTCCCCCCAAATTTCCATTTTTGCAAGGGTTAATAGCAGAAAAGACCCCCAAAATTTGTAACCCCATCTCTTCTGAGTATGGAGGTACCCCATAAGTGGACCTGAAGTGCACTACGGGCGAACTACAATGCTCAGAAGGGAAGGCGTCATATTTGGCTTTTTGAGAGCAAATTTTGCTCGGGGGGCATGTCGCATTTAGGAAGCCCCTATGGTGCCAGAACAGCAAAGTAACCCCCACATGGCATACCATTTTGGAAACTAGACCCCTCACAGAATGTAATGAGGGGTACAGTGAGCATTTACCCCCCCACAGGTGTCTGACAGATCTTTGGAACAGTGGGCTGTGCAAAATTTTTCATTTTCACGGACCACTGTTCCAAAGATCCGTCAGACACCTGTGGGGTGTAAATTCTCACTGCACCCCTTATTACAATCCGTGAGGGGTGTAGTTTTCAAAATGGGGTCACATGTGGGTGTGTTTTTTTTTTTTGCGTTTGTCAGAACCGCTGTAACAATCAGCCACCTCTGTGCAAATCACCTCAAATGTACATGGCGCACTCTCCCTTCTGGGCCTTGTTGTGCACCCCCAGAGCACTTTGCGCCCACATATGGGGTATCTCCGTACTCGGGAGAAATTGTGTTACAAATTTTGGGGGGCGTTTTTCCCTTTTACCTCTTGTGAAAATGAAAAGTATAGGGCAACACCAGCATGTTAGTGTAAAATTTTTTATTTTTTTACACTAACATGCTGGTGTAGACCCCAACTGTTCCTTTTCATAAGGGGTAAAAGGAGAAAAAGCCCCCCAAAATTTGTTAGGCAATTTCTTCCGAGTACGACGATACCCCATATGTGACCCTATTCTGTTGCCTTGAAATACGACAGGGCTCCAAAGTGAGAGCGCCATGCGCATTTGAGGCCTGAATTAGGGACTTGCATAGGGGTGGACATAGGGGTATTCTATGCCAGTGATTCCCAAACAGGGTGCCTCCAGCTGTTGCTAAACTCCCAGGATGCTTGGACAGTCAATTGCTGTCCAGAAATGCTGGGAGTTTTTGTTTTGCAACAGCTGGAGGCACCATCTTAGAAACACTGCCATACAATACGTTTTTCATTTTTATTGGAGAAGGGGGGTGGGGGGTGGGGGGGGCAGTGTACGTGTGTATATGTAGTGTTTTACTCTTTATTTTGTGTTAGTGTAGTGTAGTGTTTTTAGGTTACATTCACACTGACGGCGGATTACACTGAGTCTCCCGCTAGGAGTTTGAGCTGCGGCGGAAAATTTGCCGCAGCTCAAATTTGCAGCGGGGAACTCTCTGTAATCTGCCGCCAGTGTGAATGTAGCCTGTACATTCACACGGGAGGGGGGTCAAAACTACAACTCCCAGCATGCACTGACAGACCATGCATGCTGGGAGTTGTAGTTTTGCAACAGCTGGAGGCACACTGGCTGGAAAACCTTGAGTTAGGTTCTATGACCTAACTCAGTATTTTCCAACCCAACCAGTGTGCCTCCAGCTGTTGCAAAACTGCAACTCCCAGCATGTACTGATTGCGGAAGGGCATGCTGGGAGATGTAGTTATGCAATGGCTGGAGGCACGCAAGTACAACTCCCAGCATGCCAAGACAGCCTTATGCTGTTCCTGAATGCTGGGAGTTGTAGTTTTGCAAGATTTAGAGGGGTTCAAGTTGTAAATCACTGTCCAGTGGTCTCAAAACTGTGGCCCTCCAGATGTTGCAAAACTACAACTCTCAGCATGCCCAGACAGCAAACTGCTGTCTGTGCATGCTGAGAGTTGTAGTTTTGCAACATCTGGAGGGCTACAGTTTGAGACCACTTAGTGATCTACAACCTGAACCCCTCTAAATATTGCAAAACTACAAGTCCCAGCATGCCCACACAGCAAACAGCTGTCTGGGCATGCTGGGAGTTGTAGTTTTGCAACATCTGGAGGGCCACGGTTTAGAGACCACTGTAAACTGTGGCCCTCCGGATGTTGCTAGGCAACAACTCACCTAGCAGGACCCGGAAGCCGCCGCCGCCGCACGTGGGGATCCCCGCATCGCGATCCGGGATCCAGGTAGGGACCTTCGGCGCCGACCCTCCCTGGACGGTTCCCCCGTTTTGCCCGGACACCGATAGGTGGGCAAAGCGGGGGAACCGAACTTTAACCCCCCCTCCCCCGGTCTGCTATCGGTCGGTCGCTCGGCCGACCAATAGCAGGGATAGCAGGGGTGGCAACCCTGCCACCAAACTCCTATCCCTTTAGGGGGATCGAGGGTGTCTCGGACACCTACGATCCCTCTTATTTTCCGGGACCCGTATGACCCGGAATCGCGCAGATCGCAGGTCTGAATTGACCTGCGATTTGCGCGCATCGCGGTCATGGGGGGGTCTCAGGACCCCCCTCGGCGATGTGCCGGGATGCCTGCTGTTAGATAACAGCAGTCATCCCGGTCCGATCACCGCTCCCGGCGACGCGGCGCTCCCGGAACCCCGCGACGTACATGTACGTCGCCGCGCGCCAAGTGACACTTCGCGGCGCCGTACATGTACGTCGCTCGTCGTGAAGGGGTTAATGTTTAAAGTGACAGTGGTCAGATTTGCAAAAAATGACCGAGTCCTTAAGGTGAAAAAGGGCTCAGTCCTTAAGGGGTTAAAATGTTATACAAATTATGCAAAAAATATTAGAAGAACAATAGTATAAACAATAGTTAAAGGGGTATTCCACGAAAAAAAAAAAAATGTTATATATAGATATATATCAACTGGCTCCAGAAAGTTAAACAGATTTGTAAATTACTTCTATTAAAAAATCTTAATCCTTTCAGTACTTATGACCTTCTGAAGTTAAGGTTGTTCTTTTCTGTCTAAGTCCTCTTTGATGACACCTGTCTCGGGAAACGCCCAGTTTAGAAGAGGTTTGCTATGGGGATTTTCTTCTAAACTGGGCATTTCCCGAGACAGGTGTCATCAGAGAGGACTTAGACAGAAAAAAACAACCTTACCTTCAAAAGGTCATAAGTACTGAAAGGATTAAGATTTTTTAATAGAAGTAATTTACAAATCTGTTTAACTTTCTGGAGCCAGTTGATATATTAAAAAAAAAGTTTTTTCCTGGAGTACCCCTTTAAGTCATATTCTAAAAAACTTAAATGGGTTTTCCATTAAGATAAATAAGTCAAATGACTTATTATGTGAAATTGAACATATTTGTTAATGTACAAACATGTATTGTCTAATAGATATATATTTACTAATTCCTCATATACCTTCTTTGTTTTGATAACCTGTTTCCCTTGGTTGTGGCCCTCTTATGTGGTCTGATATTCTTTCTGCATGTCAGCAACTGAGATTGTTGAAAAGCGTGGCATGGCAACTTTCTGGCCACAGTAAACAGAGGGATCCGGGGAAGGATCAGATCCATGGGGAAGGGAAATAGTACAGTGATAAAAGTTATTTTTAATTAAAAAAAAACTGCAGAACTGCACTCATATGTGGTACCCACCTGATTTTACCAACTTTGCTTTGTGCGAAAACCCCTTGGCATCCATACTAATGCTAAAATGGCCCAGATGCTAAAAATCTCTATAAACTCAAATAAAAAAGGAGAACTGGGAATCATTATCACTACACAGGATAATACAATGCAGGAACCATTAATGGCCACACACACAATTGTGGCAGGTAACAGTTCATTATACTGTAATCATTTTAATTACGGTATGTGAGTCTCATTTTCTCTCATTCTGCCTCAGTATACTGTACATACAGTGAGTGTTAGTCACTTTTATGACTTGCAGGGTGGCTTGCTGAAGATCTTTGTGTCTGCTTACTTGAATTTGTAGAGTTTAAAATATAATTTCTTGTCCAGGGTCCAAGCGGTAATAAAATTTGAATTTGAGCACATGTGGAAAATGTAAACAATATACAGATTTCATTACACTGTTTGTATGGATGTTATTATTACTTTGTCATAAATTTGAATGTTTATTCCTTTTTGTCTTTTGAGAGAAACTTGAAACAACTTTATATAAAAAAGGAAATAATTATTAGATGAAAGTAGTGGTACGAAATAATAGAGGAAAACAACTTTATCCTTTCATTTAACCACTGTCTATTCACATGCTGCAAAGTCAGCCAATTAAATAGGGCATAGATCATCTATAAAAAGCATATACAATTCTACAAATTAAAAAAGACAAAACCTTAATGGGGTACTCCATCCCTAGACATCTTATCCTGTAACCACCCCAGTCACCCGATGCACAGAGTGAACTTCGCTCCATGCCAGATGACCGGCAATGCATTGCCGAAGGCTCGTGATGTCATGTCCCCACCCTCTCAATGCAAGTCTATGGGCTTGCATTGAGGGGGCAGGGTGGGGCATCACGGGGGGGGGGCATAATGTCAGGAGCCTCCGGGGCCGCAGAGTGGCATTCTAAACAATCACCGGCTGCAGCAGGGAGATCATGGAGGTTCCCAGCGGAGGGACCCCCGCAGTCAGACATCTTATCCTTTGGATAGGGTATAAGATGTCTAGGGGTGGAGTACCCCTTAAACAAGATTACCCCTTTAAGAAGACCAACCATGATTTAGACCAGTTTAATTATGAAAATGGTTGTCAACTATCTTAAAGGAGTACTCTAGTGCAGCGTTTTCCTGCTCCGTCCTGCCCGGGCTGCAAAATAAAGGAAAATGAACCATCACTCAGCTCCCTGGGTTCCCGTGGAGCACACTACAGCTGATCGGTCCTCCGGTCCATCTTCTTCATACTTCCGTGTGTAACGAAGCGTCACATGGCGCTCAGCCTATGGCCGGCCGCCGCAATGTTCTGCCTCAGCCGGTGATAGGCTGAGCACCATGTGACGCTTCGTTACACCCGGAAGTATGAAGGAGATGGACCGGAGGACCGATCAGCTATAGTGGCGCTCCGCGGGAACCCAGAGAGGTGAGTGATGGTTCATTTTCATTTATTTTGCAGCCCGGGCAGGATGGAGCAGGAATACTCTGCACTAGAGTACTCCTTTAAGGCATCACTATTACTTTAAAAACTTTTGAAACATCACAAAGACATGACAAAAGTTTTGATCTTTCGTGATCTTGGTGCTAACTAAGACTATTTTCTAGATTTAGAAGAAATATGTGGCTGTATTCCCCAGCTTTCTGCTTGAGATGACTTGTTCGAGAGATGGGCTCCATTGTAATTCTGTGGAGCGCTTCACCTACAACAAGTTGGATGAAGTGGTAATCCAGGGAGTGAAGCACACAGCTGTGCACTTCTACCTGCTGTATCTAATGTTCAGCAGTCTCTGCACCAAGACCCTTACCATCAAAACTTTTAACATGTTTGGTGTGAGATTGCAACATGATATTGTGACACAAATTATACATCCTGAGATATATGTGCCATGTTTGTCTAGATGTTGACACCCAGTGATTATATGTAAATTAAAGCGTACCCTCCCCCCAAAAAAGGTTATATGTTACTCAGTATTTAATCCTGATCATTAGAGATGAGCGAATTTAAAAATTCAATTCGGCCAATTCGCCAAATTTTCCCCAAAAATGTGTTTCAGTCTGAATTTATTTGCGGCGAATCACTATTAAAAACTGCTATTTCTGGCCTACAGAGAGCCTCAATAGGGGTGTAGAACACTTTGCCTTGCTGTAAAATGCATAGAGTGTGTGCTGGGTTAGTGAAATAATACTGAACATCACAGGTGTTACTATTATAATAACTGTTACAGAGTAGCACAATGAAAGAGCCTGGAGGTGGCATCAGTATGAGGAGCCCATATAGTGGCTGAATGACACAGCGTGGAGCTGGCAGCAGCATAAGGAGACCACATAGTGGCTAAATGACACAGCCTGGAATTGGCGGCAGAATATAGTGGCTGAATGACACAGCCTGGAAGTGGCAGAAGCATGAGGAGACCGTATAGTGGCTTAATGACACAGACTGGAGTTGGCGGAAGCATGAGGAGAACATATAGTTGCTGAATGACACAGCCAGGAGGTGGCAGCAGCATGAGGAGAACATATGGAGGCAGAATGAGACAGTCTGGAGGTGGCATCAGCATGAGGAGAACATATGGTGGCAGAATGAGACCGCCTGGAGGTGACATCAGCGCAAGGAGAATATATGGTGGCAGAATGTGACAGCCTGAAGGTGGCAGCAGCATCAAGAGTCCTGAAAGTGAGCCGGTGACCGAGTGGTGTGGTGGGTGGCAATACCAGTACCCGGTGACAAAGGTGGGTAAAAAAATGGAGAACTTGGCATCAGATGTGTGGCAACAGTCAGGTGGCAGGATCAGAATAGTAGCTGAGGCAGGTAGGCAGAAGAAAATGGTCTCTTTTGTAAAAGTGTGCACAAGTAAGTATTGAGGATATGCATTAGGTAAAAATTAACTTTTAATAATATGATTGGGATAAAATATATGGACCCAAATTTATTTTTTAAATCAAACAAAAGGAAAGGTGTGCAAAAACACCATGTGCCACCTACACCACCATGTATTGATGTGAAGCAAAGACCTCTAAAAGGTGGAAGAGAACAACGTATGGTTCACTGAAACCAGTGAGGGTAAAAACTTCCCCTATAAGGCCCTACTCTTGCATTTTTAATTCCCTTCTTGGCAAGTGTTATTCAACTTAAAAAGGGTGGCCCCACACAGGAACCTTTCCCTATTTCCACCTACAAACACTACAATTTCCCAGGGTTTTTAGGTGGTAATAGGGATTAGTTCCTGTGTGGAGCCACCCTTTTTAAGACGAGTAACACTTTCCTCGAAAAGGTGGAAGGGAACAATGTATTGTCCATTGTAGCAGGTGGGGGTAAAAAGTTCCCCTGTAAGGCCCTACTTTTGACCTACTAATTGCCTTCTTGGCAAGTGTTATTCACCCTAAAAAGGCCAACCCCACACCGGAAACTCTCTCCACCTAAAAACCCTGGGAAATGGCAGTGTTTGTAGGGGGAAATAGGGAGAGTTTCCTGTGTGGGGCTGCCCTTTTTAGCACGAGTAACACTTGCCAAGAAGGGAATTAATAATAATAATTAATAATGCTAGAGTAGAGCCCTACAGGGGAAGTTTTTACTCCCACCGGTTACAATGGACCATACATTGTTCCCTTCCACCTTTTAGAGGTCTTTGCATCACAACAATACTCGGTGGTGTAGGTGGCACATGGTGTTTTTTGCACACCATTCCTTTTGTATGATTTCAAAAAAATCTTCGATCCATATATTTTATTCTAAGAATATTATTAAAAGTTACCGTATTTATCGGGGTATACCACGCACCGGCCTATAACACGCACCCTCATTTTACCAAGGATATTTGGGTAAAAAAAGTTTTTTACCCAAATATCCATGAAAAAATGAGGGTGCGTGTGTGTGCGTGTATACCCCGATATACCCCCAGGAAAGGCAGGGGGAGAGAGGCCGTCGCTGCCCGCTTCTCTCCCCCTGCCTTTCCTGGGGGTCTAGAGCGCTGCTGTAGGCCCTTTTCACCCCCTGGTTATCGGCGCCGCTGCCCGTTCTGTCTCCCTGACTATCGGTGCCGGCGCCGATAGCCAGGGGGAGAGAAGCGGCGCCGACAGCCAGGGGAAGAGAAGGGGCAGCGGCACCCATTGCCGGCGCCGCTGCCCTGTTGCCTCCCCCCATCCCCGGTGGCATAATTACCTGAGTCCGGTCCGCGCTGCTCCAGGCCTCCGTCGTGCGTCCCCAGCGTCGTTGCTATGCACGGCGCGGCGCTCTGACGTCATGCGCCGCGCCGTTCAGCGCATAGCAACGACGCCGGGGACGCACGACGGAGGCCTGGAGCAGCGCAGACCGGACTCAGGTAATTATGCCACCGGGGATGGGGGGAGGCAACGGGGCAGCGGCGCCGGCAATGGGTGCCGCTGCCCCTTCTCTCCCCCTGGCTGTCGGCGCCGCTTCTCTCCCCCTGGCTATCGGCGCCGGCACCGATAGTCAGGGAGACAGAACGGGCAGCGGCGCCGATAACCAGGGGGTGAAAAGGGCCGACAGCAGCGCTCTAGACCCCCAGGAAAGGCAGGGGGAGAGAAGCGGGCAGCGACGGCCTCTCTCCCCCTGCCTTTCCTGGGGGTGTATCGGCGTATAACACGCACACAGACTTTAGGCTAAAAATTTTAGCCTAAAAAGTGCGTGTTATACGCCGATAAATACGGTAAGTTTTATGTAATGCATATCCTCAATACTTACTTGTGATCTGATGCGGAGTAATGTCTGTAACTGGGGAGCAGTGCCTTAAATATGTTTAGCACTATCCATATTTGTGAAGTGTTGGTGTGGCACCATGGTCAATATACTCATGGCATTGGTGGATGGAAATCCTGGCTGATCCACGCCTGATTCATCTTCACAAAGGTCAGTCTCTTCCCTTTTTTCCATGGACAGACGAATTCTCCTTGGGGTTACTATGGCCCCCTGCCTCACTAAACACCCACTCTGATTACACACTCTTGGCCTGGCAGAACTGCTTTTCCAGGGCAAACTCTGCTAGTTGCGGCCAAAAATCAAGTTTGGCTGCCCAGAAGTCCAGTGGATCTTCAAGGTGGGTTGGCATGGTCAAGTCAAGGTATGCCACCACCTGCTGGTTCAGATCCTGCTTCAGGTCTACCTGCTGCTGGGGGATGCTGTTCTGATGCTGCAGCTCAAGGAGGGTGTGTTTTGCAGTGTACGAGTGGCTGAAGTGCATGCAAAGTTTCCTCTCCATTGTAAGGATGTCTTGCAGATGGGGGAACACTTCAGGAACATGACAACCAGATTGAACATTTGTGCCATGCAGGGTGCATGTCGCCAAGCTGACAAGATGTTCTTCCCATTGTCAGTCACCATGGTTTCCATTTCCAGTTTTCGTAGAGTAAGCCATGATTCGTTTTCTTGATGAATTACTTTTAGCAGTTCCTCCCCTGTGTGACTCATTTCTCCAAGGAAGCCACTTCTGCTATGCTGCGACTTTATGCTGCGACCTCTGCCTGATGAATTTAGGCCTCTGCCACTCCTCTATGCACGTTCTGGCACTTCTCTGCCTCACATACTGAGTGAGTACAATACGCTCCCCTATGCTTAAAAAAGCATTTTTCTACAACACCAGCAAGTGTGTACTTTTGCCTGGCCTTTCACAGCATCTGGGCCCTTAATACTTTAACAAGAACATAATGGTACATCACCTATGTGTACTTATGTGGTATGCACTTATGAGGGGAGGGCATTGCTCCAGTAAGCTTAAAACATTATTTGTCTACAACACCAGCAGGTGTGTACTTTTCCCTGGCCTTTCACAGTATCTAGGCCCTTAAGACTTTAACAGGAACAAAATGGTCCACCACTTAGATGTATGCACAGGTTACACTTAACCCCTTAAGGACCCAGCCCATTTATACCTTAAGGACCCGGCCACTTTTTGAACATCTGACCACAGTCACTTTAAACATTAATAACTCTGGGATGCTTTTACTTTTCATTCTGATTTCGAGATTGTTTTTTCATGACATATTCTACTTTATGTGAGTGGTAAATTTTTGCCGATATTTGCATCATTTCTTGGTGAAAAATGCAAAAATTTGATGAAAAAATTGGAAATTTTGCTTTTTTTTTTTTTTTTTTACTTTGAAGCTCTCTGCTAATAAGGAAAATGGATATTCCAAATAAATTATATATTGATTCACATATACAATATGTCTACTTTATGTTTGCATCATAAAGTTGACATGTTTTTACTTTTGGAAGACATCAGAGGGCTTCAAAGTTCAGCAGCAAATTTCCAATTTTTCACAAAATTTTCAAAATCGGAATTTTTCAGGGACCAGTTAAGTTTTGAAGTGGATTTGAAGGGCCTTCATATTAGACATACCCCACAAATGGCCCCATTATAAAAACTTCACCCCTCAAAGTATCCAAAATGACATTCAGTAAGTGTTTCACAGGAATAGCAGCAAAGTAAAGGAGAAAATTCAAAATTTTCATTTTTTACACTCGTATGTTCTTGTAGACCCAGTTTTTGAAGTGGTAATAGGAGAAAGCCCCCCAAAATTTGTAACCCAATTTCTCTTGAGTAAGGAAATACCTCATATGTGTGTGTCAAGTGTTCAGAGGGCGCAATAGAGGGCTCAGAACGAAGGAGCAACAATGGGATTTTGGAGAGTGAATTTTGATGAAATGGTTTTTGGGGGACATATCAAATTTAGGAAGCCCCTATGGTGCCAGAACAACAAGGGGTCCAGCGAGCCTTAACACCCCACAGGTGTTTGACGACTTTTCATTAAAGTCGGATGTGTAAATGAAAAAAAAAATTTTTTCACTAAAGTGCATTTTTTTCCCCAAATTTACAATTTTTTCAAAGGGTAATGGGAGAAAATGCCCCCCAAAATTTTCATCCCCATCTTTTCTGAATATGGAAATACCCCATATTAGGACGTAAAATGCTCTGCAGGTGAACTACAATGCTCAGAAGAGAAGGAGTCACATTTGGCTTTTGGAAAGCAAATTTTGCTGAAATGGTTTTTGGGGGCATGTCACATTTAGGAAGCCCCTGTGGTGCCAGAACAGGAAAAAAAAACATATGGCATACTATTTTGGAAACTACACCCCTTAAGGAACATAACAAGGGGTACAGTGAGCCTTAACCCCTCACAGATGTTTGACAAATTTTTGTTAAAGTTGGATGTATAAATGAAAAATTTTCACTAAAATGCTGTTTTCCCCCCCAAATTTTACATTTTTACAAGGGGTAGTAGGAGAAAATGACCCCCAAAATTTGTAACTTCATTTCTTCTCAGTATGGAAATACCCCACGTGTGGACGGCAAGTGCTCTGCTGGCGCACTACAATGCTCAGAAGAGGAGGAGCGCCATTGAGCTTTTGGAAAGTGAATTTGTTTGGAATGGAAGTCATGGGCCATATGCATTTACAAAGCCCCCGTGGTGCAAGAACAGTGGACCCCCCCACATGTGACCCCATTTTGGAAACTACACCCCTCACAGAATTTAATAAGGGGTGCAGTGAGTATTTAGACCCTCCTGGTGTTTGACAGATCTTTGGAACAGTGGGTTGTGCAAATGAAAAATTAAATTTTTCATTTTCACAGACCACTTTTCCAAAAATCTGTCAGAAACCTGTGGGGCGTAAATGCTCACTGTACCCCTTATTACATTACGTGAAGGGTGTAGTTTCCAAAATGGGGTCACACGGGGGGGGGGGTCCATTGTTCTAGCACTATGGGGCTTTGTAAACACACATGGCCTTCAATTCCGAACAAATTTTCTCTTCAAAATCCCAATGGTGCTCCTTCTCTTCTAAGTATTGTAGTTCACCCGCACAGCACTTTACATCCACATATGGGGTATTTTCTTAGAAGAAGTGAGGTTACAAATTTTGGGGGGCTTTATTCCTATTTTCCCTTGTGAAAATGAAAAATTTAGAGTAACACCAGCATTTTAGTGAAAACATTTTTTTTTTCATTTTCACATCCAAATTTAATGAAAATTTGTCAAACACCTGAGGGGTGTTAAGGCTCACTATATCCCTTGTCACGTTCCGTGAGGGGTGTAGTTTCCAAAATGGGGTCACATGTGGGTATGTATATTTTTTCCGTTTATGTCAGAACCGCTGTAATATCAGCCACCCCCTGTGCAAATCCCCAATTTAGGCCTCAAATGTACATGGTGCGCTCTCACTCCTGAGCCTTGTTGTGTGTCCGCAGAGCATTTTATGCCCACATATGGGGTGTTGCCGTACTCAGGAGAAATTGCGTTACAAATTTTTGGGGTCTTTTTTTGCTTTTACCGCTTGTGAAAATAAAAAATATGGGGCAACTCCAGCATGTAAATGTAAAATCTTTTATTTTTTTACACTAACAGGCTGGTGTAGCCCCCAACTTTACCTTTTCATAAGGGGCAAAAGGAGAAAAAGCCCCCCAAAATTTGTAGTGCAATTTCTCCCAAAATACCCCATATGTGGCCCTAAACTGTTTCCTTGAAATACAACAGGGCTCCGAAGTGAGAGAGCGCCATGCGCATTTGAGGACTACGTTAGGGATTGCATAGGGGTGGACATAGGGGTATTCTACGCCAGTGATTTCCAAACAGGGTGCCTCCAGCTGTGGCTAAACTCCCAGCATGCCTGGACAGTCAGTGGCTGTCCAGAAATGCTGGGAGTTGTTGTTTTGCAACAGCTGGAGGCTCTGTTTTGGAAACACTGCCGTACAATATGTTTTTCATTTTTATTGGGGGGGGGGACAGAGTAAGGGGGTGTATATGTAGTGATTTACCCTTTATTATGTGTAAGTGCAGTGTAGTGTTTTTAGGGTGCATTCGCTGCCACGGCGATCTGATCATCCAGCATGGTGGCCGGAGGTCCCCTCACCTTGCTACGGCTGTCTCTCGGGGTCTTCTGCTCTGGTCTGCGATCGAGCAGACCAGAGCAGAAGCTGGCCAATAATACTGATCAGTGCTATGTCCTATGCATAGCACTGAACAGTATTAGCATTCAAATGATTGCTATAAATAGTCCCCTATGGGCGCTATTAAAGTCTAAACATAAAAGGAAAAAATAAAAGAAAAAAAAGTTTGGAACAACCCCCTCCCCCAATAAAAACATAAATTGTCCCATTTTCCCTATTTCACCCCCAAAAAGTGTAAAAAAAAATGTATATACATATTTGGTATCGACGCATGCGTAAATATCCCAACTATTAAAATAAAATGTTAATGATACCGTGCGGTGAACGGTGTGAACCTAAAAAAAAAGTCCAAAATAGCTGCTTTTTTATAACATTTTATTCCAAAAATTTTTTTAATAAAAAAAGTATTAAAGATTTATATAAGAAAATACGGTATGAATAAAAAGAACAGATCTAGGCGCAAAAAATTAGCCCTCATACTGCCGCTTATACGGAAAAATGTCTTCAAAATAGGGGGATTATAAACGTACTAATTTGGTTAAACATTTTTTCTTTTTTTTTTTTTAAGCACAACAGTAATAGAAAAGTATGTAATCATGGGTATCAGTTTAATCATATTGACCCAAAGAATAAAGAACACATGTAATTTTTACCGTAAATTGTATGGCGTGAAAACAAAACCTTCAAAAATTTGCTAAATTGCGGTTTTGTTTTTAATTTCCCCACACAAATAGTATTTTTTTGGTTGCGCCATACATTTTATGGTAAAGTGAGTGATGGCATTACAACGGACAACTGGTCACGCAAAAAACAAGCCCTAATACTAGTCTGTGGATGAAAATATAAAAGAGTTATGATTTTTTGAAGGCGAGGAGGAAAGAACGAAAATTGAAAAATAAAATGGGCTGAGTCCTTAACCCCTTAAGGACTCAGCCCATTTTGGCCTTAAGGACTCAGACAATTAAATTTTTACGTTTTCATTTTTTCCTCCTCGCCTTCTAAAAATCATAACTCTTTTATATTTCCATCCACAAACTAGTATGAGGGCTTGTTTTTTGCGCGACCAGTTGTCCTTTGTAATGACATCACTCATTATATCATAAAATGTATGGCGCAACCAAAAAACACTATTTTTGTGGGGAAATTAAAACGAAAAACGCAATTTTGCTAATTTTGGAAGGTTTTGTTTTCACGCCGTACAATTTCTGGTAAAAATGACGTGTGTTCTTTATTCTGAGGGTCAATACGATTAAAATGATACCCATTATTATATACTTTTATATTATTGTTGCGCTTAAAAAAAATCACAAACTTTTTAACCAAATTAGTACGTTTATAATCCCTTTATTTTGATGACCTATAACTTTTTTATTTTTCCGTATAAGCGGCGGTATGGGGGCTCATTTTTTGCGCCATGATCTGTACTTTTTTTTGATACCACATTTGCATATAAAAAACTTTTAATACATTTTTTATAATTTTTTTTTTAATAAAATGTATTAAAAAAGTAGGAATTTTGGACTTTTTAAATTTTTTTTCGTTCACGCCGTTCACCGTACGGGATCATTAACATTTTATTTTAATAGTTCGGACATTTACGCACGCGGCGATACCAAATATGTCTATAAAAAATGTTTTTTACACTTTTTGGGGGTAAAATAGGAAAAAACGGACGTTTTACTTTTTTATTGGGGGAGGGGATTTTTCACTTTTTTTTACTTTTACTTTTACATTTTTTAACATTTTTTTTTACACTTGAATAGTCCCCATAGGGGACTATTCATAGCAATACCATGATTGCTAATACTGATCTGTTCTATGTATACGACATAGAACAGATCAGTGTTATCGGTCATCTCCTGCTCTGGTCTGCTCGATCACAGACCAGAGCAGGAGACGCCGGGAGCCGCACGGAGGAAGGTGAGGGGACCTCCGTGCGGCGTTATGAATGATCGGATCCCCGCAGCAGCGCTGCGGGCGATCCGATCGTTCATTTTAATCGCGAACTGCCGCAGATGCCGGGATCTGTATTGATCCCGGCACCTGAGGGGTTAATGGCGGACGCCCGCGAGATCGCGGGCGTCGGCCATTGCCGGCGGGTCCCTGGCTGCGATCAGCAGCCGGGATCAGCCGCGCATGACACGGGCATCGCTCCGATGCCCGCGGTTATGCTTAGGACGTAAATGTACGTCCTGGTGCGTTAAGTACCACCTCACCAGGACGTACATTTACGTCCTGCGTCCTTAAGGGGTTAAAGGGGTACTCGGGTGAAAACCTTTTTTTCTTTTAAATCAACTGGTGGCAGAAAGTTAAACATATTTGTAAATTACTTCTATTAAAAAATCTTAATCCTTCCAGTACTTATTATCTTCTGAATGCTACAGAGGAAATTCCTTTCTTTTTGGAACACTGAGGACATCACGAACACAGTGCTCTTTGCTGACATCTCTGTACATTTTAGCAACCATGCATAGCAGATGCATAGCAGATGCATAGCAGATGCATAGCAGATGCATGCTAAGGGCAGCATGGTGGCTCAGTAGTTAGCACTGCTGCCTTGCAGTGCTGGGGACTTGGGTTCAAATACCACTAAGGACAACAATAAATAAAGTGTTTTTATTATTATAAATAGACAATCAGTGGTTTGGCTTCTTCTCTGGGCTGGATATGCTACGAGTGTGTTGGGCTGTATTGGGTGGGTGTATGTATTTATAAGTATGTCAATGTGTATGTATATAAATGTGTGAATGAAGGAGAGTGACAATATAGTTAATCTGCTTGTGGTTTAGAGGATGGTGGTCAAAAATGTATTGTGGGTTAGTTAGAATGTGACTATGTAGAGGTGTGAAACTATGTAGGTGAAAAATGTGGTGTGACTCTGTATCAAATAAATCAATGTCTATGTCCAAGATATGAAAAATAATAATTTTATTGAGCTACAGTATAAAATTACATAAAATGGGAGTGCAGGATCCTTGCACTCACTAAGGCAATTACACTAATCAGATACAGTAAGTTGCCTAAGTTAGAATTAATAAAACATATGCGGCAAGTGTGATATGTGTCCAGATAATAATTAGTACCAGTAGAGTGTGGTAAGAGCGCCTGCAGTGCACTTGCAGGCGCTGGAGGCCCCCTATTTGGAGCCCACTGTTCGTGCAAAGAGCAACTCAGTTCAATAGACAAGTATAGTCAATAGGTTTAGCTGAATCCACCGGCCCTCTGGGTCACAACAGCACGGCGGCTGTATGATATGGTGAATATAGGCAGCACGGCAGCTGTCAATGACAAATCACAGCACGGCGGCTGTCATGAGATGAAGTCCGGCTGGTACACAGTACCGCTTACCCTTAGATGGAGGATGTGGCGGTCCTCAGTGTTGGAGTCGGGTACAGCGGTGCAGGGTCAGGTTCCAGCGGTCCTGGAGCCGGGCAGTAGTGGAGTCGGAGGATATGGCAGTCCTCAAAGATGGTGTCGGGCGCAACGATGCAGAGTCTGGTTGCAGCGGTGCTGGAGTCAGAGGACATGGCAGTCCTCAGTGGTAATGTCGAGCCCAGCGGCGCAGGGTCCGGGTGCAAGGGAGCACGGTCCGGAGTCCAGATGTAGGTCTTAAGTGGGAATGCCCGCTCCCAGGTCTGGTGCCTATGTGGAGGAGCGGTGCGTGAGGTGGAAATACAGCTGTGATGCCGGTCTGGGTCCCGGTGCAGTAGGGTGAGTTGAAGGGTGCTTCGCTGATGGTGCTAATATTATCTGTGTATGGATCAGACGCGTTTCAGTCTGCCTAGGACCTTCCTCGATGATCACTGAGGAAGGTCCTAGGCGGTTAAATTCTTGGTCAGATTTTTGTGTGGTAGATAGAGTACCTCCATGCTTTAGCGTTTCCCGTTATTATTATTATTATAATAACGTCAGCAGAGATAAATGGGGTCGCGATGTCATCAGAGAGCATTCCAAAAAGAATAGAATTTCTTCTGTAGTATTCAGCAGCTAATAAGTACAGAAAGGATTAAGATTTTTTAATAGAAGTAATTTACAAATATGTTTAACTTTCTGCCACCAGTTTATTTAAAAGAAAAAAGGTTTTCACAAGAGTACCCCTTTAACCCCTTAAGGACTCAGCCCATTTTGGCCTTAACCCCTTAAGGACCAGGCCATTTTATACCTTAAGGACCGGAGCGTTTTTTGCAATTCTGACCACTGTCACTTTAAACATTAATAACTCTGGAATGCTTTTAGTTATCATTCTGATTCCGAGATTGTTTTTTCGTGACATATTCTACTTTAACTTAGTGGTAAAATTTTATGGTAACTTGCATCCTTTCTTGGTGAAAAATCCCAAAATTTGATGAAAAAAATGAAAATTTTGCATTTTTCTAACTTTGAAGCTCTCTGCTTGTAAGGAAAATGGATATTCAAAATATATTTTTTTTGGGTTCACATATACAATATGTCTACTTTATGTTTGCATCATAAAATTTATGAGTTTTTACTTTTGGAAGACACCAGAGGGCTTCAAAGTTCAGTAGCAATTTTGAAATTTTTCACAAAATTTTCAAACTCACTATTTTTCAGGGACCAGTTCAGTTTTGAAGTGGATTTGAAGGGTCTTCATATTAGAAATACCCCATAAAAGACCCCATTATAAAAACTACACCCCCTAAAGTATTCAAAAAAACATTCAGTAAGTGTATTAACCCTTTAGGTGTTTCACAGGAATAGCAGCAAAGTGAAGGAGAAAATTCAAAATCTTCATTTTTTACACTCGCATGTTCTTGTAGACCCAATTTTTGAATTTTTGCAAGGGATAAAAAGGAGAAAATTTTTACTTGTATTTGAAACCCAATTTCTCTCGAGTAAGCACATACCTCATATGTCTATGTTAATTGTTCGGTGGGCGCAGTAGAGGGCTCAGAAGGGAAGGAGCGACAAATGGTTTTTGGGGGGCATGCCGCATTTAGGAAGCCCCTATGGTGCCAGGACAGCAAAAAAAAAACACATGGCATACCATTTTGGAAACTAGACCCCTCAGGGAACGTAACAAGGGGTAAAGTGAACCTTAATACACCACAGGTGATTCACGACTTTTGCATATGTAAAAAAAATATATTTTTTTTTACCTAAAATGCTTGGTTTCCCAAAAATTTTACATTTTTAAAAAGGGTAATAGCAGAAAATACCCCCCAAAATTTGAAGCCCAATTTCTCCCGATACAGAAAACACCTCGCATGGGGGTGAAAAGTGCTCTGCTGGCGCACTACAGGTCTCAGAAGAGAAGGAGTCTTATTTGGCTTTTTGAAAGCAAATTTTGCTCTGGGGGCATGCCGCATTTAGGAAGCCCCTATGGTGCCAGAACAGCAAAAAAAAAACACATGGCATACCATTTTGGAAACTAGACCCCTCGGGGAACGTAACAAGGGGTAACGTGAACCTTAATGCCCTACAGGTGTTTCACGACTTTTGCATATGTAAAAAAAAATATTTTTTTTTACCTAAAATGCTTGTTTTCCCAAAATGTTTACATTTTTAAAAAGGGTAATAGCAGAAAATACCCCCCAAAATTTGAAGCCCAATTTCTCCCGATTCAGAAAACACCCCATATGGGGGTGAAAAGTGCTCTGCTGGCGCACTACAGGTCTCAGAAGAGAAGGAGTAACATTTGGCTTTTTGAAAGCAAATTTTGCTCTGGGGGCATGCCGCATTTAGGAAGCCCCTATGGTGCCAGAACAGCAAAAAAAAAACACATGGCATACCATTTTGGAAACTAGACCCCTCGGGGAACGTAACAAGGGGTAATGTGAACCTTAATACCCTACAGGTGTTTCACGACTTTTGCATATGTAAAAAAATATATATTTTTTTTACCTAAAATGCTTGGTTTCCCAAAATTTTTACAATTTTAAAAAGGGTAATAGCAGAAAATACCCCCCAAAATTTGAAGCCCAATTTCTCCCGATTCAGAAAACACCCCATATGGGTGTGAAAAGTGCTCTGCTGGCGCACTACAGGTCTCAGAAGAGAAGGAGTCACATTTGGCTTTTTGAAAGCGAATTTTGCTCTGGGGGCATGCCGCATTTAGGAAGCCCCTATGGTGCCAGGACAGCAAAAAAAAAAACACATGGCATACTATTTTGGAAACTAGACCCCTCGGGGAACGTAACAAGGGGTAATTTGAACCTTAATACCCTACAGGTGATTCACGACTTTTGCATATGTAAAAAAAATATATATTTTTTTTACCTAAAATGCTTGTTTTCCCAAAAATGTTACATTTTTTAAAAGGGTAATAGCAGAAAATACCCCCCAAAATTTGAAGCCCAATTTCTCCCGAGTACGGCGATACCCTATATGTGGCCCTAAACTGTTGCCTTGAAATACGACAGGGCTCCAAAGTGAGAGCGCCATGCGCATTTGAGGCCTAAATTAGGGACTTGCATAGGGGTGGACATAGGGGTATTCTACGCCAGTGATTCCCAAACAGGGTGCCTCCAGCTGTTGTAAAACTCCCAGCATGCCTGGACAGTCAACGGCTATCTGGCAATACTGGGAGTAGTTGTTTTGCAACAGCTGGAGGCTCCGTTTTGGAAACAGTGGCGTACCAGACGTTTTTCATTTTTATTGGGGAGGGGGGTTGTATAGGGGTATGTGTATATGTAGTGTTTTTTACTTTTTATTTTATTTTGTGTTAGTGTAGTGTTTTTAGGGTACAGTCGCACGGGCGGGGGGTTCACAGTAGTTTCTCGCTGGCAGTTTGAGCTACGGCAGAAAATTTGACGCAGCTCAAACTTGCAGCCGGATACTTACTGTAATCCTCCGCCCATGTGAGTGTACCCTGTACGTTCACATTGGGGGGGGGGGGGGGAATCAGTGCAAAACTACAACTCCCAGCATGTACGGTCTATCAGTGCATGCTGGGAGTTGTAGTTTTGCAACCGCTGGAGGCTCCGTTTTGGAAACAGTGGCGTACCAGACGTTTTTCATTTTTATTGGGGAGGGGAGGGGGGCTGTGTAGGGGTATGTGTATATGTAGTGTTTTTTACTTTTTATTTTATTGTGTGTTAGTGTAGTGTAGTGTTTTTAGGGTACAGTCGCATGGGCGGGGGGTTCACAGTAGTTTCTCGCTGGCAGTTTGAGCTGCGGCAGAAATTTTGCCGCACCTCAAACTTGCAGCCGGATACTTACTGTAATCCTCCGCCCATGTGAGTGTACCCTGTACGTTCACATTGGGGGGGGGGAACATCCAGCTGTTGCAAAACTACAACTCCCAGCATGTACGGTCTATCAGTGCATGCTGGGAGTTGTAGTTTTGCAACAGCTGGAGGCACACTGGTTGTGAAACACAGAGTTTGGTAACAAACTCAGTGTTTTGCAACCAGTGTGCCTTCAGCTGTTGCAAAAGCTACAACCCCCAGCATGTACGGACAGCGGAAGGGCATGCTGGGTGTTGTAGTTATGCAACAGCTGGAGACACACTGGTTTGCTACTTAACTCAGTGTGCCTTCAGCTGTTGCAAAACTACAACTCTCAGCAGTCACCGACAGCCAACGGGCATGCTGGGAGTTGTAGTTATGCAACCACCAGATGCACCACTACAACTCCCAGCATGCACTTTAGCTGATTGTGCAAGCTGGGAGTTGTAGTTACACAACAGCTGAAGGTACACTTTTCCATAGAAAGAATGTGCCTCCAGCTGTTGCAAAACTACAAGTCCCAGCATGCCCATGCTGGGAGTTGTGGTGGTCTGCCTCCTGCTGTTGCATAACTACAGCTCCCAGCATGCCCTTGTTGCATGCTGGGAGCTGTTGCTAAGCAACAGCAGGAGGCTGTCACTCACCTCCAACGATCCTCGCTGCACCAGGTCAGTCCCTCGTCGTCTCCGCCGCCGCCGCTGCTCCTGGGGCCCCGATCCCAACAGGGGCGCCGGGGATCGGGGTCCCCAGCACCCGGGGTGCACGTCCCGCACCCGCTCACGTCCTCCGGAAGAGGGGCGGAGCGGGTTGCGGGAGTGACACCCGCAGCAGGCGCCCTGATTGGTCGGCCGGTAATCCGGCCGACAAATCAGGGCGATCGTGAGGTGGCACCAGTGCCACCTCACCCCTGCTGGCTCTGGCTGTTCGGGGCCGTCGGAGACGGCCCCGAACAGCCTGTAATTTCGGGTCACCGGGTCACTGGAGACCCGATTGACCCGGAATCCGCCGCAGATCGCTGGACTGAATTGTCCAGCGATCTGCGGCCATCGCCGACATGGGGGGTCATAATGACCCCCCTGGGCGATATGCCCCGATGCCTGCTGAACGATTTCAGCAGGCATCGGGGACCGGCTCCTCTCCAGATGGTTGCGGGGGGCCGGTAAAACACATGACGTTCTCATACGTCATGTGTCCTTAAGGACTCGGAAATGGAGACGTATGAGAACGTCATGTGTCCTTAAGGGGTTAAGGACTCAGACAATTTAATTTTTACGTTTTCATTTTTTCCTCCTCGCCTTCTAAAAATCATAACTCTTATATATTTTCATCCACAGACTAGTATGAGGGCTTGTTTTTTGCGCGACCAGTTGTCCTTTGTAATGACATCACTCATTATATCATAAAATGTATGGCGCAACCAAAAAACACTATTTTTGTGGGGAAATTAAAACGAAAAACGCAATTTTGCTAATTTTGGAAGGTTTTGTTTTCACGCCGTACAATTTATGGTAAAAATGACATGTGTTCTTTATTCTGAGGGTCAATATGATTAAAATTATACCCATTATTATATACTTTTATATTATTGTTGCGCTTAAAAAAAATCACAAACTTTTAAACCAAATTAGTACGTTTATAATCCCTTTATTTTGATGACCTCTAACTTTTTTATTTTTCCGTATAAGTGGCAGTATGGGGGCTAATTTTTTGCGCCATGATCTGTACTTTTTTGTGATACCACATTTGCATATAAAAAACTTTTAATACATTTTTTATAATTTTTCTTTTAATAAAATGTATTAAAAAAGTAGGAATTTTGGACTTTTTTTTTTTTCCGTTCACGTCGTTCACCGTACGGGATCATTAACATTTTATTTTAATAGTTTGGACATTTACGCACGCGGCGATACCAAATATGTCTATAAAAAATGTTTTTTACGCTTTTTGGGGGTAAAATAGGAAAAAACGGACGTTTTACTTTTTTATTGGAGGAGGGGATTTTTTACTTTTTTTTTACTTTTACATTTTTTTACATTTTTTTTTTACACTTGAATAGTCCCCATAGGTGCCCGCGGTTATGCTTAGGACGTAAATGTACGTCCTGGTGCGTTAAGTACCACCTCACCAGGACGTACATTTACGTCCTGCGTCCTTAAGGGGTTAAGGGGTTAAAGGGGTACTCCAGTGGAAACCTTTTTTTTTTTTTTTTAAATCAACTGGTGCCAGAAAGTTAAACAGATTTGCAAATTACTTATATTTAAAAATCGTATTCCTTCCAGAACTTATTAGCTGCTGTATTCTACAGAGGAAATTATTTTCTTTTTGGAACACAGAGCTCTCTGCTGACATCACGAGCACAGTGCTATCTGCTGACATCTCTGTCCACTTTAAGAACTGTCCAGAGTAGGAGAAAATCCCAATAGCAAACATATGCTCTTCTGGACATTTCCTAAAATGGACAGAGATGTCAGTAGAGAGCACTGTGCTCGTGATGTCAGCAGAGAGCACTGTGTTCCAAAAAGAAAATAATTTCCTCTGTAGTATTCAGCAGCTAATAAGTACTAGAAGGATTAAGATGTTTTAATAGAAAGATTTTACAAATCTGCTTAACTTTCTGGCACCAGTTGATTTTTTTTTAAATAATGTTTTCCACCGGAGTACCCCTTTAATAGAGGACAATATGGCTTTTAGTGCTCTGCTCACCCTAACTGGCTGGCTACTATTAGCTTTTCAGTTGTTGTACACACCAGTGCTGCAGCACACAGTTGCTGTGTACTACACCCAAAATTGTACTTTCTCTCTCAATCTCACTTCCTTCCCTATCATTGCTTTTAGGCTGGATTTGGGCTTGAATCGCTGCTGTAAAAAAGCTTTTCTGTGCAACACACACTGCTCTCTGTCCCTCTCTCTCTCTCTCTGCAATAGAAAGTTGATGTGACTGGGAGGTGAATCATTGCTGTAAATATGCTTTTCGGTGAAACACACACTGCTGTCTGTCCTCTCTGTAAGGTTGAAGTTACTGGCCGTAAGATGGCTGCCGATTATATAGGGCTTTGACATCACAGGGGTGGCTGGCTGCTGATAGGCTGCATGCTGCATGTGATTTAGGGTCATCCTGCCGACCCTTGTTCCTGCCTTCCCAGGATTCCTTGCCCTATGTCCTCACATGTGGATCCACCATTTTAGATGCCCTGGAGCCTGGACCGCACTAAATGGCGTTTAATGAAGAGATTTGCGTAATCGAATCGTGGTGATATTCGCATTCGTTGCGAATCAGACTTTTACTGAAATTCGTAACAAATTCGGATTCGTCAGATTCGATTCGCTCATCCCTACTGATCATGTACAATCCTCCTATCTGTTGCTCGCTTGGTTTGTCATTCTGTGCATTGAAGTGGGCATGTCCTTCACTCTCCATGACTCTGCTTCCTCCCTTAGTGCTGGGTCTCTTCATTCAATCACTGCAGGCTGCTCTGTAACCCCCTCTTCTCTGTTCTTCATGCCGCAGTTTGATAGGACAGGAGTGAGCACAGAGGCGTGTAAATCCCACTCTTATTTACTGGACTTTGTCCCTGCCTGAGTTTCAGCTTGCCAAAGATGATGCAGCAGCCATGCAGGATTATGTTTTGGATAGTATAGGGAACCCTAGTGGGCTTTTTAAATGGCACGATTTCTATCAAAAGGAAATACAATTTTCTGATGAAGTATATTAGAAAGGTTCATGTTTTGTCAAGATGAACAAAGGATATTCCAGGAAAAGCTTTTTTTTTTTTTTTCATATCAACTGGCTCCAAAAAGTTAAACAGATTTGTAAATTACTTCTATTTAAAAATATTAATCCTTCCAGTACTTATCAGCTGCTAAAGTTGAGTCGTTCTTTCTCGTCTGACAACAGTGCTCTCGGCTGACACATTTGTCTGTCTCAGGAACTGTCCAGAGCAGGAGAGGTTTGCTATGGGGGTGTGCTCCTACTCTGGACAGTTCCTGACACAAACAGAGGTGTCAGCAGAGAGCACTATTGTTAGACAGAAAAGAACAACTAGAGTATAGCAGCTGATAAGTACTGGAAGGATTAAGATTAATAGAAGTAATCTACAAATCTAGAAAAAAGTAGAAAAAGGCCAGCACGGCTGAATGAAATCTTCAAAGCTTTATTCACGAATCCTCGTTAAAAACCTTCATGGTGGCAGAAAGACACGGACATATACAAAAATAGAAATATTGCACATGGAAAAACAGTCCCAAACAAGGCTGACGCGTTTCAGGTTGCTATACCCTTACTCATAGCTTGCCAATACTCAAATGAGAATGCCTTATATACTGCAAGGCCATCCCTTCCATTAGGAAGGGGAGGGACATCTTATGTCAGTGTGCAATCCAACACAAGTAAAACCAGGAAAATACATGTATCATTAAAAAACTCACATATAAAATCCAATAGGACTATATAACAGCTATGGGAAACAAAACAAGTGGTGGACTTTTTAGTAATGTAGTATTAAGTCCGTCTTGTTATTCAGGCCATGCGGATATGTACAATTCAACAAGTAAATCCACATAATCTCTCTATTATGAAGAATACGTATAAGATCACCTCCTCTTTTACTTCTTTTGATTTTTTCAATGCCATAAAAACGCAAGGACGATATGTCTGAATTATGTTTAAGAAAAAAGTGTTTTGAGACATTAGACATGCTAGGTATCAAAGGACCTGCAGCATGCCTGATATGCTCCTGCATTCTCTTTTTAAAGGTGCGTTTAGTGCTACCTACATAATCCATTTTGCAAATAGTGCAGGTGACTCTATATATTATGAAGGTACTATCACAGTTAATAAACTCGCGAATCATATGGATTTTACCATCTATTGTGCCTTCTATTTTATTGCCCTTTGTTGCATAGGGGCACACCACACACCTTGCGTTACCGCACTTATGGAAACCTTTAATTTTCAGCCAGGTTGACTGCTCCTCCTCTACACAAACTGTCACGATTCGGCTTCCAGGTAGTGGATCCTCTGTGCCAGAGAGGGATTGGCGTGGACCGTGCTAGTGGACCGGTTCTAAGCCACTACTGGTTTTCACCAGAGCCCGCCGCAAAGCGGGATGGTCTTGCTGCGGCGGTAGTGACCAGGTCGTATCCACTAGCAACGGCTCACCTCTCTGGCTGCTGAAGATGGGCGCGGTACAAGGGAGTAGGCAGAAGCAAGGTCAGACGTAGCAGAAGGTCGGGGGCAGGCGGCAAGGTTCGTAGTCAGGATGGGTAGCAGAAGTTCTGGTACACAGGCTTTGGACACACTAAACGCTTTCACTGGCACAAGGCAACAAGATCCGGCAAGGGAGTGCAAGGGAGGAGACTAGATATAGCCAGGGAACAGGTGGGAACCAATTAAGCTAATTGGGCCAGGCACCAATCATTGGTGCACTGGCCCTTTAAATCTCAGAGAGCTGGCGCGCGCGCGCCCTAGAGAGCGGAGCCGCGCGCGCCAGCACATGACAGCAGGGGACCGGGACGGGTAAGTGACCTGGGATGCGACTCGCGAGCGGGCGCGTCCCGCTGTGCGAATCGCATCCCCAACGGCCAAGACAGTGCAGCGCTCCCGGTCAGCAGGACTGACCGGGGCGCTGCAGGGAGAAAGACGCCGTGAGCGCTCCGGGGAGGAGCGGGGACCCGGAGCGCTAGGCGTAACAGTACCCCCCCCCTTAGGTCTCCCCTTCTCTTTGTCCGGTAACTGCCTCCCCTGGGATGAGGACACCTGGAAAGAATGGAAGGTTTCCTCAACGGCAGGCAGTACAGCAGGAGTGGGAATGGGGAGGGAGGGCAGAGGGCGAGGCCTGGTACGGAGCAGTGTGACACCAGGACGGGGACCATGGGGAGGCACAGAGGCTTGCCTGACGGGACTGGGAGGGGGGGAGAGGCACTTCCTGTGGCAGGCAGAGTCCCAGTTCCTGATCTCCCCGGTGGTCCAATCAATGGTGGGGGAATGAAGCCGGAGCCAAGGCAGACCGAGGAGGACCTCAGAGGTACAGTTGGGGAGAATGAAGAATTCAATCCTCTCAAGGTGGGGTCCAATAGACATGAGGAGGGGCTCTGTGCGGTAACGCACGGTGCAGTCCAATCTGGCTCCGTTGACCGCGGATATGTAGAGCGGCTTGACGAGACGGGTCACCGGGATGCTGAATTTATTAACAAATGACTCCAAAATAAAATTTCCAGAGGCACCGGAGTCCAAGCAGGCCACGGCTGAGAGGGAGGAGTTGGCTGAAGAAGAAATCCGCACGGGTACCGTGAGACGTGGATGAGCAGATTTGGAACCAAGAGACGCCACACCCACGTGAGCTGGGTGCGTGCGTGCGTTTCCCAGGCGTGGAGGACGGATAGGGCAATCCACCAAGAAATGCTCGGTACTGGCACAGTAAAGACAGAGATTTTCTTCCCTGCGGCGATTCCTCTCTTCCTGGGTCAGGCGAGACTTATCCACTTGCATGGCCTCCTCGGCGGGAGGCCCAGGCGTAGATTGCAACGGATACTGTGGGAGAGGTGCCCAGAGATCTGAGTCTTTTTCCTGGCGGAGCTCTTGGTGTCGCTCAGAAAAACGCATGTCAATGCGGGTAGCTAGATGAATGAGTTCTTGCAGATTGGCAGGAATCTCTCGTGCGGCCAGCACATCCTTGATGCGACTGGATAGGCCTTTTTTAAAGGTCGCGCAGAGAGCCTCGTTATTCCAGGATAATTCTGAAGCAAGAGTACGGAATTGTACGGCATACTCGCCAACGGAAGAATTACCCTGGACCAGGTTCAACAGGGCAGTCTCGGCAGAAGAAGCTCGGGCTGGCTCCTCGAAGACACTCCGGAGTTCAGTGAAGAAGGCCTGGACTGTGGCTGTGGCAGGATCATTGCGGTCCCAGAGCGGTGTGGCCCAAGACAAGGCCTTTCCTGAAAGAAGGCTTACTACGAACGCCACCTTAGACCGTTCTGAAGGAAACAAGTCCGACATCATCTCCATATGCAGGGAACACTGAGACAAAAATCCACGGCAGAGTCTGGAGTCCCCATCAAATTTGTCCGGCAGGGACAAGCGGAGGCTAGGAGCGGCCACTCGCTGTGGAGGAGGTGCAGGAGCTGGCGGAGGAGATGGTTGCTGCTGTAGCAGAGGCAGAAGTTGCTGTAACATGGCGGTCAACTGCGACAGCTGCTGTCCTTGTTGGGCAATCTGCTGCGATTGCTGAGCGACCACCGTGGGAAGATCAGCGAGACTTGGCAGCGGCACCTCAGCGGGATCCATGGCCGGATCTACTGTCACGATTCGGCTTCCAGGTAGTGGATCCTCTGTGCCAGAGAGGGATTGGCGTGGACCGTGCTAGTGGACCGGTTCTAAGCCACTACTGGTTTTCACCAGAGCCCGCCGCAAAGCGGGATGGTCTTGCTGCGGCGGTAGTGACCAGGTCGTATCCACTAGCAACGGCTCACCTCTCTGGCTGCTGAAGATGGGCGCGGTACAAGGGAGTAGGCAGAAGCAAGGTCAGACGTAGCAGAAGGTCGGGGGCAGGCGGCAAGGTTCGTAGTCAGGATGGGTAGCAGAAGTTCTGGTACACAGGCTTTGGACACACTAAACGCTTTCACTGGCACAAGGCAACAAGATCCGGCAAGGGAGTGCAAGGGAGGAGACTAGATATAGCCAGGGAACAGGTGGGAACCAATTAAGCTAATTGGGCCAGGCACCAATCATTGGTGCACTGGCCCTTTAAATCTCAGAGAGCTGGCGCGCGCGCGCCCTAGAGAGCGGAGCCGCGCGCGCCAGCACATGACAGCAGGGGACCGGGACGGGTAAGTGACCTGGGATGCGACTCGCGAGCGGGCGCGTCCCGCTGTGCGAATCGCATCCCCAACGGCCAAGACAGTGCAGCGCTCCCGGTCAGCAGGACTGACCGGGGCGCTGCAGGGAGAAAGACGCCGTGAGCGCTCCGGGGAGGAGCGGGGACCCGGAGCGCTAGGCGTAACACAAACCATACTAGGAACAAGCAGGCTCGATAGAGTTGGAGCACGTCGGGTGGAAAACCGGATCCCTGGTTTGATGATTTTCCCTACTACTGGATCTGCTGCCAGTAGAGGTAGATGTTTGTTCACAATTCTTTTGATTTCATTGAATTCCAGACTATAAGTGGTGACAAAAGTCACCTGATCATGAGTACTGGAATGTTTCCTACCTGTTAACAGGTTGTTGCGGTCCATATGATCTACCCGAGCCCGGGCTTTGTTCAGGAGCCAAGGGGGATATCCACGCGCTGTCAAGCGGGTGCAGACCCTTTCGGCTTCCCTCTGATACACTTGTGATGAGGAACTGTTCCGTTTCATACGGATCAATTCCCCAACTGGTATGGCAGAAATGGTATGCTTAGCATGGCAAGAATCAGCTCTTAAGATAGTATTGCCCGTAATATCTTTGCGGTAAGGTTCTATTTCTACTTTTCTTGTTATGGAGTTACCCCGTAACAATAGATCCAAGAAGGGAACCTCCTGTTTGCTGTATGTGTACGTAAATTTTAGATTACAATGATTATCATTCATATATTGTATGAATGCAAATGCCTCCTTTGGATCGGATTTCCAAACCATAATCACGTCGTCCACATACCTCCCGTACCATGAGAGGCATGTGGAAAACCGATTCTGATCACAAAAAATGAAGTGCTCCTCCCACCAAAAAACATAAAGGTTGGCTAACGCAGGTGAAGATTTGGCCCCCATTGAGGCACCTGTGCGCTGTAAATAAAAATCCTTGCCAAACAAAAAGTAATTGTGCTTCAAAACATAATCCACCACCTCTATAATAAATTGCTGTAAATCAAAGGAATAATCTGAAAAACGATCCAAGATTTCCAAAATGGCAACCAGAGCCAAATTTTGGGGGATGCATGAATAGAGCGACTCAATGTCGCAGGTAATCCACGACAGAGAGTCGCTCCATGTGAATCCATCCATAATACCTAAAAGATGTTTCGTGTCTTTGATATAGCTTGGACAGAGGTTTACAATGGGTTGGAGAACAGAGTCCAACCACTCACACACATGTTCGTTTAGAGAACCGATCCCCGCTACGATGGGACGCATCGGCGGCGGGAATCGGTTCTTGTGCAATTTTGGTAGTGAGTGGAAGATCGGCAAAATTGGCGTCGGCACAAACATATAGTCCACTTCCTTCTGTGTTAAAATGGATCTTGACCTTCCCTCCTCCAGGAGTACTTTCAAATCCTTTTTAAATGTATCGGTGGGATCCCCACGAAGTTTGAGGTAAGTGTCTTCATCTGACAAAAGATTTTTATTTAATTTCACGTAAAGTCCAGTATTGAGGCATACAATTGACCCGCCTTTGTCGGCGGATCGAATAGTTAAGTCCTTGTTTTCTTTTAATTTTTTGATTGCGTTAGTTTGTTTCTTGGAAAGATTGTTGTGTTTTACTTCAGCTGATGCTTTTGCTTGTAACGTTATTAAATCCTTCATAATTAAATCCTGGAACCGATCAAAAATAGGAGGCCTAGTTTGTACTGGATAAAAATCACTGTTTTTTGTGAAAAAATTCTTTGCACTGCAGGTTTCTTCTTGTATTGTAAGACCACTACTTGCTAACGTGCATAGATCCCTATATGCCATTTGATCAGAAAGGGTCCGCATAACTGGTAACTCTGTATTACTTTGTATAGGTAGCTGTTCCACAATATTTGAAGGTTCATTATCTTGAAAAATACTATCTTCTATTTCGCCTTTGAAAAAATGTTTTTTCACCGTTAGCTGTCTCACAAATTTATTTACATCCAAAATAGTTTTGTATACATCAAAGTGGTGCGTGGGAGAAAAGCCTAGCCCTTTTGAAAGCACAGAGATTTCATCTGCCGATATGATGTATGATGAAATGTTAATGACTTGATAGTCATTTATTAGTTGTTTTTCCATTTCGTTTTGTTGCGTTCTGACGCTCTTCGTCCTATGCTTTCTGCCACCACGCCTACCCCGTTTTTTGACTGTTTCTTATCCTTGCGGTTTTTATTTTTGTTGTTCACATTTTGCGTTTCTGAATCTCCACTGGTGTCAGTGGTGTCTGATATTTCCGATGCATCGGACGTTTCATAATCCGATGAACCAAAAGTAACGCGTTGGGAGGTCTGATTTCTTTTGCCACGTTTATTGTGTTTTTTTAGGATCGATCTCGGAGTTTTAAAAACGTTTTCCCAATGTCCCCAATTATATTGATTATTTGTTTGAAAATCATGCACATCACGTTGGAATTTGACTTTTTTAGTTTGTTTGATAATGTCCTCCAATGTTTTTCTTTTTTCTTTTAATCGTTTGTCAAACTCTTCAAATTGAGTGGTATTAGCATACGGTTGTAATTTCTCTTGGGTTGTTTTTATATTGGTTTTTACTTCTATTAATTCCATTTCTTCAAACTCCACAATGAGATCGATCAACTTTAGGGAACTGTCTGTTAAAATTAGGTTCCATCTGGTTTGAAAATTCTCATTGAAGATAGAGGTAGGTATCTTTTTCAATCTTAGACCGCGTGGCACTAGTTGTTTTTCAATATATGTTTTAAGCGTAGTAATATCCCACCAAAGTTTTGTCTCTTTAGTCTGTAGTTTTTCCAAAAAGTGCATTAAACAATTTAAATCAATGTCCATCTTGACACTATCACTATTAAATAAGTCTTTTGCGGCATGAATACGTTCAGTACAATCATCCACATTCCTAAGAGCTTGTGTAGATAGTGCGATATTGTCCAATACTGCCTCTTGAGACGACATATTTAGTCAAAAAATTCACCCAGGGAGCACGAGGTGCTGAGGTGTGCACAAGTGAATAATAATCAAAAAAGGAAAAGAGTCTCAGCTCACCTGGGGCGTGCACGGCTACCTCCAACCAAAGTAGAAAAAAGTAGAAAAAGGCCAGCACGGCTGAATGAAATCTTCAAAGCTTTATTCACGAATGCCTCAATACTGGACTTTACGTGGAATTAAATAAAAATCTTTTGTCAGATGAAGACACTTACCTCAAACTTCGTGGGGATCCCACCGATACATTTAAAAAGGATTTGAAAGTACTCCTGGAGGAGGGAAGGTCAAGATCCATTTTAACACAGAAGGAAGTGGACTATATGTTTGTGCCGACGCCAATTTTGCCGATCTTCCACTCACTACCAAAATTGCACAAGAACCGATTCCCGCCGCCGATGCGTCCCATCGTAGCGGGGATCGGTTCTCTAAACGAACATGTGTGTGAGTGGTTGGACTCTGTTCTCCAACCCATTGTAAACCTCTGTCCAAGCTATATCAAAGACACGAAACATCTTTTAGGTATTATGGATGGATTCACATGGAGCGACTCTCTGTCGTGGATTACCTGCGACATTGAGTCGCTCTATTCATGCATCCCCCAAAATTTGGCTCTGGTTGCCATTTTGGAAATCTTGGATCGTTTTTCAGATTATTCCTTTGATTTAAAGCAATTTATTATAGAGGTGGTGGATTATGTTTTGAAGCACAATTACTTTTTGTTTGGCAAGGATTTTTATTTACAGCGCACAGGTGCCTCAATGGGGGCCAAATCTTCACCTGCGTTAGCCAACCTTTATGTTTTTTGGTGGGAGGAGCACTTCATTTTTTGTGATCAGAATCGGTTTTCCACATGCCTCTCATGGTACGGGAGGTATGTGGACGACGTGATTATGGTTTGGAAATCCGATCCAAAGGAGGCATTTGCATTCATACAATATATGAATGATAATCATTGTAATCTAAAATTTACGTACACATACAGCAAACAGGAGGTTCCCTTCTTGGATCTATTGTTACGGGGTAACTCCATAACAAGAAAAGTAGAAATAGAACCTTACCGCAAAGATATTACGGGCAATACTATCTTAAGAGCTGATTCTTGCCATGCTAAGCATACCATTTCTGCCATACCAGTTGGGGAATTGATCCGTATGAAACGGAACAGTTCCTCATCACAAGTGTATCAGAGGGAAGCCGAAAGGGTCTGCACCCGCTTGACAGCGCGTGGATATCCCCCTTGGCTCCTGAACAAAGCCCGGGCTCGGGTAGATCATATGGACCGCAACAACCTGTTAACAGGTAGGAAACATTCCAGTACTCATGATCAGGTGACTTTTGTCACCACTTATAGTATGGAATTCAATGAAATCAAAAGAATTGTGAACAAACATCTACCTCTACTGGCAGCAGATCCAGTAGTAGGGAAAATCATCAAACCAGGGATCCGGTTTTCCACCCGACGTGCTCCAACTCTATCGAGCCTGCTTGTTCCTAGTATGGTTTGTGTAGAGGAGGAGCAGTCAACCTGGCTGAAAATTAAAGGTTTCCATAAGTGCGGTAACGCAAGGTGTGTGGTGTGCCCCTATGCAACAAAGGGCAATAAAATAGAAGGCACAATAGATGGTAAAATCCATATGATTCGCGAGTTTATTAACTGTGATAGTACCTTCATAATATATAGAGTCACCTGCACTATTTGCAAAATGGATTATGTAGGTAGCACTAAACGCACCTTAAAAAAGAGAATGCAGGAGCATATCAGGCATGCTGCAGGTCCTTTGATACCTAGCATGTCTAATGTCTCAAAACACTTTTTTCTTAAACATAATTCAGACATATCGTCCTTGCGTTTTTATGGCATTGAAAAAATCAAAAGAAGTAAAAGAGGAGGTGATCTTATACGTATTCTTCATAATAGAGAGATTATGTGGATTTACTTGTTGAATTGTACATATCCGCATGGCCTGAATAACAAGACGGACTTAATACTACATTACTAAAAAGTCCACCACTTGTTTTGTTTCCCATAGCTGTTATATAGTCCTATTGGATTTTATATGTGAGTTTTTTAATGATACATGTATTTTCCTGGTTTTACTTGTGTTGGATTGCACACTGACATAAGATGTCCCTCCCCTTCCTAATGGAAGGGATGGCCTTGCAGTATATAAGGCATTCTCATTTGAGTATTGGCAAGCTCATTTGAGTATTGGCAAGCTATGAGTAAGGGTATAGCAACCTGAAACGCGTCAGCCTTGTTTGGGACTGTTTTTCCATGTGCAATATTTCTATTTTTGTATATGTCCGTGTCTTTCTGCCACCATGAAGGTTTTTAACGAGGATTCGTGAATAAAGCTTTGAAGATTTCATTCAGCCGTGCTGGCCTTTTTCTACTTTTTTCTACTTTGGTTGGAGGTAGCCGTGCACGCCCCAGGTGAGCTGAGACTCTTTTCCTTTTTTAATCTACAAATCTGTTTAACTTCCTGGAGCCAGTTCATATGAAAAAAAAAATGTTTTTTTACTGGAATACCCCTTTAAGCCTTTTGAGTCTTTTGATTGTATGTCCTGATATTGTGTCAAATGGGTTTTATGAGACATTAGAGTCCTTAAGTAAACTATATGAAATGTAACGATGGATACATATGTATGTCTTAGGCTGGGTTCACATATATCAGTTGTCTGGCACAGTTTCCCTCTGGCGTGCACCAGAGGGAAACTGATGCTAGAAACATAGAATGTGTCAGCAGATAAGAACCATTTGGCCCATCTAGTCTGCCCAATAATCTGAATCCTATGAATAGTCCTTGGCCCTATCTTATATGAAGGATAGCCTTATGCTTATCCCATGCATGCTTAAACTCCTTCACTGTATTTGCAGAGACCACTTCTGCAGGAAGACTATTCCATGCCTCCACTACTCTCTCAGTAAAGTAATACTTCCTGATATTACTGCAGAAACCTTTGCCCCTCTAATTTAGTTTTATAATTACTAAATGCTAGTTTGTTTGTTTTTTATGATTTTGGCCACTTCTGCTGAGTACCACAGTGGTCATTTCCTTTTTCTGCTTTTACTGACAAGTCTAGTGCAATTTTCTGTCTCAATTTTGATGCTGGATGGTTGGAAACGCCAGACAGCACTGGACTGCGTTCCCCTATCTGCCGTGCAGAAACAATGGACGTCGGATGCCACACAACTGACCACGACTTGTCATCAGTTGTGGCATCAGTTGCATCGAGATCTAGGCTGAGTTCACCTATGCCAGACATATGTGAATCCAGCCTTATCTTTTCTGCCCAATGACATACATTTATATCAAGGACTTAAAGGGATTATCCAGGAAAAAACGTTTTTTTTTATATATCAACTGGCTCCAGAAAGTTAAACAGATTTGTAAATTACTTCTATTAAAAAATCTTAATCCTTTCAGTACTTATGAGCTGCTGAAGTTGAGTTGTTCTTTTCTATCTAAGTGCTCTCTAATGACACGTGTCTCGGGAACCGCCCAGTTTAGAAGCAAATCCCTCTTCTACTCTGTGCAGTTCCCGAGACAAGCAGAAATGTCAGCAGAGAGCACTGTTGCCAGACAGAAAACAACAACTCAACTTCAGCAGCTGATAATTATTGAAAGGATTAAAGGGGTACTCCGGCGCTAAGACATCTTATCTCCTATCCAAAGCATAGAGGACAAGATGCCTGACCGCAGGGGTCCCGCCGCTTGGGCGGTTTACAAATATTGGCTATTACACTAAACTTCTTAATTTGTGCTTAAAAAATAAACACATTCAGTGCTCGAAATGCTGTATTTGTTTATCCAGCCTTCTACAAAATTGAATAAAAAGTGATCAAAAAGTGGTAAGTATCAAAAAGGGAAGCAATAAAAAAAAGTTTACATTGCAAGGACAAGCAAGTTTTTTTTATTTACTGCCCACACAGCGTTCCGCTCCCCCCTTTGGCGCCGTGAGTGAGTCACAGGCGTGCAGGCCGGTAAGGGGAGAAATGCAAGGGTTGGTGCGCCGGCCCCCTGATTATCTTCCCGCCGCCCCCCCGGACTATGTTCTCGCTGACCGCAGGATTTTCTTCCCGACGCCCCCCCATCCGGATTATCTTCCCGACGCCCCCCCGGATTATCTTGTCACCCATGTACACCCCTCTGTCATCCCCCATGCCCCCCCCTGTCACCCATGTACACTCTTCTGCAACCATCTGTCAAACACTACACCCCTCTGTGACACACTACACCCCTCTGTCACCCATTTACACTCCTCTACACCCTCAACACCCTTCTGTTACCCATGAACATCCCTCTGTAACACATGTACCCTCCTCTACACAACTGTCTCCCATGTACACCTTTCTGCACCCCTCTGTTACCCCTTTACACCTATATGCCCTGTATTCCTCCTCACTTGTAAAAGGGGAATCGGTGAAGACTTGTGGCTGGAAGAAATGACGACCCGCACCAGATGGAGAAGAGATGGGAACAACACAGATTTTAGAAGACGTCACTTGTGAGTTGCTGTATAAAGCAGTACTATAATCTACATGCTCACAGAATTTTTTTGCTCGTCAACTTCGGTGGGGGCTCCCCGCAAATATTTTTTTCCCCGAGGGGTTCCCCGAGTCGAAAAAGGTTGGGAAACACTGTATTAGGCAATTGGGGAATATAGCATCACCTTCATGAACAGTTACACCCATTCTGTTACGAGTTATGACAATAACATCCAGAATTGAACATTATCTTTGTACTGCAATTTGTATTTTGTGTTATAATAGTGTTTAATATTGTTGTAAAATTCACTCTATTAGGCCATGTTTACACGGCATAAAATGTGCGGAATGTCCACCTGGAAAACAGGGCCAGATATTCCGCACATTTGCCTGATCCAATGGGCGCTAGGACTGCTCGGATATGTGCCATCTTTATAGACGGCAATGCATTTCCAGGCAAAATTCCGGGCGAAGTCTATTCTTTCTGCGGACGCTGGAATATGGATTTCAGAAATTCCATCATGTGAACAGTGCAGCCAGTGCAGCAGAATCCCATTGAAATCAATGGAATGTCCTTTTGCCGTGTGAACATGCCCTTAGCCAGAGACCATTGACTGGTTGTAAAGATTTGGGAGGACTGAAACTCTCTTTCACAGTTTGTGAAAACTGCTCTAGGTGCTAACCTATCAATAAACTGACCTTGAATGTAACTAAGAGAGTGCTTTATTTTGATGATGTAATGGTTTTATAATAAAAGCTTTGAACAAATATTCAGGATTAATACTGAGTGTTGTGGAATTTTTAAAGCATATGTTTCCATGGTAGCAGACAACAAACAAAAACCTGTGTAGTCTGATCCTGCAGTGCTATTGCCATCCATCTGTTCTATACAGAACTATCCATCTATACAATAAAAAAAAAAGTTACGGACTTAGCCTTTACATTATATTGATTATTGTAATCTTTATTACTATTTACATGATACCAATGAAATAAAATTATACTTAGAAAAATAGTATTAGATTTACAAAATATTTTATATGTTTTTGAAAAAACAACAACAAAAAACACTTTAGTGTCATTTAATGGAAAATATAACTTTAAGGAATGATTTTACATAAAGCATATGGATGTATTTAGACAAAAATTTCAGTGTCTTGGCCAAACACAAGTGTGTGTGATTTATGGCTGCTGCATTCATTGGTTGGAATTATGCCGATTATTAGGGTTACGATCTGACAGTCCCCAAAGACACATTTCATATACATTTCTCTGTACATCACGTATTAGTGTGAACGTGCATGGTATTTTTTCCAACACCCTCCAAGTTTGCAAGCAGAGACCTTGCAGCTGTTTTATATACTTGGCAGATACATTTTTGGAGTAGTTTTTACAATGCAAACTTTTTCGCCATGCCTAGCAATGTAGGTGCTAAGTCCTTACAGCAGGCAGCTTTTCTCGGTGCTAAACATTAATTAAAAATCATAATGCTGTAACCTTAACTGTATTACATCACTGCCCTGCTTTACACTTTATGGCAGGACTTTCTTTCATACAGTGTCGTTTTAACTGCAAACATAATAGCCAAATTGTATTATTGGCAATTGAATAAAACTTGACAACCAGCAATTTAGAAAGTAAATTATGGTCAGTCCACAGCATCGCTCCCCAACCTCTTAATACCCTTGCAAATCACACTTGAATTTTCTAAGAGAGTCCAATATACAAAGTGTTGAAGATACAGAAGCCTGCCCTAAGAGAATAAAAAAAATACTGCTTTTTTTTAGTTTACCTGCCACACAAGCGGCATCCTATTTATAAGGAGCTTGGTTAAGCTGGCCATACGATTAAAGAGAATCTGATAGCTGTTCACCCGCACTCAACCCAGTATACTGGGTTGTAGTGTGGGTAAAGAGCTTTAAAATGAAATGTTACTCACTGATTTTAGTGGCCCCTGGGCTGTGATCTGTGCTTTTATTCCTATGGCACTCCAGCACGCATTGGAGGTGGGGAGCCTACTCACACAGCTCCCCTGTCTCATCAATCTTCACTCCCTGGCACGTCTTCTTTTGTGACGTCAGAGCCTGAGTGTAGTGCATAGCAGAATGCTCATGTGATGCCCGACACCTACCTCACGGAAGGATGCACGCCGGAGAGTGAGTATTAATGAGACTGGGGAGCTGTGTGAGCTGGCACCCTGCCTCCAATGTGTGCTGGTTGTTACGCCGAGCGCTCCGGGTCCCTGCTCCTCCCCGGAGCGCTCGCGGCGTTCCTCTCTCTGCAGCGCCCCGGTCAGACCCGCGCCCGCTCGCGAATCGCATCCCAAGTCACTTACCTGTCCCGGCCCCCGGCTTTCATGTCGTGGCGCGCGCGGCTCCGCTCCTTAGGGCGCGCGCGCGCCAGCTCTCTAAGATTTAAAGGGCCAGTGCACCAATGATTGGTGCCTGGCCCAATTAGCCTAATTTGCTTCCACCTGCTCCCTGGCTATAATACCTCACTTCCCCTGCACTCCCTTGCTGGATCTTGTTGCCTTGTGCCAGTGAAAGCGTTTAGTGTTGTCCAAAGCCTGTGTTTCCAGATCTTCTGCTATCCACATTGACTACGAACCTTGCCGCCTGCCCCGACCTTCTGCTACATCTGACCTTGACTCTGCCTAGTCCTTCTGTCCCACGCCTTCTCAGCGGTCAGCGAGGTTGAGCCGTTGCCGGTGGATACGACCTGGTTGCTACCGCCGCAGCAAGACCATCCCGCTTTGCGGCGGGCTCTGGTGAATACCAGTAGCATCTTAGAACCGGTCCACCGACACGGTCCACGCCAATCCCTCGCTGACACAGAGGATCCACATCCAGCCAGCCGAATCGTGACACTGGTGCACAATAGGAATAAAAGCACAGATCAAAGCACAGAAGCCACCAAAACAGTGAGTGACACTTTTACACATTTTAAAGCTCTTCACCCACACTATAACCCAGTATACTGGGTTTAGTGTGGGTGAACAGCTGCCAAACTCTTTAAGATAGTGTTCTGCTAATAGGTATTCCTCTCGACTCACTATAATATGCAAGTTCAACTTGCTTAAGCTTGCATATGTTTTTTAATAGGAGAAGTAAATGAGTGGATGCCAGAAACTTCTCGTAGAGGGTTATCTCCCATAGAAACAAAGGGACAGGTAATTTAGGAGAGAGCATCCCATACACATTTGAAAGTTGGCATGTTCAACCCAAATTGTTGGGTATAGTAATGTTTAATAGATGGTTTTGAAATATACAATGGGACTGGCTCATGTGCAAAATATTTGTCCTTTTTTTCATAATTTCTCAATTTTTAAATAGGTTGTCCAGCCCAAAAAAAACAGATCCCCTATCCATAGGATAGGGGATAAATGTCTGATAGCGGGGATTCCAATTGGCCATCGTGTTCTTCAGAACAGGGCCTTTGGCTCTCCACGCTTCCTGAAGCTGCATTTCATTCATTCCTTTCTTAAGGAATCACCGGAGATACCAGAGTGCTCCTATAGTCACTCCTATATCAACTGAGAAAATCTGCAATGGATGCATGAACAAAATGCAGCAGAAATGGACATGCTGATGTGTTCTAAGTAAAAAAATCTCTGCATTAAGTGGTTGATACTTGTTATAAATGACTATTCAAATCTCATATGGCCATGTGTAGATGACGCGAGCTGGACCACAAATATTATATACACCTAACAAGAAGGTATCAGCACCACCCCAATACTCAAAATATCAAAAGCTTTATAAAGGAAACATTACACATTACATTTAAAAACACAGAAAAGTCAAGAGGAATATATGCACATTGATGTACAGTACAGAAGATAAGGTGACCAGATTGATTAGGTCGGCATAGGGTATAAAAATATACATTACCAGCAAATATAGACAGTATATAAGCATAAGTTCATAGCCACAAATATACACAAATCAGTAAAGAGCATAAGCTCAAAGCAGAAGACCGAGGTAAGTATAACAGCATACAGAAGTGGATAACAAACTAGCTCATCTTATTGTACATAGAAAGAGGGAATACCTGCCATGCACCTAAACAAACCAGTATCACCAGTACCCCAACACTTGTCACACAAAACAAGCATTTGGGGTACTGGTGATACAGGTTTAAAGAACATGTCTGAAGTTTTGATCAGTCAATCCAATTGTCAATCCAAACAGAGTCCAATTGTTCAGACCTTGATTGATTACTAGAACCAGCAGCATATCTATGCGGCCAAGACAGGCCCAAAGACTTACATCATTCGACCGCCTCAGTCACGTGACACAGAGTGAATGACAAGAGAATGAGCTAAGCTTGCACTACTCCTTGCATGTTCTAGTGATCGGTCAGAGTCTAAACACTCACACCCCAACAGATCAAAGTTTTTGATATCTATCTCTGAAATGACAGTGCTCAGGGCTTAGTAAACTGACCTTTTAAGATTTTTCTTTCACATTAATGGTTATGTCATTTGACCTGATTGCATTATAAGTATAGGTCTGCAATTTATTTATAAGGAGGCCCTCCCAGCAACCCCTGCCAAGAGCATATATAGGGGTATAGATGGATTGGCTATGTTTGATACCAGTGCCAGATATTCTTTCCCATTGGAAGAAACATGCACACTTAGCTCAGCTCAATGGCAGGTTTGGACAACTTTTGTCTAATGTGCACGACCAGTTTGAAAGCGTTATCCCAAGATTATAAATTATCCCCTATCCACAGAATAGGTGGTGACCCGCTGATCACAGTGGGTCCAACCAGTTTTAATCTAGGGATGATAACTTTAAGTATTAGCTTGCATCCCAAGTGTATCCTCAGTATATCATTGTTTTAGGTTAAGTTAGGTTCTGAATACATTTAAGCTTACATCAGGCATACACATTTTTGTACTCTGAAAAGGTCTACCACTGAGCAGATGTGTACCAAAACTGTGCCCTTTTGACATTCAGTTAACAGGTTCATATCAGAAGAATGTTGCCTTTTTGTAGGGATGTGTAGTTACTGTAGTTGTTTTAGGGTTCTTGCCACTTATTAGTTTCTTAAACACCCTGACCCCTACAGACCAAAGTTTTGAAGTTTTCAAAAGTTTTTTAAAGTGACAGTGACACAAACTTTTTTGTTATTTTGTTTGCTGGCTACATGATAACTGAACCATGACTTGTCTTTTCTTTCTAAATGTGTGTAATGTTTAAAACCCATTAGACAGCAATAAGTGATAACATCTGGCAGAGACTGAGCTGAGTCACAGTTAATAAAAATGGGGAAAGGGAATTTTTATTTATTTTTAAGTAGAAAAAGCTTTAGCTAGAAAGCCAGGTCATCATGACGTGTATGTAATTGGAAGGGTTGAAACACTACTAAACCACCATGTACCTTTCCGTCAGGCTACTAAATGAAAACAGACCTAGAGTAGGGTGCTGTGCAGTATCTGATTTATTTAGGTTCCCACACATTCAAGTCAGACAAACCTTGCATGTCCTTTTTGGAGGGATAAATAATTTAGATTAGTGGTGGCCAAATAGTAGATGATAGATTGTAGAGGGGAGATGAACAGGTCATCCAGCTGTTTTGTTACTGACTTCAATGTAAAAATGGGAACACTTCTTCCTCTTTATTTTATGTTTCACTCTCAGCACATATCTAGTGAAATGGTCATACCAAATTTATATATGCACACAGGAGTCTTGACCAGTGCTATTATCTTGGTCTGAAGCTCTCTCACTCAGCTAAGGTTATCTACAGCCACAGTATACAGTGGGGCAAAAAAGTGTTTGTCAGCCACCAGTTGTGCAAGTTCTCCCACTTAAAAAGATTAGAGAGGCCTGTAATTTTCATCATAGGTATACCTCAATTATGAGAGACATAATGAGAAAAAAAATACATATAATCATATTGTCTGATTTTTAAAGAATTTCTTTGCAAATTATGGTAGAATCAATAACAAAAGTTCATCTGAATACGTTGTTATATACCTTTTGTTGGCAATGACAGAGGTCAAACATTTTCTGTAAGTTTCCACACACTGTTGCTGGAATTTTGGCCCATTTCTCCATGCAGATCTCCTCTAGAGCCCTGATGTTCTGGGGCTGTCGCTGGGCAACATGGACTTTCAACTCCCTCCAAAGGTTTTCTATGGGGTTGAGATCTGGAGACTGGCTAGGCCACTCCAGGACCTTGAAATGCTTCTTACAAAGCCACTCCTTCATTGCCCAGGCGGTGTGTTTAGGATCATTGTCATTAGTGTTGCTCGCGAATATTCGCAATTCGAATATTATTCGCGAATATCGCATATTCGCGAATTCGCGAATTTCGCGAATATAGCGCTATATATTCGTAATTACGAATATTCGTTTTTTTTTTTTTTTTTTTTTTTCTTCACAGTACACATCACAGTGATCACCCCTCTCTGCTTCCAGCTTGTGTGGTGTAAAAAAGGCTCTAATACTACTGTGTGAGACTGCCGTGCGAAAATTAGCATATGCTAATATGCGCATATGTGAATTTTCACATATGCGAATTTTGTATATGCTAATTTACACATGCCAATTTTCGTATATGCGAATTTTCGCATATACGAAAATAAAACGAGAATGTAACGAATATGCGAATATTCGCGAATATATGACGAATATTCGTCCAGATATTCGCGAATATTCGCGAATTCGAATATGGCCTATGCCGCTCAACACTAATTGTCATGCTGAAAGACACAGTCACGTTTCATCTTCAATGTCCTTGCTGATGGAAGGAGGTTTTTCACTCAAAATCTCATGATACATGGCCCCATTCATTCTTTCCTTTACACTGATCAGTCTTCCTTGTCCTTTAGCAGAAAAACTGCCCCAAAGCATGATGTTTCCACCCCCATGCTTCACAGTAGGTATAGTGTTCTTTGGATGCAACTCAGCATTCTTTCTCCTCCAAACATGACGAGTTGCGTTTTTACCAAAAAGTTCTACTTTTGTTTCATCTGACCATATGACATTCTCCCAATATTTTTTTGATCATCCAAATGCTCTCTAGCAAACTTTAGATGGGCCCGTACATGTACTGGCTTAAGTAGGGGGACACGTTTGGTTCTGCAGGATTTGAGTCCCTGTGGCGTAGTGTGTTACTGATGGTAGCCTTTGTTACTTTGGTCCCAGCTCTCTGCAGGTCATTCACTAGATCTCTCCGTGTGGTTCTGGGATTTTTGCTCACTGCTCTTGTGATCATTTTGACACCAAGGGGTGAGATCTTGTCTGGAGCCGCAGTGGGAGATGATCAGTGATCTTGTATGTCCTCCATTTTCTAATAATTGCTCCCACGGTTAATTTCTTCACACCAAGCTACTTGCCTATTGCAGATTCAGTCTTCCCAGCCTGGTGCAGGTCTACAATTTTGTTTCTGGTGTCCTTCGACAGCTCTTTGGTCTTGGCCATAGTGGAGTTTGGAGTGTGACTGTTTGAGGTTGTGGACAGGTGTCTTTTATACTGATAACATGTTCAAACATGTTCCATTAATACAGGAAACAAGTGGAGGACAGAGGAGACTCTTAAAGAAGAAGTTACAGGTCTGTGAGAGCCAGAAATCTTGCTTGTTTGTAGGTGACCAAATACTTATTTTCCACCATAATTTGGAAATAAATTGTTAATTAGACAATGGGATTTTATGATTTTTTTTTTTCTCATTATGTCTCTCATAGTTGATACCTATGATGAAAATTACAGGTCTCTCTCATCTTTTTAAGTGGGAGAACTTGCACAATTAGTGGCTGACTAAATATTTTTTTGTCCCACTGTATGTAGGGCAATGCTCCTAACATATACACACAGTCTATACTGTAAAATTCGCTGGGCAGTTGCAAAAAGACAACTGTGAAACTTGAAGGAGGTAAGAAGTTCACCACAGGCTTTCTCTTTCATGAGTAATGAGAGCAGAGCAGAGAATGTTTAGCTCAATTAATTCAACAACGCACTCATATTTTATAGCATGAGAACATGGGGTTCTAAGGTCAGGCAGGATCATTTGATAGGGTTTGGGTGGTCCTTGCATAAGCGGTTAACTTGTGAGCAAAATAAACCTTTCTGTTTTGTCTTTGTGTTCTCATATTTTTCTGTTTAAACATGTTTATGAGGTGATTATTATTATTTGGTGTCAAGTTCCCTTTCACTGGCAAAGAAGTACTGAGTGACTTTATTATCAGCCCTCTCTGCCAACAATACACCATGGCAGTCTTGCCACTGTTTCTATTGTATTTCCATTGTATGTATTTACCTGTGTTTTTTGGGTAACACATGTAGCAGCCCCTAGTATTGTGTCATCATGCTTTTATCTGTCCCCCAATTGGCACCAGTTCTTCTTCCAATGGTAATCCAGTCCACCATCTGATGTGCATATGAGAAGTGATTTGTTTTCCAAACTTTTTTTGTCTATTCTCTTTTCCTTACAACATCTTGGACTCTGTATAGATTAACTTCAGCTGTACTTGGTTATAAAATGTTGTTTTTTATGAACCAAAGTCATTTGCATAAGCAATACTTTATTGCTTTATTTAAATGTAAAACAGCAATTTGTAGGTTTAATTGCCTTAGTTAAAATTGTATATTAGAACATGAAATCAAACACAGCAACAGTGCTGTAAAGGGAATTTAGACCAATGGCACTGAGCTTTTTGTTTTATATTATTTACTTCATGTGGCTCTTCTCTTTTTCCCAAAATTGTATAACATAGTAAAAGAAAACACTAATCTTCATCCATGTTCCAAGAAAGATCAACGGGTGAAATCTAGCATAAAAAATCTGGAAACTATTTCATATAACAATACATTGTAACATAGTTTGTAAGGCTGCAAAAATACATATGTCTATTCAGTTTAACTTGGCCAGAGAAATATAAAAATACCTTCATAAATCCTTAGATCAATGACCCATATGCAGAATCTAGTAACTATATCCTGTATAGAAATGTATTCAGGCCCCTATTTAAAGGGAAACTAACAGCTGTTTTACCTGCACCAACCAAATCCAATACACAGGGGTATTGAGCAGGTCAGCCGGATTAAAATCATGAATTACTCACCCAGATCCGGAGATATACAATGATTTAGCTTCCATTTTTAATATGTTAATCACTGGCTCAGAGAAATCGAGGTGGAACCTGGCATATCCAGCATCCCTACCTCCTTTCCCTCTGCTCCCATATGCCGCAAACATCATGTATATTCATGAGATCCCCTTGGATCATGTGAGTGTGAGGTGGATGGGCATATGGGAGTAGAGGGGACGGAGGTAGGGATGTTGGATATGCCAGTTCTCGCCTCTATTTCGCAAAGCCGGTGATTATTCTATTAGCAATGGAGGCTAATACATTGTACGTCTGCGGATTCAGGTGAATAAATCATGATTTTAATCCAATTTACTTGCACTATAACCCTGTGAATTGTGTTAAGTGTGGGTGACCCATCTGTCAGCTTTATAGAGTTTTATAGACTCTGTCATGATCGATTTAGGGAACACTGCAGACTAGCGCTTGTCACAACCACTGTCCCTACCTACTTTGAAGGCAAGTGCGGGTGTGTCAGAAAACTCAGACAGTTTGGATCGGCAACAGTCAGTGGACAAGAGGTTAATCCAAAGCAAGCCAGCAGGTAAATACCAAGAGTGTAGCACAGTACACAGTCAGAATCAGAGGAAATGTCAAGGCTAGCAAGGGCCAAACCAGTAGGACTACAAGTCACAGAATGAAAAACAAAAGCAGAGTAAATATAAACAATGGATCAAACATAGAAGGTATAACATTTAGGAGGTAATAGAACAGTCAAATACAGGCAAAAGGTCAGGACAGGTAAGTCAAAAGACATGGATTAAGCACAGGGATACAAATGCTAGTGATGGGAAAAATGGGCAATGCAGGAGGGCTGGTCATTATAGAGACCCTGGGACATTCCCGTCAATGCACTGCAGGGAGTGGACATGCTTTGGGAGTGAGGCCAGGTACATTTATGACACTCACTGCTCTAAGAGCAGAGAATCTTCTTCTACGTTGGTCTTCTGCAGTGAGGGAGAAAATATTTTTATATTGATTTATCTGAACTAAGCTCATTTGTTTCTTAAAAGAAGTGCCATTATCCACAGACTGTATTGGATATTGCAGCTCAGCCCTGACTTAGAGGAGAACTCCAGCAAAAAATTTACTTATTCCATATCCATAGGAAGTGCAATATTTATTGTTTTGTATATCAATGTATACTTGTGAAAATATCAATAATAGTAAGTGAGTTCGAGAACACATGTGACATAGAGTAGAAATAGAACCCATAACAGATACTTTGTGTGACCCCACGCAAAGTAGCTGCCCTATCCTCTCCCTTCCACCTCTGTCCTGTCATCCACTGATGATGATTATTGTTTTATTGAGCCACTAATAACTGTAAGTCAAGAAATTTGATATCTTTGTCTTATCCATACCATCGAATGTACATTAGTAATCAGATTTTTGATTGGCTTTGATTGATTTGAGGGGCCCCTTACCTGAGGTAGTGATGGGGGGCTGTGCAGCTGCACAAGTGCACATGTGCCCCTGAGTAAGTCACTGAGGAGTGATGGAATGCATGGGGACCTTTCTGGGGGCACACCTGCTCCATTTTTGATTCTGTAATGTATTCTTAATATTTCTCTCTTGGCTATGCACTTTATTTACTCCTTTTTGGACATCTAGATAGCTGCTATAGTATTTGTGCAATATTGTTAGTATTTATGTGTTATTGAGTATAGGGGCTCATATATTGCTTACTGGAAGAGCAATAGGGTGTCCCTGAGGGGATTTCCCAGTGGGTTGTGGATCCCCTCTGTGGCTACAGGAGTATATGGGCTATCTGGCCCTCCTTGTTTTTAAATGTTTTTACAAATTTAACGCTGTGTATTTTTATATATTGTTTGCACAAATAAAGAGTCTATAGTGTATGATTTTGGTGTGCACCCCATTATGTGTTTATGCTTTTTAGAGCTAAATGTCGTCCTTGTGTAATTTAAACACTGGTAGCACCCATTGAGAGCTTAATTATAGGTTGAGCCTACTGATTTTTGTGTGTGGTGCAATTGCACAAGTTGCACGCATGGCCTGCCTGCCCTGGTCATTCATCTGCAATATATGGTGTATGACTCACATTTTCAGTTCATGTAGATGGCTGTAGTGTTTCTATATTTGTCTCAGATACTTCCTTTTCCCAAGCTTACTATGACAAGTTCCTTCTGATACTGGTGAGTAGTTTCATTTTGGTGGTCTCAGAATACAGTCCACCATTTAGAACTTGGACATCTTGACTGTGTTAGTACAGTTGTTAGTACTCATCTTACCTGGCTGTTATGAAAAGGCCTTGCATGGCATGTTAATGGATCAAATGAAACACCAGGAAACTGGCATAATGGTAGGAAAATGGCAAAGTGTTCAGCTTTTTTGTATGGTTATCTTTTATCTAGTTATGAAAAACATTAGGGCCCCTTTTAGATGGGTCAACTTTCATCAGACAATCGCCAATCTGAGTGATCAGAGCTTATTTACAGAGCTTTCACACGGTCCCATTAGACGTATAGGTGGGCCACACTAAGAGTCCCTAAATTGTTTAGGCAGCCCTTTAAAATCAATATTATCGGCCACACATCACATGTTTACACAGAGTCGTGTGCGGCCAATAACAATGTCATAAAAGGCTGAACTAAGGAAAAGTTCAGCCAGCAAATGGGCTGGCCCTTTTACATGGGCCCACTCTGTGGAAATGGCCTTTATTCAGATAATAATACAGATGCACAAACAACCGCGTGTAGATACGCAATGCCCTTTTAATTATGATCAGATGTATATATTACACAATGTTGAAAGACCAAAATTAGAGTGAACAGCTCATATTTAATTAATGTTATTATCAATGATTAGATATTAGTAGACAAGAAATAATGTGTTTATTTATATTGAGGCTATATATTTATTGTATTTTAAGGGTGGGAACACAGGGGGGTGAATCTGACATCTGAAGCGTATTCGCTGGCAGTCATGAGCGGATACACAGAGCTACGGCAGCAGCAGCATGTACTGTAGCTCGCTCTGCCGGAACTCTGTGACTGCCCGTAGCGCATCCGCAGAGTCAAATACTCTGCTGATCCTCCCCTCCCCCCCCCCCCCCCATAAAAGAGAAAAGCTTCCTAGGAATGGCAATAATAAAAATAAACAGTCACAATTAGAAACAGGTGAGCCAGTGTAGTGCCATATTTTGTGTTTTGCCATAGAATGTGTTACATGACTCAGCACTTTCCAGTGCTGGACTAAGACAGTTTCATTGGCTGACACGCGCACACCTGCCCCCTACCATTGGTTCCTGGGAGGGCTGGGGCTGTAGAGGTGAGAGTGCTCATGTCAGGTGACCACAAACATGCTCAATGGCAAAACACAAAATATGGCATTACATCGGCACAGGGCATCCAGAAGCACTGCACAACATAGGTATGGATGGTACATAACTAATAGCCAAGACTACAAGATCCATGAATATATGAAGTATGAAAAAGCAGTGGCACTCACTCAGATGCCTTTAATGTATTCCTTTAGCTTATCCATATACAAAAGCAGGATCCACGTGACGGACACCAGTATACTGATTTAGTATATGGATATGCTGAATAAATAAATGTTACATTGGAGGCATCTGGGTATGTGCCTCTGCTTTTTCATACTTCATATATACATGTATATTGGAAACTAACACTTCTTTCTTGAATTGTCTGCATAATATAGACAGAACAGCAGAGTTGGCAATCTTAAATGCGTATACGTATTCCAACACTATATTCCATTACGTTATGATCCGTGGTGGCCTGACATCTGGTATTTTCAGCAATCATGAGAAAAAAGGAGCCATAGCACTGCATTTGTCCCCTTCAGTGTTTCACCTCATGCACAGTGTGCCCTATCCACCTGATTGAACAAGGAAATGCAGCAACGCTATTTTCAAGTGAATAGAGCCAGCCGCAGTTTCCTACACAACCAGGTGACTAAAAGCAATGTTGTGCGATGAAAATCACTTTAATGGCAGTGGCAATGAATAAGAGTCAACTGGCAGAGAAAGATTAGATCATTACAGTTTAAGGCTGGGTTGTATTTGTCTGTCTCAGGGAACCCAGTCTAAAACTCAGTAGAACTGCGGACAAAAGTGCATCACTTGTCATTAGTTGTTTAGCATCCAGCGTCTAATATTTCTGAATGCCAAAAGGGGGAAGCATCTTGCTGCCATGCGGCGTATCCAACCATCTGGTGTCCAAATTGAGATGCTGGATGAATGTGAACTGTCCCATTTAAATGGATGGGATCAGTTTTATAAATTGTTTCCCTCCAGCGCTTTTTCTACAGTGATGGACGGAAACGTCCCTGATCCCAGACATATGTGAAGGGGGCCTAAGTGCTGTCTCTAACCATGCCTCAGTCTATGCAGCAAAGCTAACAAGTCAGCAGAATAAAACATGAAATATGATATTGTGACTGCTGCAGTGACCAGCTGGAAAATGAATGTTATGAGATAATACCTTGTTTACAATAAAATAGTAATAATGATAATGATAATTATACATAATAGTAATGACTTCTTATTGACAATATTAAAAAATTCTAGTTTTTAATGTACATGTGGTGAAACCAACATATTGCAGGCAGCACACAGAAAATTTCATCATATATAAAATGAATAAAGGACTTGATATTAAAACAAACCTTTGTAATGGTAGAATGAAACATCTTAGAAACATCTGCAAAAGCATAAACTGATTTTTTTAGGCCCAGACTTCAAAGTGAACCTGTGATAAAAAAAAAACAATAACAACATTTTTTTTCAATATGACCATCCACCAAAGCTGAATGGTGATCACTTGTGAGCAGGCAGGACTGTTTGAAGGAATTTGGGGGCCCCAAGCAAAATGGACACGGAGGCCCCCCCCCTTGATGTTCACGCACGTCACGCTCTAGGGCCGGTGTCAGGACGTAGTAACGCCGGCCCTTGAATGCTGGGAGCGCAACATGAGCGAACGTCTATACGAGGCCCCCACATTAGGTGCAGCACAGTTCCCCCACGTTAGGTGCGGCACAGTCCCCCCCCCACATTAGGTGCGGCACAATTCCCCCCATATTAGGTGCGGCACAGTTCCCCCCACGTTAGGTGCGGCAGAGTTCCCCCCAACGTTAGGTGTGGCACAGTTCCCCCACGTTAGGTGCGGCACAGTCCCCCCCCCCCACATTAGGTGCGGCACAGTTCCCCCCATATTAGGTGCGGCACAGTTCCCCCCACGTTAGGTGCGGCAGAGTTCCCCCCAACGTTAGGTGTGGCACAGTTCCCCCCACGTTAGGTGCGGCAGAGTTCCACCCACATTAGGTGCTGCAGAGTTCCCCCCACATTAGGTGCAGCAGAGTTCCCCCCACATTAGGTGCAGCAGAGTTCTCCCCACGTTAGGCTAGCAGTGTTCCCCCACATTAGGTGCAGTATAGTTCCACCACATTAGGCAGTAAGTTCCCCACATTAGGTGCAGTATAGTTCCACCACATTAGGCAGTTAGTTCCCCACATTAGGTGCAGTATAGATCCCCACATTAGGTGCAGTATAGTTCCCCACATTAGGTGCAGTATAGCTCTCCAGATTAGGTGCAGTATAGTTCCCCCACATTAGGCTGTAGTTCCCCCACATTAGGTGCAGTATAGTTCTCCACATTAGGTGCAGTATAGTTCCCCCACATTAGGTGCAGTATAGTTCTCCCCACATTAGGTGCAGTATAGTTCCCCCACATTAGGTGCAGTATAGTTCCCCCACATTAGGTGCAGTATAGTCCCCCACATTAGGTGCAGTATAGTTCTCCCCACATTAGGTGCAGTACAGTTCCCCCACATTTGGTGCAGTATAGTTCTCCCCACATTTGGTGCAGTTTAGTCCCCCACATTAGGTGCAGTATAGTTCTCCCCACATTAGGTGCAGTATAGTTCCCCCCACATTAGGTGCAGTATAGTTTCCAACATTAGGTGCAGTATAGTTCTCCACATTAGTATAGTCCCCCACATTAGGTGCAGTATAGTTCTCCACATTAGGTGCAGTATAGTTCTCCACATTAGGTGCAGTATAGTTCTCCACATTAGGTTGGCAGTATAGTTCCCCACATTAGGTGCAGTATAGTTCTCCACATTAGTATAGTCCCCCACATTAGGTGCAGTATAGTTCTCCACATTAGGTGCAGTATAGTTCCCCACATTAGGTGCAGTATAGTTCTCCACATTAATATAGTCACCCACATTAGGTGCAGTATAGTTCTCCACATTAGGTTGACAGTATAGTTTACCCCACATTAGGTGCAGTATAGTTCTCCACATTAGGTTGGCAGTATAGTTTACCCCACATTAAGTGCAGTATAGTTCTCCACATTAGGTTGGCAGTATAGTCCCCCACATTAGGTGTAGTATGTTCCCCACAGACATACAGCCTACAGCCATACAGTGTATGGCTGGAGGCTGTATGCCTGTTTACTGCTCTACTTCAGTGTTCGGAGCACTGAAGCTGATGTGCCGCTGGTCACTTACCATGCTGGCCAGCGCATGTCCTGTACGCTGCTCCGCTCCTCCGCGTTGCTTTCCAATGGGCGCACGCAGGGGATGGTGCAATAGCCCCGTTTCCCCCCCCCCTGGATCTACCACTGCATGCAATATATACACACACAACACACTGTATACATTACATACTGTACATGCATGCTTCATACACACACAGATACTGTACACATTACATACTGTACATGCATGCTTCATGCACACACAACGCACTGTACACATTACATACTGTACATGCATGCTTCATACACACACAACACACTGTACACATTACATACTGTACATGCATGCTGCATACACACAACACACTGTACACATTACATACTGTACATGCATCATACACACACATACTGTACACATTACATACTGTACATGCATCATACACACACATAGTGTACACATTACATACTGTACATGCATCATACACACACTGTACACATTACATACTGTACATGCATCATACACACACACTGTACACATTACATACTGTACATGCATCATACACACACACTGTACACATTACATACTGTACATGCCTCATACACACAAACACTGTACACATTACATACTGTACATGCATCATACACACACTGTACACATTACATACTGTACATGCATCACACACACACACTGTACACATTACATACTGTACATGCATCATACACACACTGTACACATTACATACTGTACATGCATCATACACACACGTACTGTACACATTACAAACTGTACATGCATCATACACACACACACACACTGTACACATTACATACTGTACATGCATCATACACACACACATACTGTACACATTACATACTGTACATGCATCATACACACACACACTGTACACATTATGTACAAAGAACTGAGTTGCAACAGCACTCTTGGTCAAAAAATTGAGGCTCAGCGCACATTTTGATCAAAAAGTGCGCTAAAAGCCTCCATTTTTTGACCAAGAGTGCTGTTGCAACTTTCTTCTTTGTACATTTTGTATTTGCCACAGCAGCGGGCACCTGTGTATTAGGTTGTTGTGCTGGCTATTTTTCCTTTTGTTTTTACTGTACACATTACATACTGTACATGCATCATACACACACAAACACTGTACACATTGCATACTATACATGCATAATACACACACAGATAGAATAGATCAGTGTTTCCCAACCAGGATGCCTACAGAGGTTGCAAAACTACAACTCCCAGCATGCCCAGACAGCCTTTGGCTGTCTGGGCATGCTGGGAGTTGTAGTTTTGCAACAACTGGAGGCACCCTGGTTGGGAAACACTGGTATAGATACACACATGCACTTTACATATAGTCATCCACAGTAGTAACACACACACACAGGCACAGTACATAGACATACACATATGTACACACATATATATATCCACACACACACATGCTTATGCACAAATACATGCAGGGACACCTACTGTAGTCAGGCCCCATGGTGTACAGCCTCTGCGGTCTCCTCACAGCTCTGTGCTCTCTCCTCACCCCTCCCCCTCCTCCTGCTCAGACGGCTGAAGGCTGAGAGAAGAGTCCGGGCTGAGGGAACATACCAAGTGCAGCGGGGGTGGGGGGAGCATGATTGTGGGGAGGTGAGAAGAACTCCAAAGCTGCAAATTAGTTTATTTTAAAAACATATCAGGCATTCGGGGGCCCTCTTGTTTGGGTGCCGGGGGCCCGGAGCACAAACTCCAAGAGCAGAATTGTTAATCGTTACAGGACAGGCAAGCACTGGCTGTGCTCGGGGGCCCCCAGCCAGCTCGGTGCCCCAAGCAATTGCTCGGTTTTGCCTTTCCTGTAGCGACGGGCCTGTGAGCAAGGTAGCACCTTCGGCATGCTTCCCTCAGCTTGATTTCCTGATTGGTGGGGTCTCAGGACTGAGACCCTGACCGACTTAAATTTTTTACATGTCACAGAGACATGTAAAAAGTTTTGATCGATTGGGGACTGGATGTTCTGGCTATTGGGGACTGGATGTTTTGTTAGATAGAGCAGGGAGAAGCACAACCTTTGCACTTTTCTCCTCTTATTGTGATCCCCATCTTGCTGCAGGACACAGGTCTATTCTGCTATGAGAAAAAGCTCACAGCAAGGCTTGTTTCAGAAGACATGTTTCATATGTCTCTGCAACATGTCACTCAATTTTTCAAATGACAGGAGCACCATAAAGAAACGCATTGTCAATAGTCAATAATGTCCTAAGAAAAATGATTGGGGGGACATTTATCATTGTTTGCTTTGGTAAGCAAGTTTGAAGGCAATTTTTTTTTTTTTTTGCTTTCATTTTGCTTATTATTTTGCTACATATTATCACGGCGGTTGATAAATTTGGACTTTTTAAATTTGCTCACGTACGGGAGTTTTGTACTCCAGGTCAGACCTGGAGTAGACTTGCGACTTTTTGTAAGGGGTTGGCGAATTTTTTTTTCCTACATGTGACTTTTGGACATAATAATAAACACCTGACCACTGCAAAGTGAAAACTGAAATTTGCTTAGGTAAGGGTGGGTTCACACTACGTTTTGGAGATACAGTCACCAGATCTGGCTGGGAGGGAGTGAAAACCGGGTGCTCCCGTATCCCTGCCAGACCCGGCCCGTATCTCATTTGAATGAGCCAACCGGAGTCAGATAGTGACTCCGGTTGGCTCAATTTTGCTCCGTATCCTGTTTTGTGACCAGACCTAAAACCGTGGTATGCAGCGGTTTTCGGTCCGGTCACAAAATCGAATACGGGGCAAAAATGAGCCGACCAGAGTCACTATATGACTCCAGTCGGCTCATTCAAATGAATGAGAAATGGGCTGAATCTGACTGGGATATAAGAGCGCCTGGTTTTTACACCCCCCAGCCAGATACAGAGACCGTATCTTCAAAACGTAGTGTTAACCTACCCTTAGGCTGTTTGTAACTTTTTGCTTACTCACAAAAGTCGCACAAAAAAGTGCTTATGCGCATGTGCAACTTTTTGTGCAACTTTTGTACCTAAAAAAAAAGGCTCTAAATACCTTGATAAATGTCCCTCATTGTCTCTATGCACAAATACATTTGGAGAATAAAACTTGTCTACTACAAGTAACCAGTGGAATGATTTTTAAATTATTGTGCTTGATTGGTCTAAATACTATGCTGATAGGTGTCAAAAATATGACCCAATTGCATCCCGGATAAAAAAAATCAAAAAAAAAATCTTCCTTTATTTTTTTGTTGTTCGATACATCAAGCTCTGTCCAGTCTACATTACGGATATCCTCTCTGGTGCAATCTATCCATTGTCATGCTACATTCTCAAGTAAAGGATACCACTTCTAAACAATTCTTCATGGTTAGCTCCCCTATTGCTGTATCTTTCACTATGTGTCCAGGAATAGGGGAAAAAAAACATTACCTAGAGAGCAGTCCACATTCCCATGAAACAGTAAATATTTTTACTCTAAGATCAACCTGTTGTGGATGAACACTTCTGGCAAAAAGTATTGACCTAGTTGGATATTCTTTTTAACATTTTTGATCCTTTTTTTTCAGAACACCTAAAGGGGTACTCCTGTGGAAATTATTATTTTTTTTTTTTAAATCAACTGGTGCCAGAAAGTTAAACAGATTTGTAAATTATAAAAATAGAGAAAGTACAAGTCCGGCACTGCTATGCAGGTGAAAGCAATATACTTGGTAGTATGGTATCCGCTGATCCAGGCATGAATGGAGACTCTAAAGTGTTTGCTATGTCGGGGTGCTGGTCAGGAAAGCACAAATCGCTTGTAGAATCAGAACAATGTAGAAAAACCGCACTCACCCGATCATCGTGCATGGATAACTTTATTCCGTGAAGCATAAAATGTAGAACACAGGGGAAAGGCAGTCGTCAGGAACGCCAGGGAACATGAGGTGTAGTTACAGCTGTTTCACGGGAACGCAACCCGCTTCGTCAGACTCGGCCTTCTGGTGTCGTATCGCAGGTTAAATACACACCTACAACTACATCAGCAGAAGGGCGTTAACACAGAGGTAAGTGACTTAAAATGTAGAAAATGTTAGAAAAACTTTAAAACCAACAACCCTTTGCAAGATCAATAGTACCTATAGATTGGCAAGTACTTCTTATAGGAACATGCTAAAATCTAGCAGGGCCACTTAGCCAGCCTGTATTTTCTTTACCCGAGTATTTACTGTTAGTTAAGATGTCACCTAGGTTAGTAACCCTTTTGTAGGAGATGAGGGGTTTATTATCGAACTGTTCAGATAGGATTGGATCACTTTGGATTAGATACCAATGTTTATGGATACTTTGCTTTTTTTTTCTCAGCCATCAGGCTGTGCATGAACGTAAAGCAAAATCTCTGATTATTATTTTTTGTTTACTTTTTTTAGAGTTATGTAAACCACTGTTTTGTAAGAGGGAATTCCTATTTTGTCTATTAGCCCTATCGTACGCTATCTGCAGGACCGAGGATGGATATCCTCTTTCTGATAAACGCTAGGTGAGTTCCCTGGCTTGTTTTTTGAAGCTACTCTGTGTATCATTAATTCTTTGCAAACGGAGAAATTGTCCATAAGGGATAGCAGACTTAACATGGCTTGGGTGATAACTCCTATAATGTAGGAGGGAATTACCCGCCGTAGGTTTTCGGTACCCCTCTGTGCACAATTTATTTTTGCTTATTTTTGCAAGGACATCTAGAAACTCTATTTTTTCTTTACTGATGTTACTTGTGAAATTAAGACACATGTTATTAATGGTGTTCAGCCATGTGATGAAATTTGCAAACTCCGCTCCGGTACTCCTCCAGGTTATCAGGACGTCATCCACGAATCTCACATAGTTAACAATGAGCTTTCTGAAAGGGTTAACTTCGGAAAAAATCCATCTTTTCTACAAAAAGGCTACATATATGTTTGCCAGGGTACATGCTACAGGTGTACCCATGGCAACACCACTCTTTTGTGTGTACCATGTGTTGTTAAATTGAAATACATTGTTAGTAAGGATGAGATTTAAGGCTTCACAAATGAACTTAATAAAAGACTTTTATTGGAGGACACCAACAATTCCCTCACACACTGAATTGCTATATTTTGGTCAATGTTTGTATACAAACTTTCAATATCAATGGCTCCCAGCATATAGCTGGGTTGCCATTGTGTATCATTCAGGGTTTCTAGGAAATTGCCGGCTGCTTTAAAATTCTTTGGGATAAAGAGAATAGTGCCAAAGGAAGGAATTGACAGGAAAAAGTTACTGCTATGTGCAGAGGCGGAGCTTATCCTGCGCACAGACGCCCAGGGTAATCTCGGGCTTAACGATAAGCTAGATTTTAGCGTGTTCCTATAAGAAGTACTTGCCAGTCTATAGGTACTATTGATCTTGCAAAGGGTTGTTGGTTTTAAAGTTTTTCTAACATTTTCTACATTTTAAGTCACTTACCTGTGTGTTAACGCCCTTCTGCTGACGTTGTTCAGATTTGTAAATTACTTCTATAAAAAAATCTCAATCCTTCCAGTACTTTTTAGGGGCTGTATACTAAAGAGAAATCCAAAAAAGAAATGCATTTCCTGTGATGTCCTGACCACAGTGCTCTCTGCTGACCTCTGCTGTCCATTTTAGGAACTGTCCATTGAAGGAGAAAATCCCCATAGCAAATATATGCTTCTCTGGACAGTTCCTAAAATGGACAGCAGAGGTCAGCAGAGAACACTGTGGTCAGGACATCACAGGAAATGCATTTCTCTTTAGTCTACAGCCCCTAAAAAGTACTGGATGGATTAAGATTTTTTAATAGAAGTGATTTACAAATCTGTTTAACTTCCTGGCACCAATTGATTTAAAAAAAAGGTTTTCCACGGGAGTACCCCTTTAAGGGGCTTTTAGATGGGAAAATTATAAGCAGAACATTGCCCCTTATAAAAGGGATCATCTTAAAAACAAACAATTGCTCATTCTCAGCTGATCACTGGGATTGGGCATCCCTACACTTGCCATATTTTGCAACATATTTATTGCAGCTGATTTTTCTACCTAATGACTTCAATCGGTAGAAAAATATGCAGCAGCAAATACGCAACAGGAGATGTGTGTAAACAGGGGATGTGTGGCTAAGTCATGCATTTTAAGGGCCGCACAAGTGATCCAGCAATAATTAATGAGGCCTGAATGCACAATCATTAAGCTGTGTACATGAGCGTATATATGCTAGATAGGTGCTCGTACTGGGCATGGGACTGCCCATATAAAAGGACCCTTACAGTATGAATAGAAGAATCAATCTCATTGGGGTTAATCTTCATTTGAATTACTGCCAGCAGATCAATTTTAGCAATACAAATGGTATGGTAATTCTCAACTCCACAGACCAGAATAAACACACAATAGAACATTGTTAATCACAAAGAACATGCTCAGGCTGTGTAATGACCTAAACAATTCAAATGTAATGTGAGATTGTTAAAGTGCATTAATTAAATGGATAATTTCAGTAAATTAGCTTATTCTTGTAGTTTCTATTGCTGATTTTCTTCTCTTTTGTAAAACAGTTTTATAAAGAAACAAAGTCTGAAATTAAGAGCTCCATTAAGAACAATGGAAGACAATAATTTTTTGGCTGATGTTAACATCTAAATTTGTTGCCAATTTTTTCTACCTCCTATGTTGAATATTCAGCGGCAAAGTTTGACAATATTTGTCTATTGTAAAATAAAAGCTCACTGTAGTGAAACATGGCTGTAGGGGCTATGTGTGTTACTTTATTATTCTGCTTTAGATGTTTACATCTTGTATATTCTCGTGAGGAAATATCTTGCTTTTCACTTCCAGTACAGGAGGTTATTCTGAAAGTGCTCAGGAAGTGCAAATATGTGAATGAGGAAAAGAGCTTCTCCCAAGGGGATTCAAATAAGATTAGAAAATAATGTGGCCCCAGAAGAAAAACAATAGGAGATGACTTCAAATTTTTTCAGATTTCTATGCATAATGATAGTTGAATCAGGCATTTGGGCTGCAGAACAATGTTTTGTATGTAAACCATAGAATAATAGACATGTCTTTAATACTTTAAGGCCCCAACCAGTTTTGGCCTTGATGACCCAGGCAGTTAAGAGACATAACTATTTTATTTTTCCATCCATGGGCCTATATTAGGGCTTGATTTTTGCGGAACCAATTGTACTTTGCAATGATACCTATTTTACAATAAATTGTACGACAAAGTAGAAAATTATTTAATCATAAAATGTACTACAAAGCAAAAAAAGACACAACTTGCATCTTTTAAGGGGGGTTTCGTCTTTACATAGTGCACTTAACAGTAAAACTGACATGTAATATTTATTCTGTGGGTCAATGATTAACATTATACCCATGTTTACATGCTTTTCTATTACTGTACTACTTATAAAAACCTTTTTGACATAATAATGATATAATAATAATAATAATATAAAAAAAATGTCCCAATTCTGACCCCTATAACACTTTTGTTTTTCTTTACATGGTGCTGTGTAAGGGCTTTTATTAATCATAGTACTGATAAGTGCTTTCAGTACTTTTGTCTGTGTATCTGTGGCCCCTGGGATTCATTCTTGAGGGTAAAATTATTCAAGAGTATTTATTTGTGATCCTTTCATATACTTGTAAAAAACATGGAGATACCTTTATTAACCCCTGCAGGGTTTTTCCGTTTTTGCACTTTCGTTTTTTCCTCCTTGCCTTTTTAAAAATCATAACCCTTTCAATTTTGCACCTAAAATTCCATATTATGGCTTATTTTTTGAGCCACCAATTCTATTTTGCAGTAAAATTAGTCATTTTTCAGAAAAATTACACCTTATTTTAATTCTGTAGGTCCATACAGTTAAAATGCAGTATATGCTCATATATATTCCTTCTATCAGTGGTCTCGTGCACATTGTGCGTTCTGTGCGTCTATGCTTATATTTATTTATTTTGTTTTTATTGTTTATTCATACCTTTATAAAATGTTTCATTTTTTATTTATAATTTTTTTTTTTGTGTTTGGACAGCTATATGGTCCATAGTGGTTATGCAGTAGACATGTAGTATTTAACCCCTTAAGGACCGAGCCCTTTTTCACCTTAAGGACCGGAGCGTTTTTTGCAATTCTGACCACTGTCACTTTAAACATTTATAACTCTGGAATGCTTTTAGTTATCAGTCTGATTCCGAGATTGTTTTTTTCGTGACATATTCTACTTTAACTTAGTGGTAAAATTTTATGGTAACTTGCATCCTTTCTTGGTGAAAAATCCCCAAATTTGATGAAAAAAATGAAAATTTTGCATTTTTCTAACTTTGAAGCTCTCTGCTTGTAAGGAAAATGGATATTCAAAATAATTTTTGGGGTTCACATATACAATATGTCTACTTTATGTTTGCATCATAAAATTTATGAGTTTTTACTTTTGGAAGACACCAGAGGGCTTCAAAGTTCAGCAGCAATTTTGAAATTTTTCACAAAATTTTCAAACTCGCTATTTTTCATGGACCAGTTCAGGTTTGAAGTGGATTTGAAGGGTCTTCATATTAGAAATACCCCATAAAAGACCCCATTATAAAAACTACACCCCAAAGTATTCAAAATGACATTCAGTAAGTGTATTAACCCTTTAGGTGTTTCACAGGAATAGCAGCAAAGTGAAGGAAAAAATTCAAAATCTTCATTTTTTACACTCGCATGTTCTTGTAGATCCAATTTTTGAATTTTTGCAAGGGGTAAAAAGGAGAAAATTCTTACTTGTATTTGAAACCCAATTTCTCTCGAGTAAGCACATACCTCATATGTCTATGTTAATTGTTCGGCGGGTGCAGTAGAGGGCTCAGAAGGGAAGGAGCGACAAATGGTTTTTGGGGGGCATGTCACCTTTAGGAAGCCCCTATGGTGCCAGGACAGCAAAAAAAACACACATGGCATACCATTTTGGAAACTAGACCCCTCAGGGAACGTAACAAGGGGTAAAGTGAACCTTAATACCCCACAGGTGTTTCACGACTTTTGCATATGTAAAAAAATATATATTTTTTTTACCTAAAATGCTTGGTTTCCCAAAAATTTTACATTTTTAAAAAGTGTAATAGCAGAAAATACCCCACAAAATTTGAAGCCCAATTTCTCCCGATTCAGAAAACACCCCATATGGGGGTGGAAATTGCTCTGCTGGCGCACTACAGGTCTCAGAAGAGAAGGAGTCACATTTGGCTTTTTGAAAGCAAATTTTGCTCTGGGGGCATGCCGCATTTAGGAAGCCCCTATGGTGCCAGGACAGCAAAAATACACACATGGCATACCATTTTGGAAACAAGACCCCTCAGGGAACGTAACAAGGGGTAAAGTGAACCTTAATACCCCACAGGTGTTTCACGACTTTTGCATATGTAAAAAAAAAAAAATTTTTTTACCTAAAATGCTTGGTTTCCCAAAAATTTTACATTTTTAAAAAGTGTAATAGCAGAAAATACCCCCCAAAATTTGAAGCCCAATTTCTCCCGATTCAGAAAACACCCCATATGGGGGTGAAAATTGCTCTGATGGCGCACTACAGGTCTCAGAGGAGAAGGAGTCACATTTGGCTTTTTGAAAGCAAATTTTGCTCTGGGGGCATGCCGCATTTAGGAAGCCCCTATGGTGCCAGGACAGCAAAAATACACACATGGCATACCATTTTGGAAACTAGACCCCTCAGGGAACGTAACAAGGGGTAATGTGAACCTTAATACCCCACAGGTGTTTCACGACTTTTGCATATGTAAAAAAAGTATTTTTTTTTACCTAAAATGCTTGGTTTCCCAAAAATTTTACATTTTTAAAAAGGGTAATAGCAGAAAATACCCCCCAAAATTTGAAGCCCAATTTCTCCCGATTCAGAAAACACCCCATATGGGGGTGAAAAGTGCTCTGCTGGCGCACTACAGGTCTCAGAAGAGAAGGAGTCACATTTGGCTTTTTGAAAGCAAATTTTGCTATGGGGGCATGCCGCATTTAGGAAGCCCCTATGGTGCCAGGACAGCAAAAAAAAAACACATGGCATACCATTTTGGAAACTAGACCCCTCGGGGAACGTAACAAGGGGTTAAGTGAACCTTTATACCCCACAGGTGTTTCATGACTTTTGTATATGTAAAAAAAAAAAAATTTTTTTACCTAAAATGCTTGTTTTCCAAAAAATTTTACATTTTTAAAAAGGTTAGAAGCAGAAAATATCGCCCAAAATTTGAAGCACAATTTCTCCAGAGTACGGCGATACCCCATATGTGTCCCTAAACTGTTGCCTTGAAATACGACAGGGCTCCAAAGTGAGAGCGCCATGCGCATTTGAGGCCTAAATTAGGGATTGCATAGGGGTGGACATAGGGGAATTCTACGCCAGTGATTCCCAAACAGGGTGCCTCCAGCTGTTGTAAAACTCCCAGCATGCCTGGACAGTCAGTGGCTATCTGGCAATACTGGGAGTAGTTGTTTTGCAACAGCTGGAGGCTCCATTCTGGAAACAGTGGCGTACCAGACGTTTTTCATTTTTATTGGGGAGGGGAGGGGGGCTGTGTAGGGGTATGTGTATATGTAGTGTTTTTTACTTTTTATTTTATTTTGTGGTAGGGTAGTGTAGTGCTTTTAGGGTACAGTCGCACGGCGGGGGTTCACAGTAGTTTCTCGCTGGCAGTTTGAGCAGCGGCAGAAAATTTGCTGCAGCTCAAACTTGCAGCCGGATACTTACTGTAATCCTCCTCCCATGTGAGTGTACCCTGTACGTTCACATTGGGGGGGGAACATCCAGCTGTTGCAAAACTACAACTCCCAGCATGGACGGTCTATCAGTGCATGCTGGGAGTTGTAGTTTTGCAACCGCTGGAGGCTCCGTTTTGGAAACAGTGACGTACCAGACGTTTTTCATTTTTATTGGGGAGGGGGGCTGTGTAGGGGTATGTGTATATGTAGTGTTTTTTACTTTTTATTTTATTTTGTGGTAGTGTAGTGTAGTGTTTTTAGGGTACAGTCGCACGGGCGGGGGGTTCACAGTAGTTTCTCGCTGGCAGTTTGAGCAGCGGCAGAAAATTTGCTGCAGCTCAAACTTGCAGCCGGATACTTACTGTAATCCTCCGCCCATGTGAGTGTACCCTGTACGTTCACATTGGGGGGGGGGGGGGGAAACATCCAGCTTTTGCAAAACTACAACTCCCAGCATGTACGGTCTATCAGTGCATGCTGGGAGTTGTAGTTTTGCAACAGCTGGAGACACACAGGTTGTGAAACACCGAGTTTGGTAACAAACTCAGTGTTTTGCAACCAGTGTGCCTTCAGCTGTTGCAAAAGCTACAACCCCCAGCATGTACGGACAGCGGAAGGGCATGCTGGGTCTTGTAGCTATGCAACAGCCGGAGGCATACTACATTGGCTGGGGATGCTGGGGATTGTAGTTATGCAACAGCTGGAGACACACTGGTTTACTACTTAACTCAGTGTGCCTTCAGCTGTTGCAAAACTACAACTCTCAGCAGTCACCGACAGCCAACGGGCATGCTGGGAGTTGTAGTTATGCAACCACCAGATGCACCACTACAACTCCCAGCATGCACTTTAGCTGATTGTGCAAGCTGGGAGTTGTAGTTACACAACAGCTGAAGGTACACTTTTCCATAGAAAGGTACACTTTTCCATAGTAGTTGCAAAACTACAAGTCCCAGCATGCCCATAAGGGCATGCTGGGAGTTGTGGTGTCTGCCTCCTGCTGTTGCATAACTACAGCTCCCAGCATGCCCTTGTTGCATGCTGGGAGCTGTTGCTAAGCAACAGCAGGAGGCTGTCACTCACCTCCAACGATCCACACTGCAGGACTGTCCCTCGCCGCTGCCACCGTCCCTCCTGGGGCCCCGATCCCAACAGGGATGCCGGGGATCGGGGTCCCCAGCACCCGGGGTCGTCTTCCCGCACCCGCTCACGTCCTCCGGAAGAGGGGCGGAGCGGGTTGCGGGAGTGACACCTGCAGCAGGCGCCCTAATTGGTCGGTCGGTAATCCGGCCATCGAATCAGGGCGATCGTGAGGTGGCACCAGTGCCACCTCACTCCTGCAGGCTCTGGCTGTTCGGGGCCGTCTCTGACGGCCCCGATCAGCCAGTAATTCCGGGTCATCGGGTCACTGGAGACCCGATTGACCCGGAATCCGCCGCAGATCGCTGGACTGAATTGTCCAGCGATCTGCGGCAATCGCCGACATGGGGGGACATAATGACCCCCTTGGGCGATATGCCGGGATGCCTGCTGAACGATTTCAGCAGGCATCCGGCCCCGGCTCCCCTCCGGCTAGCGGTGGGGGCCGGAAATGCTCAGGGCGTATCCATACGCCCTCGGTCCTTAAGGACTTGGAAACGGGGGTGTATGGATACGCCCTATGTCCTTAAGGGGTTAACACGCCTAATCTAAAAATATGTTTCTTATTACTTTCCCAGCATTTACTGTCATATTTTGCTATGGGGTAAATTCCCATGTATATCATTATACTTATATGCGGTTTTTGTACATATAGGTTGGGGTTCACAATATGCGTTTTATTTACGACTATATTTTTTCTTAGTGTGCTCGGGGTTTTTCCAATGCTGACTATGTCATGACAGTCCAGCCACCCAGGTATGCTCCATGAGAGGCCATTATACAATAATACTGCACTGTTTGCATGCATTAAACGTCATCATACTTACACTCATATGACAAACAGGTCACTCATGGGTTAATCAGCCATCTTTTTTAACTCAATTAGATCTTACCTGGCCGCACCCTCCTTTCTCTCTGGCTACCTTCCATATGCCACGTCACATCCTGTTCGACGGAGGCGGGGAGTTTTTTCCACGGTGGGACCCGACCATATGCCAGTGGGTATTTAAACCCCCGTGTGACAAGGTACCAATGCCATGACTAAGAACAACTGCTCGAAACGCGTCGGCGTTTCACCCCCCTTTTGTTTTTAAGTGATATGTCACTTGCCACCTTGTGGCGAATTTCCATGTTTTAATTAGTTTCCATTAAAGTTTAAGTTTTACTGGATACCTCCACCCAGGAGCTGGACCCCCTCCACTTCTTTTTCTCAGTTAAAATGATGCCTTACTTATATAGGTTTGATTTTTTTCTTACCTCTAGAAAAAAATCATAACTACATGCGCGAAAATTAATACGTTTAAAATTGTCATCTTCTGACCACTAAAACTTTTTTATTTTTCCGCGTATGGGCCGGTATGAGGGCTCATTTTTTTGTACTCATCAGTACTATTTATGTTGTGACTGGACTTTTTGATTGCTTTTTATGAATTTTTTGTGCTACATAAAGTGACCAAAAATACGCTATTTTGGATTTTGGATTTATTTTTGCATGTACGCCATTGACTGTGCTGTTTAATTAACAATATATTTTTTATAGTTCGGACATTTCCGCATGCGGCCATACCACATATGTTTATTTTTATTTACACAGGTTTTTTTTTTTTTTTTTATGGGAAAAGGGGGGTGATTTTTACTTTTATTAAGGAAGGGGTTGATTCCTCATTAGTAACTTTTTTCCCACTTTTTTGCTATGTTATAGCCCCCTCTAGGGGCTATAACATGCATTAGATTTATTCCTAACACTGATCATCAGCATAGAACTACATGCGGATGATCCGTGTTATTGGGGCTTGACTTCTCCTGCCTGGATCTCAGGCATGGAGAAGTCAATTGCCGATCGGACGCACCGAAGGCCGGTAAGGGACACTCCTGCTGCGTCCTAGCTGATTGGGACACTGTGGTTTAACTGTTGTGTTCCCGATCAGCCCAACAGCAATGCCGGGATGCAATTTTTGCAACTTTAGATGTGGCGATCAACTTTGATCCCACGTCTAAAGGGTTAATAGCGCATGGTACACCCTGCGTCCTTAAGAGGTCAAACACCCATTGTCTGTCACCAGTCTCTGCAAACAGTCTTCTTTTTGGAGCTGGCTATAGCTGTAGACGTGATGTCATAGTGCCACTCCGCGAATCACTAGTCGCAGCGTTGTCCCGCATCAGCTAGTGATTGGCGAGCAGCACTGTCAGATCATCCGGCTGTAGAGGAAAGCAGAGTCACAGGCTGCAGACAGAGCGATCCCAATACCGGAGCCATGAGGAAACTGAGGAAAGCCAGTTAAAGTGTTTGTTATTATATTAGGCAGCCTGGGGACAATAGAAAAATAATAAATTTTAATAGACAAGCCATTTAAAGGCGTATTCCCATCTCAAGAAATAGTCACCTATCCAAACAGTAGGACCCCCACAGATCTTGAGATCCCCTGGCCTGTGGATAGAGCATACATTCTTAAGCTGGGAATACCCCATGAAATAATACATGGAAAATGATTAACAATTTTTGGACACTGATGTACAAAACACAAATGGAGACTGTATGCATTGATCTCAGAGACAAAAAAAAAACCACAAACATGCTAATTTAATTCTTATGTTTTTATTTTTAAAATTCACAGCCATATTGTACTCCAGGTTTCCCCTTGTTTTATGATACAAACAAGAATGTCTTAATAAAACCGTAAGATGGTTTGATTTAACTTATGTTTAAACTGTACTTGGCATTTAAAAAAAAACTTTTGACATGTCACAGAGGCATTTAAAAAGTTTTCATCGGTCCAGGTCTTAGTGTTGAGACCCCCATCGATCATAAGAACAAGCAGGGAGAGGCATGAGGTAGTGGACTTCACTCCCCAGCTTGTAGCAATCTATCAGCTGCATCACAGGACATAGGACCATTCTAAGTCTATGGGGCTCTTCAGCAGGAGAAAGATCACTGAGACACGGGGAGAGAAGTGTGCTAACGTGTGCTTTCCCTGCTCGTTCTAATAATCAGTGGGGGTCTCAGTAATAAGACCCTTACCAACCAAAACTTTTGACAAGTCTGTGTCATGTCAATTTTTTTTTTTTAAATGATAGGAGCACTTTAACATGAATCGTCTCTCCACATACTTCAATGATCCCTTAAATGTCACTTCTGGATAGAGTACATGTGGGAATGTACAAACATGCTCCATATTTCCACTGAGATTACTAGAACCTTCTAGGAACTCAAAAGGTACACAACAGAAGAACACATTCATTTATTGTAAGCATTCATAGACCTTCTGATAGAGAGTCATCAAGGGTAATGGCTGCACTGGTTTCCAAACTTTTTGCTTCAGAAGTAAAACTTGTTGCGGGTACTTCAGGGTCATCTGTAGACTCACAGGGACAACATCCTTCTACCATTTTGCCTTTTGCTTTCCGGTTTTCTAAAGACGCATGAAAGTCTATCAGTATTACCACAAGTCGATACAGTTGTAGTAACACAACTAAACAGTTTTTCGCAGCGAAAAATACCAACATCTGGTTAGTTATTTTGAAGAAAGCCATAAGAATTATTCGACTTATAAGGAATGGGCCATCCTGAATTAGTAGACTTATTCCAATGTTCCAAAGATCTGCACTGTATCTACAGATTAGTAGACAAAGGTTCCTCTTGGTCGATGATCCTTCCTGACATCCAATATTTTGCACTAGAAAACAAACATAACAGTCACAACAAATAAAAAGTTATGAGACACTGGATTCTACAATTGGTTCTGCCACCAAACTGTTACACTCAAATGCATTCTGACTGGAAACGTATGAATTTTAAATGTCTTATTGTACATCCTTTACACAAAATGTTGACAATTAATTGAAAGACTACTATATAATTGTGAGATTGCCTTGTAGTTTTACAATGTTCTAACCAGTAATACAAATTACTGCGGGTGGTGACACAGAAAATGCTTTATGGTCACCAAATTTCTTGACATTTTGACATTTGGTAGAAGTGACCAAAGAAGCATGTGACTGCTATAAGGCTCACAATGGCAGTAGACCTAACACTGATCTACTTTTTCTAAAACTATATAAGCTAACATAAGTTCACACTGCATACAGCACAGCATCCATTATTACTAGCTGCATAAATTCATATAAATTTACCTCCCTATCGCTATAGATACCGAGAAATACAGAGACATAATTAGGAAACCCCTAAAGGGCATTTCTGGATGAATAGCTTGAATCAGCTGTATGATTTGTACAGGAGTCCTCGCTACTGTACATTGAGCCATACACTGTCACTGGGAATGACTTACTGCATTATTATTTTATTTTTCTCTTTTCAACTTTTCTTTATTATAAAATATAGGAAACTTTTACACATTAAAATCTAGACATTACATTTTACAACATTCTTTTCTTTTTTTATATTTTAAACTTCTGAGTTAGATTGCATATTTCCATAAAACCTGCCCTTGAGTTATTGGGATCTGGAGGACCACTTATCAGCCAGACTCGTCCATATTAAGACAAAAATTTTATATATATATATATATATATATATATATATATATATATATATATATATATATATATATTACAAATGCAAGTTAATAAAAAATGTATACAAGTTCTCCAGATGTTAATATGCGGGAAAACCACTTCTCTTGTAAAATATTTCTTATCCTGGCAATATAATTTAGCCTGGCCTTCTGTATAAAATCCTTCATACTGGATACTAGTCTTAAATTGCTTTACCATTATCATCAAGTCACACCAATTACTACTTACTCATGGGTTTGCCTCGCCACTCAATATACAATAAAGGGGAAAAGAAGAACCCCTGCTTCTGTACATTGTGATTTGCTTAAAAAAATCTATTTTCTTTTTTTAATTCTTTTATAATCAGATCAAAGTTGGATCAGAATGAAATGGAATTTGTACCTAAAAACTGAATGGAGGACAAAAATTCCTGTAAAAGTATAGTGCCCATTCGGAGTTTTGTAATAAGTTTCTATAATATAATTTGTTTGACAATAGTTATGTATGGAAATCCTGTGATGGATTCATTTTCAGACAAATCAAAATGGTTCCTGAAATAATTTACGGACTTAAATGGGGTTATCATCTTTTTTGGTGTTTTTGTTGCCAAGAATTGCACTATAAACTGTACTGTTTTGCTGTCAAAAATATAAGAACTCTTAATAAATGCAACCCCATAGCACAAATGCGAACAGAGATTAATACATACCAGCCAGGTCAAGTGGAAACTGCAACATACTCCATGTCCATACACCAAGAATAACATAGACTAATGTAATGTTACTTCTGCAAAATGAAAAAAATAAATAAATAAATAAATATATATATATATATATATATATATATATATATATTTATATAATTTAGTTTTATTCAGAATGTAGCAGGTGAGACATTTTGACTACATGAAAACAGCAGAAAATCCTAACTTAACTTCCGGCAAGTAATGAATGAAAACTAAAGAAAATAAAGCAGATTTTTTTAATCGAAAACAGCAATTATGTAACTTTTTTTTGCTCTTTTCTTCCACTGTTGTTTACTGCACAGTAAAAAATAACAGGTTTTCTATATTCTATTGCCTTCTACAAATAAATAGAATAACATAAATGTACATCAAGAAAGTAAAACAATAGTATACAGTATTAATTAATTAATTAAACAAATAAGGTAACACATCCTCTTTAACCAAATTCAACCCACCCCTGCCCCCCACCCACCTCTAACGCTCTCCTGCCAATATGCCTTTAGCCCTAGTTGTCATATATTTTTAGATATCATGATATCATCTAGTTGGTCTTCTAGCAAGTAAAGCTATCATGCCAAACTACAATATGGCAATGATTTTACAACTAGTGTTAGAAAATGCTTTCAGGACTTTTATCTGAAATGCAGGGTGCAGGCACTTTGCCAAATTTTAAATTATCAAGTTTTCTCAGTCTTAAGGTTCTGTATTGATTCTGTCTGAAAAACAAAATACACTTGTTCATAAAGCCTTTAGCACATAATAAGAAACAGGCTGTTTGTTTCACATCAAACACCAGTGGTCAACAAACCTTTCACATAGAAATCGTTTGCCCATCATTTTCCTTGGCACAGGTGATAAAATAAATATGACAGGTTCTCTATCTTTTTGAGTTGGATTTTATCAGGTATTGGATGAGTATATTTGGATCACTTTCCTTATATCCCTTATTCTTTATAATGATTTGTTGTTGTGAAATACAAACTGTGTTGAGCTTTTGGTCTGCTCTATGTGAATGTTATGGATTTGACTTCTCCCCAGGCTATTATGCTTTTAATATCTACTTCAAAGAACAGAACAGAAGATAAAGACAAACTGCCAGAACAGATTAGTAATTTTATTGTTAAATGGCCTTGCTGCCTAGCAATAAATAGGAAAAAAAAATTAAACTCATATAATCTATGTTAGTCTCACTGAAACAATGGGGGGAATTTAAAGGGGTTATCCAGGAATAGAAAACAGAGCTAATTTCTTTCAAAACCGCTCCAGGTTGGGTGTGGTTCTGTAGCTCAGTTCCATTGAAATGAATGGAGCCAAGTTGTGATACCACACACATCCTGGGGACAGACATGGAGCTGTTTTTGAAATAAAGTAGCTCTGTTTTTCTATTCCTGGATAACCCCTTTAACAAAACCTGTGCAGAGGAAAAGTTTCCCAGTTGTCCATGGCCATAAGATTGCTTCTTTAATTATTAAAAAGGCATCAGAGAAATATAAGACGCAATCTAATTGGTTGCTAGGGGGTAACTGGAATTTTTTTCCTCTGCACAGGTTTTGATAAATCTCTCCTAATCTCTCCAAATTTACTTACATTTCCAGAAACTATGTTACAAGTAACTATTCTTTCAACACTAGCTTAGTAGAAGGCTGACCAAGTGTTCTCTTCAATCGGTATAGACCTATTACACTGTGCTCTTTAGCCAGATTCATACAATGGAGTTAAATCCTAAAACAGACAAAGGGGTATTTACTGTATCTTTTTATTTTTTATAAACTAGCAAAAACAAAAATATTAACATAGATTTTGTGCAAACTTCAGATGTTATGTGAATATTTGTCATTTTTGCTAGCATTCGTTGAGCGCCGTGGCCACAAATAAAGGCATGGTTTCATGAGAAGGGGGTATAGTCATCCCATTCACCACATTTATGGAAGTTTATGATGCAAACTAGTGTTAAATGCTTCTGTAATCTTCTCTAGCTCAGAGATTTTAGCATGAGTAAATGGACTTGCTGGATTTATGTGGACTTTTCTGCCTCTACATAAATCAAGCAAGCCTGTGCACTGGTGGGGTATTTTTTTTTAGACTGGCCCAGTCTTGAAAAGTGCCCCATAAAATATAAAAAGAACTTCTTTGCTTTATGTATCTACCTCTTGTTGTGTCTACAACCAACTGTAACGTCACAAAAAAATAATAATACTGGTATGACTGAAACAATCCCTGATGTTATAGAATCTTTGAATATTTAACCCCTTAAGGACCCAGCCAGTTTACACTGTAGGACCCGGACATTTTTTGCACATAAGAAAAATGGACATCCCAAATAAGTTATACATTGATTCACATATACCATACGTCTAATTTATGTAGGCATCATAATGTTGACATGTTTTTACTTTTGGAAGACAACAGAGGGGTTCAAAGTATAGCAGCAATTTTCCACAAAATTTTCAAAATCAAAATTTTTCAGGGACCAGTTCAGTTGTTTAAAGGGCCTTCTTATTAGAAATACCCAATAAATGACCCCATTATAAAAACTGCACCCCTCAAAGTATTCAAAATGACATTCAAAATGTTTTTTAACCCTTTAGGTGTTTCACAGGAATAGCAGCAAATTGAAGGAGAAAATTCTAAATCTTCATTTTTTACACTGGCATGTTCCATGTAGACCCAGTTTTTGAATTTTTACAAGGGGTAAAAGGAGAGAAATCTTCCTAAAATTTCTTTTGAGTAAGGAAATACCTCATACATGTATTTAAAGTACTCTGTGGGTGCACTAGAGGGCTCAGAAGGGAAGGAGCGACAATGGGATTTTGGAGAGTGAGTTTTTCTGAAATGGTTTTTGGGGGGCATGTCACATTTAAGAAGCCCCTATGGTGCCAGAACAGCAAAAAAATCCCACAAGGCATACTATTTTGGAAACTACACCCCTCAAGCAACGTAACAAGGAGTACAGTGAGCCATAACACACCACAGGTGTTTGACGACTTTTCGTTAAAGTTGGATGTGTAAATGATTATTTTTTTCACTAAAATGCAAGTTTTCCCAAAAATTTTTAATTTTTACAAAGGGTAATAGGAAAAAATGCCCCCCAAAATTTGTAACGCCATCTATTCTGAGTATGGAAATACCCCATGTGTGAACGTCAGGTGCTTTGCTGGCGCACTACAATGCTCAGAAGAGAAGGAGTCACTGTTGGATTTTGGAAAGCAAATTTAGCTGAAATGGTTTTTGAGAGGCATGTCGCATTTAGGAAGCCCCTATGGTGCCAGAACAGCAAAAAAAAAACACCCACATTACATACAATTTTGGAAACTACACCCCTCAAGGAAAGTAACAAGGGGTACAGGTGTTTGACAACTTTTTGTTAAAGTTGGATGTGTAAATGAAAAAAACTAATGTTTTTTACTAAAATGCTGATTTTCCCCCAAATTTTACATTTTTACAAGGGGTAATAGGAGAAAACGACCCCAAAATTTGTAACCCCATTTCTTCTGAGTATGGAAATACCCCATGTATGGACGTTAAGTGCTCTGCTGGCGCACTACAATGCTCAGTCTGCTGGTGCACTACAATGCTCAGATGAGGAGGAGCTCCATTGAGCATTTGAAGAGAGAATTTGTTTGGAATGGAAGTAAGGGGCCATGTGCGTTAACAAAGCCCCCCCCCTCCCCCCGTGGTGCCAGAATAGTGGATCCCCCACATGTGACCCCTTTTTGGAAACTACACCCCTCACAGAATGTAATAAGGGGTGCAGTAAGTATTTCCACTCCACTGGCATTTGACAGATCTTTGGAACAGTGGGCTGTGCAAATTAAAAATTACATTTTTCATTTTCACGGACCACTGTGGGAAAAATCTGTCAGACACCTGTGGGGCGTAAATGCTCACTGTACCCCTTATTACATTCTGTGAGGGGTGCAGTTTCCAAAATGGGTTAACATGTGTTGGTGGGGGGGTCCATTGTTCTGGCACTATGGGGGCTTTGTAAACACATGTGGCCTTCAATTCTGGACAAATTTTCTCTTCAAAAGCCCAATGGTGCTCTCTCTTCTGAGCATTGTAGTTCGCCCGCAGAGCACTTTACATCCACATATGGGGTATGTTCTTACTCAGAATAAATGGGGTAAAAAATTTGGGGGGGCTTTTTTCCTATTTTCCCTTTTGAAAATGAAAAATTTAGGGTAACACCTGCATTTAAGTGAAAACAATTTTATTTTTTCCCATCCAACTTTAATGTAAATTCTTCAAACACCTGTGGGTTGTTAAGGCTCACTATACCCCTTGTAACATTCCGTGAGGGGTGTAGTATCCAAAATGGGTTCACGTGTAGTGTTTTACCCTTTATTATGTGTTAGTGTAGTGTAATGTAGTGTTTTTAGGGTACATTCGCACTGGCGGGGGTTTACGGTGAGTTTCCCGCTAGGAGTTTGCGCTGCAGCGAAAAATTTGCCACAGCTCAAACTTCAAGCAGGAAACTTACTGTAAACCTGCCCTTGTGAATGTACCCTGTACATTCACATGGGGGGGGGGGGGGAACCTCCAGCTGTTTCAAAACTACAACACCCAGCATGTACGGACAGACCGTGCATGCTGGGAGTTGTAGTTTTGCAACAGCTGGAGAAATATTGGTTGGAAAACCTTCAGCTAGGTTCTGTTACCTAACTCAGTATTGAACCAGTCTGCCCCCAGCTGTTGCAAAACTACAACTCCCAGCATGTACTGATCGCCGAAGGGCATACTGGGTGATGTAGTTATGCAACACCTGGAGGTACGCAATTACCACTCACAGCATGCCGAGTCAGCGGTTTACTGTTTGGGCATGCTGGGATTTGCAGTTTTGCAACATCTGGAGGGCTACAGTTTATAGACCACTGCACAGTGATCTCCAAACTGTGGTCCTCCAGATGTTGCAGAACTTCAAATCCCAGCATGCCCAGACAACAAACTGCTGTGTAAGCATGCTAGGAGTTGTAGTTTTGCAATATATAGAGGGCCACAGTTTAGAGACCACTGTACAGAGATCTAGAAACTGTAGCCCTCCAGCTGTTGCAAAACTGCAAATCCAAGCATGCCCAAAGAGCAAAAAGCTGGGTAAGTGGACTTCGGTGCCGGTCCCCGTCGGTTTCCTCGTTCTGCCCATTCTGGGATGGATGCCATCTGGACCCAGTGATTTGTGTGTTTTACCCCTTAATGACATAGGACGTAAATGTACGTACTGGTGTCCTGGTACTTAATGCACTAGGACATTTACATCCTATACATAAAGCGAGCACAGGAGCTGTGCTCAATTCATGCACAGTATGCACAGGATCCACCAGTAATGGCGGACATCAGGAAATCAGTCCCTTAAATAGCAGTTTGAATCACCTGCAGCACGACCGTGGGGATCTGATTAACCAAGATGGTTGATGGAGGTCCCCTCACCTGCCTCCTCTGCTCTCCCAGTGAAGTAGATCACTGGTAATACTGATCAGACCTATGCATATAATTGCCTCTTTTTACAATTTTACCCCAAAAAGCATAAAAAAAATTAACAAACATATTTGGTAGAGATGAGCGAACTTTTGAAAAATTCGGTAGGCCTATTTTGTCAAATTTTTCAAAATTTATTTGCGGCGAAGCTATATTAAAAACATCTATTTCTGGATTACAGAGAGCCTCAATAGGGGTGTAGAACACTTTGTTCTAACACGCATATGCAGTGTGCTTGGGTAGTGAAATAATACTGTTATTTAGAATTACATGCAGATTAAAGGTATCACTTTTAGAGTCACTGCCGCAGAGCGGTACAATGACAGAGCCTGGAGGTGGCATCAGTATGAGGAGACCATATAGTGGCTGAATGACACAGTTTAAGATTAAGAGACGGATTTTGAAATTTAAATTGAAGACTTTTGGTAGCTTGTGCCACCATTAAAAAAAATTTAGGCCCAGACCAAGGCCCAGCAGCATCAGTAAACCATAAGTTGGCTAAATGACACAGCCTGGAGTTGGCTGGAGCAACATGAGGAGACGCTAGGGCTTCACAATACCTAAGATTAAAAGACGAATTTTGAAATTAAAATTGAAGATTTAGGGTAGCTAGTGCTACCATAAAAAATTTTTTGGCCCAGACCCAGGCCCAGCAGAATCAGTAAGCCATATATTGGCTGAATGACACAGCCTGGAGTTGGCTGGAGCAACAGGAGACCATATGGTATCTGAATGGCACAGCCTGGAGTTGGCAGCAGCATGAGAAGACGCTAGGGCTTCACAATCCCTAAGATTAAAAGATGAATTTTGAAATTTAAATAGAAGATTTAGGTTAGCTAGTGCTACCATAAAAAAATTTTTGGCCCAGACCCAGGCCCAGCAGCATCAGTAAATAATCCATTGGCTGAATGACACAGTCTGGAGTTGGCTGAAGCATCAGGAGACCCTATAGTGTTTGAGTGGCACAGCCTGGAGTTGGCAGCAACAAGAGTAGACACTAGGGCTTCACAATAACTAAGATTAAAAAACTAATTTTTAATTTAAATTGAAGTAATAGGGTAGCTAGTGCTACCATAAAAAAAAATTTAGGCCCAGACCCAGGCCCAGCAGCATCAGTAAACCATATACTGGCTGAATTACACAGCCTGGAGTTGGTTGAAGCATCAGGAGACCATATAGTGTCTGAATAGCACAGCCTGGAGTTGGCAGCAGCATGAGGAGACACTAGGGATTCACAATACCTAAGATTAAAAGACAAATTTTGACATTTAAATTGAAGATTTAGGGAAGCTAGTGCTACCATAAAAATTTTAGTCCCAGACCCAGCAGCATCAGTAAACCATATATTGGCTGAATGATAACCTGGAGTTGGCTGAAGCATCAGGAGACCATATAGTGTCAGAATGGCACAGCCTGGAGTTGGCAGAAGCATGAGGAGACCATTGAAATTTAAGATTAAATTTAAGATTTTGAAATTTAAATTAAGGATTTTGAAATGTAAGTTTCACTACTCTGCCTGACATACTTATTGCGTATATGAGGGGAGTTCATTACGCTTCCCTACGCTTAAAACAGTACTTGTCTAGAACAGCAGTAGGTGTGTACTATTGGCTGTCCTTTCACAGTATATAGACCCTTGACAGATTGACAGGTACTAAATAGTACACTACTTAGATGTAGGTATGTGGTATGCACTTATGAGGGCAGAAAAATGTGCTGCAGTACGTTTAAAAATACTTATTTTTACCTGTCTCCAAGATTCCAAAATTCCTTTATTATCAGAAAATGTCAGAATACCACCTGACATTCAAAATAATAAAATGATAGATACGTTCTCTGAAGAAAAGGATCCTTCATTAGATGACAATATGAGTATTGTGTGTTCCAGTGACATTAGCTCATCGGAGGAACAGGAAAACAGGATACAACTTAATTCTGCAACTGAAGAACCACAACAAAGAATGAACAGCTTAAAGCCTACTGGAACTGAGGAACTTAAAAATGGTAAATAATCCTGACAACTTACTAATAATGTGGCTTCCTCAAAGGGCCAGAGCAAACGGCAGGTGTCACGTATTAGCTGCCACTGGTTCACATTGAAGTTACACAGGGGAGTACCCCTATCCACTTGGATCATCAAGAAATCATGATGGCTTTTCTCTGTTCGTACAGACGGTCCAACATATGGAGGGTGGAATTCCAAAGTGTGGCAATGTCACAAATCAGACTGTTGGGGGATAGCGTTCTGACACTGCAGCTCAAGGAGGGTGTGCTTTGTGGTGTACGAGTGGCTGAAGTGCATGCAAAGTTTCCTTCCCATTGTTAGGATGTCTTGCAAATGGGGGAACACTTCAGGAACTGCTTCACAACCAGATTGAACACATGTGCCATGCAGGGCGCATGGCTCAGCCTTCCCAGTCGCAGCGCATGCAAGATGTTCTTCCCATTGTCAGTCACCATGGTTCCCATTTCCAATTTTCGTGGAGTAAGCCATGCTCCAATTTTTTTACGAATGACTTTTAGCAGTTCCTCCCATGTGTGACTATTTTCGCCAAGGCAAACCATGTGAAGAACAGCGTGACACCGCTGTGCCCTGCACACATGGTATGCTGAAGGGCCACTGAGATTTGTCTGGGCAGTGTAGGCTGAGGAAACGGTGGAGGATGAGGAGCCGGAGTCGCATACTGTCACAGGACCAACGGCCTGAGAGCATGGAGGTGGAAGCGGCGTGACCTGCCCAAGTTGGTGTTGTGGCTGTGCAGGAACCACATTCACCCAGTGAGCCGTAAAGGACATGTATTATCCCTGACCATAGTTACAGCTCCAGATGTCGGTGCTGCCGTCAACTTTGGTACACACCGACAAACTCAAGGACTGGACTACCTTCTCTTTCACAAAATTGTGCAGGGCTGGTACTGCCTTCTTCGCAAAGAAGTGACAGCTTAGCACTCCTTACCTAGGCTCGGCACAAGCCATCTGAAAGGTGCAGAGTCCCCCACTTGAAAAGGGAGGGACTGCAGCACCAGCAACTTGGACAGGAGCTCATTCAGCTTCTGCGCCATTGGATGAGTGGGCGCATACTGTTGTCTCTTGGACATGGCTTCGCCGATTGATTGTTGGCGGAATGGCTGACTAAGAGTAGGAAAAGCAGGGGCATCTGGAGTGACAGAAGGAGGGTATGACACACAGTTCCCTTTGGCTGAGGTGGTGGAGCCTTGGCTGGCTGAGGTGATGCAACAGGCTGGACCACTACATCGGAGCTACGGTTATCCCCAGGCCGCTTTATGGTGGCGAAGCATATTGGCATTGGCACCCTGGCCACGCTTCACCTTCTGCCGACAAATCTTGCATTTGGCTGTGTGAACCTCATTCGGATGCTTGATGAAAACTGCCACACCGCCGAGTAGCTGATTTTCCCATCAACAGTCCGCTCTACTTGACTGCTACTGCCGCTGTCTCCAGGTAGGCTGCAGCGAAGCAGGTGGTCTCACCCGGGCATGTTTGGCTTCAGAATTTCCACTTCTGCCACCATGCTGACTGCCAACCATGCTACCACCGTGCTAGCTCAGCTGCTGCCTCACGGGTAACCTGCAATTCTCTTCTCTTGATGATGATGAAGCCCCTTCTGCACCCGGCTCCCAATTGCGATCGGCTTCATCATCATCAACAAGTGTCTGCACCTCACTGATGTCCTCCTCAGGTTCCTTAACAGTGTCTGCTTCAGGACCCTGAAACCTGGCAACAACGTCTCCCATGTCACTCTCCTCATCACTACTTGCCCATCTAGCGGAGGAATCGGCAGATGTCTCCTCCATTTGTTCGCTGGGCTGTAGCTGCTGACTGTCCTCTATTAGATCATCCTCACTGAATAGTTGAGCTGAACCCAAAGCATAAGATACTTCTGTCGGGAGGGAACAGCACAGGACAGAGGCAATTGGAGGACAGGGACTGCTCCCAGGCCATGCCAACTTAGGATTTTGCCTGAGGAACCCACCGACTGTTGACTGGGGGTATCAGATGTCACTTGTGATGAAGTGGATGACCATGTTAACCGATCGATGATGGCAGATGGGTTGCTGGTCGAGACACGAAGTGTAATAATAAATAAATAATAAAGTGCAATAAGTAAAGAAGTGCATAATAATAAATGACACAACCTATACTGTATATACATATAAAAAGCTACATTTAGGAAAAGATATGTATAAGCATGGTAGCAAGTACATAATACAACCTGGTGTATAGTGCCTTGGTCACCCACCAGACCTGTTTGGTGCCTTGGTCACCCACCAGGCGTGCTGTTTTGTGATTCGCTGGGCGGGCGCATTTGCCGGCGCTTCGTCATTATGGCGACGCGTGACAGCACGCATAGCATTATGGACTTCCTGCATCACACACAGGAAGGCGCGTCATCACGCCCGCGACCAGGTATTGACTCGCACATAACAGAGTGTTTAGTTAGTCCTATAAGAGGTAATTAGTAGGCGCCTTTGCTCTATGGGCGCCGACATAAGACGTCACCATCCATGCCTTAATGGTCCGCTACCAGCTGATGCAGGGGGCCTAATGTGATTGCCTCTATTGCTGGTTAACCCCTTAACGACGAAGGACATATATGTACGTCCTCCGCTGGCCCCCCGCGATATGCCGCGGGGTCACGCGGTGTCCCCGCGTCATATTGGGTCGGTCCCGGCGGCTATCAACGGCCGGAACCCGCGGCTAATACAGGACATCACCGATCGCGGTGATGCCCTGTATTAACCCTTCAGACGCGGCGATCAAAGCTGACCGCCGCATCTGAAATGAAAGTGAAAGTAACCCGGCTGCTCAGTCGGGTTGTTCGGGACCGCCGCGGTGAAATCGCAGCATCCCGAACAGCTTACAGGACACCCGGAGGGCCCTTACTTGCCTCCTCGGTGTCCAATCGATGAATGACTGCTCCGTGCCTGAGATCCAGGCAGAAGCAGTCAAGCGCCGATAACACTGATCACAAGCGTGTTAACACACGCCAGTGATCAGCATGAGAGATCAGTGTGTGCAGTGTTATAGGTCCCTATGGGAGCTATAACACTGCAAAAAAAAAAGTACAAAAAAGTGTTAATAAAGGTAATTTAACCCCTTCACAAATAAAAGTTTGAATCACCCCCTTTTCCCATAAAAAAAATAAAACAGTGAAAATAAAAATAAACATATGTGGTATCGCCGCGTGCGTAAATGTCCGAATTATAAAAATATATCATTAATTAAACCGCACGGTCAATGGCGTACACTTAAAAAAAACTCCAAAGTCCAAAAAAGTGCATTTTTGGTCACTTTTTATATCATGAAAAAAATTAATAAAAAGCGATCAATAAGTCCTATCAATGCAAAAATTGTACCGTTAAAAACTTCGGATCACGTCGCAAAAAATTTGTCCTCATACCGCCCTGTAAAAATAAATAAGTTATAGGGGTCAAAAGAGGACATTTTTAAACATATAAATTTTCCTGCATGTAGGTATGATTTTTTTCCGAAGTGCGACAATATTCAACCTATATAAGTAGAGTATCATTTTAACCGTATGGACCTACAGAATAATTATAAGGTGTCATTTTTACAGAAATATACACTGCGTAGAAACGGAAGCCCCCAAAATTTACTAAATGGAATTTTTTCTTTGATTTTGTCGCACAATGATTTTTTTTCCCATTTTGCCGTGAATTTTCGGGTAAAATGACTAATGTCACTGCAAAGTAGAATTGGTGACGCCAAAAATAAACCATAATATGGATTTTTAGGTGGAAAATTGAAAGGGTTATGATTTTTAAAAGATAAGGAGGAAAAAAACGAAAGTGCAAAAACTGAAAAACCCTGCGTCCTTAAGGGGTTAAATAGGAGGCAGGTCTGTTCATTGGCCACACCCCAGTTGAAGCGATAAGCTAAGCGCTATACGCCAGGTTGTATTATGTACTTGCTACCATGCTTATACATGTCTTTTCCTATATGTAGCTTTTTATATGCAGTATAGGTTGTGTCATTTATTATTATGCACTTGTTTCCTCTTTTACTTATTGCACTTTATTGATATACTTACCTTTGGTAACTCAGAGGAAAAGTGGGGTTATTTAATGCCTATGATGCTTGCACTTTATTATACCATGCTCATGTATTTGTTCTTTGCATGAGTTCATTGATGCACCTTATTTGTACTTGTCTCCCTGGTGTTTTACCATTATGATCAGTTTTGATCTCTATTGTAATACTCATTCATGATCTTAGTCACCGCCTGTTAGTTCTTGTCCACTGGACTACCACTTCTGGATTGCTCCCTATCTTGTTTTTAATTGTTCTTATGATCCTTTTTGTATTGTCTGTAATTTCATTGTCAATAAAATTTGATCCGCATAAACTCAATTGTTCTTTTGTTTTTTGTTATGCTTAGCATTGGGTCGGTTATTTTTGGGGACTTTTTTGTGTTCTAAAGTAGAATATGTCACGAAAAAACAATCTTGGAATCAGAATGAAAGGTAAAAGCATCCCAGAGTTATTAATGCTTAAAGTGACAGTGGTCAGATTTGCAAAAAAAAAGGCTGCATCCTTAAGGTGAAAATGAGCTGTGTCCTTAAGGGGTTAATGAATACAGTATATTAAATAGAATAGGACCCAAGACTGACCCCTGTGGTACCCCACTAGTAAAAGTCACCCAATCAGAATAAGTGCCATTAATAATCACCCTCTGTTTCCTATCGTTGAGCCAGTTACTTACCCACTTACACACATTGTCCCCCAGCCCCATCCTTCTCATCTTATGCACCAACCTTTTATGTGGCACCGTATCAAATGCTTTGGAAAAATCAAGATATACAACATCCAGCGATTCTCCCTGGTCCAGTCTGGAGCTCATCTCCTCATAAAAGCTGATCAGGTTAGTTTGACAGGACCGATCCCTCATAAAGCCATTCTGATATGGAGTCATACATTTATTTTTATCAAGATATTCCAAAATAGCATCTCTTAGAAAACCCTCAAACAATTTACATACAACGGAGGTTAAGCTAACAGGCCTATAATTCCCAAGGTTGCTTTTTGACCCCTTTTTAAATATTGGCACGCTATTTTCTATGTGCCAGTCCTGGGGAACAGACCCTGTTACTATAGAGTCCTTGAATATTAAAGGGTACCTTTCATCAAAAAAAAAACTTTTGATATATTATAGATTAATGTATGCAGAATAACTTTCCAATAGCATGTTATTAAAAAATATGCTTCTTTCTATTTAATTTTCCACTTTGAAAAAATGACCACTAGGGGTCTCCCTACAAGTCCTTTTTTATAGATTTCAGACTCATGCAGGAGTCCTAAATCTCAGACTGTATCCGGAACACAGACAAACTCACCACTGCTCACTGCCAGGGAGAAATGTTGCGCTTGTCTGTGTCCCGGATGCAGTCTGAGATTTAGGACTCCTGCATGAGTCTGAAATCTATAAAAAAAAAAAAGAACTGGTAGGGAGACCCCTAGTGGTTATTTTTTCAAAGTGGAAAATTAAATAGAAAGAAGCATATTTTTTAATAACATGCTATTGGAAAGTTATTCTGCATACATTAATCTATGATATATCAAAATTTTTTTTTGATGAAAGATACCCTTTAAAAACAGGAGTCTGTCTAGTACATTACTTAATTCCTTAAGAACACGGTGGTGAATGCCATCTGGACCTGGTGATTTGTCTATTTAGATTTTTAGTAGGCGGCACTGTACTTCTTCCTGGGTTAGACAGGTGACCTGTACTGGGGAGTTTACCTTATCTCTCTGTATTTCTGGCATTTCATTTTCCTCTATGAATACAGTGGCGATCACGGGGACGGAGCATAGTGATGTCACGGCTCTGCCCCCGTGTGATGTCACGCTCCGCCCCCTCAATGCAAGCCTATGGGAGGGGGCGTGATAGCTGTCACGCCCCCTCCATAGGCTTGCATTGAGGGGGCAGAGCGTGACGTCACACGGGGGTGGAGCCGTGATGTCACTATGCTCTGTCCCCGTGATCGCCAGTAATCAGACCGCTCCGGGGGCTGATTCTAACGGAGTGCGGCGTGGAAGATCACAGGGGTCCCCAGTGGCGGTAGCCCCGCGATCAGGCATCTTATCCCCTATCCTTTGGATAGGGGATAAGATGTCTTAGTGCCGGAGTACCCCTTTAAAGAACATTTTGGGGTTAGTTTTACTCTCTTTGGCAATAAGTCTCTCTGTCTCTACTTTTGCGGCTTTAACAGTTTTTTTTACATATTCTACTTTTTTCTCAATGGGGGACATTAATCAATGTTTGCTTATGTATTCCTTGTTTTAGTTCTTTTTTTCCTACAATTGTTTTGCTTATGTGCGACTTATTTATCAACTGGTTTCAGCCTGTTGATAAATTTCTTTCACGTATGAATTTTTTTTTTTTTGGTAGTGGCTTTTTTTGCTCCATATCTGAGCTGAAGTAAATTTAGTATTTTTTTTCATACGATGCGACTTTTTTGCGATTTTCGCACTTGATAAATCTCTGACCACTGCAAGTCAAAAATCACTTTTTGCTTTGGTAAGCAAGTTTATTTTTTTTTTGCTTAGGGCACTGCACAATCAAAAAGTCGCACAAAAAATAGAGAAGTCGCACATGCGACTTTTTTGCGACAATTTTAAGCAAAAAAAAACTACTAAATGCTTTGATAAATGTCGCCCTACATCTTTTTAATGCTTCTTCAATGCCATCCTGTTTTAGTAGTTTAAATGCTTTATTTTTGTCATCTATTGCCCCGTTAACATTTTTATTCATCCATATTGGTTTTCTTCTATTCCTAACCCTTTTATTTCCATAAGGTATATACATCTTACAGTGAGAATTCAGATATTTTTAAAAGTCTCCCATTTAGTGTCAGTATTCTTGTTCTTCAGGACAAAGAAGAGTTGATCAAATTTTGCCTTCCTAAAGTTCATCATTTTAGCGGCCCCTCGAGAGATTCCCTTATTCAGCAGTTAAATAGTAATTAATAGTAGTAAGTAGGGTAGTTAAAGCCATATTAATCACATCGCCCTTCTTTGCTGCCCCAGTATACTTGATGACTTATAAACCCTATCAGTAATTTTTTACTCTTTCTCTACCCCCATTCTCTGACTTTACATGATCCACTTCCTCACAAACATCATCGCACAAAATGGGTCTAGGACAGGATTTTACATATAAGCAAAGCACCCCCCCCCCCTTACTTTTACGGTGATTTCTGAATAGACTGTAACCCTAGCCATAGCTTGCATCCAGCCATGTCTGACTTATCTCCCCTATGTCATAGTGTTCTTCCAACATTAATAGTTTCAATTCCTCAGTCTTATTATTGATGTTTCTGGCATTTGTATACACACACTTGATGTTTTCATTCATGTTTCCTTTTCTCTCATCACTTATGACTGTTCTAACCCATCCCACCGCTCCTCCCCTAGGAAGGGAACCCTGCACTCAGACTACAGAAATGGTTTACAGTGATTTTTTTTATTTCTGTTTGAATTTTGTTTTTTTATATTTAAAGGGAGTATTCCTGTCACGGTCACACCCTATCGGTCCAGCCAAGACATTAGAGAGAGTGTGATGGTGCCAGGGTTAAAGCCGCCACACCTCTGGGTATCCACTACTAGTCCCAGCAAGTCACCAAATTAACCCTTAGATAAACGTGTTTTACCAGAGCCGCCTTCAGAAAGGTGAGCTCCTATATTTAGAGATCAAAGACCAGAGCTGATTAATTAAACATTTAATCCGATAAAAGGTATTATAGTGCTATGCATAAAAATACAGGAACAAATGACATACAGTTACAAAAATATATAAAAGAGTTTAGCAAGGCAAGTTCAAAAAACAAAAGATGAAGTTCTTACAGCATGATGATATAGCAGTCCATGAGTGAGTGAGAGTGCTGTTCTTAGAATGGTCTTGTCAGCTTGGGGCACAGCCTTGAACAACCAACTTTTGAGTCTAGCATTGTTTTAAATATCATATCTGCTTTCTTGGGAGGGAGACTCCATTCCCCCCTCCCCTCTGATCCCCACCTTCTCTTCTCTCTTCCTGGCCCCTTATCTGTTTGATTATATGATGGGACCAGAGTGCATGACTTCAAAAAAGCCTTTGACTTCAAAGGAGATGTAAACAAACAGCCAGACCCCCCCAATAAAATGCAATACACAAAACACATTCTGAATGACCTCTCACACATGTCTTGGATAAGACATTACACAGTTACAATTATAATACACATATAGGATTTTAATAATCAGGCCTTGGGCCTGACACCTCCCATTTAAGATGGGGACAGAGAGATCTTGCCCGCCAGGCTGATAGATCTGTCTCCATTAACCGTCTATTTCTTTTCTTGACACCACAGGCCCTGCATTCCCAGGCAAAGATGGCACTGAAAGGGCCTAGTACCTGATTAAGCTGCCTCCTCCTTTCATCTGAGAGCTGTGGATTGATCTCCACATCCTGAAGGGATCCCTGGCTCTTTGCTTCCTCCACTAGGTCTAGTAGGGGATCACTACCCAGCCCTTCCTCTGGTGCACTACATACACTGAGTACCACCTTCTCTGGGTCATAGTATGCCATATTAATGTGGTACTGTCTCTGCCTCTGTCCTTTCTCATCAAGGGCAACTACATATGTGGTGGGTTCTAGGTGCTGCAGAATGGGGAAGGGACCCTCCCAGGCAGCCTGCAACTTATTCTGTCTGATGGGGTTCAGAACCATTCCCTTCTGTCCCACTTCCTAGACCCGGTCCCTTGCATTGTGATCATACCAGTTCTTCTGCCTGGACTGTGCTGCTGTGAGGTTGTCATGTACCAGACCAGTCAATGTCTGCATCGTGTCCCTGAATCTCAGAACATACTCCACCACAGAAGTCTCAGGGGCATGTAGCCCCCCTTCCCATTCTTCCCTAACTAAATCTCGGGGTCCCCACACTTTGTGACCATATAATAATTCAAAGGGCGAGAAACCTGTAGATTCTTGGGGTACCTCCATGTAAGCAAATAACAGATGGGGTAAATACTTTCCCCAGTCTCTGTCCTCCGATTCTACAAATGTTTTTAGCATTTGTTTCAAGGTGCCATTGTTACCGGACACTCTGTCCAACCAATGTAGAGGGTTGTGATCAGTTATGAGATTAAAATCCCTGCCATACAGGTATGGCTGTAATTTTTGCAAAGCCCAGACCACAGCTAGACATTCCTTCTCTATGACCGCATAGGCCACTCCCAAATGTCCTGCCAGGGGGGTCTCATGGGCCAACCTCAGCAGCTCTTTCCTGTACTGCCTAGGAACCACTAACTGCCTTTCTCTCTCCTGGGCCCCTAGCATGCCTTTGGAAAGGGACTCCCAGTACAAGATATAATTTTCCCAATATACCCGATGCCCATCTGTGTCAACACCTGTATGTTCAGCACGTTGTCTCAGCCCTTCAAGGGAAGGGTCACTGCGGAGAGCTTCCCAGAAATGCTCATTTCCCTCCCCCATCTCGTGGTATCAGGGAGCACATTTCCCCCAGGTGAACTAGCATCTCCACCTTCCTCTCCCTCAGTTCCAGACATAACAATGTTACAGGCATCATACACAGGGCTATCACTCATTCCCTCCTCCTCCTTAAGCTCACATGATAGGGACATATCACTCACTGCTGGTCCCTCATCCTTAAATGTCACAGGGGCACACCAACCCCTCCCCCTAGCCCATCTCCACTTGGTTTTGGCATTGCAATGCATTGTCACCACATTTTACAATACACCCCAAGTCACTTTTGGAAAACATTACTAGTTCAGTCACAGGTAAACATTTATCAATCCCCTGCACCCCCTCCCAGTTACCACATTTCGCAGTGTCTCCCAAAATCTCGCACAGTACCTCAGAATGAACAGGGCTCTCTCCTAGCCCATCCGGTGTGCAGGTAGTGTTCTCCGGAGCATGATGACAGAGCATCCAACCCAAATCATTCCCCAGCAGAACATTAACAGGGATGTCCTCAGAGACCCCCACCTCCCGCAACCTTTGGCCTCTACCCCAATCCAGGTACACACGAGCCATGGGCACAGCAGGCCGCACACCTCCAATTCCTTTTAAAGCCATGGTTCTTCCAGGGATGATGTCCTCTGTATCCACCACTTCAGGCCGCACCAAGGTAAATGAGGCTCCAGAATCTCGTAACCCCACTGTCACCCGGTTGCCCACAGTTACACTCTGCAGGTTATCTGCTCTTTTCTCCACCGCTCCGGACACCAGAAGAATGGCTGTGTGTCCTCCAGCTACTGGTGGAGAATTCTTTTTATTGGGGCAGGTGGCACTCAGGTGCCCAATATTGTTGCATCTGTAACATCGGCGGGTGTTCCCCTGACCCAATGTGGCTCCTGTTGCTTTTGGGAATGATGGCAAGAATTTCCCGGCTGACCTGGTGGTGCTTTGTGGTTGTGTGGCTCCCCTCCAGGTACTTGCTCCAGCTTGTGCAGATCCACGCTTTGCTGCTGGCGCCCGGTTGTTGGCAAAGTCATCTCCTAGTTCTGCTGCTTCCATGGCTGTCTAGGGCTAGCAGTCCAAAATCCACTCTCTGGCTTCAAAGCTCTGTGTTTGGAGAAACTGATCCAGGACCATCAAGTCCTCCAGGGCCTCATAGGTAGTGACTTGTAGGCCCCCAGTTCATAGCCTGAATGCAGTCCTTAGCTGACCTGCATGTTGAGTGCAGCTTTCTGTGGCACTTTGTTGCAAAGTCCGAAACTTTTTCCAATAAGTCTCTGGAGTCAGATTAAAACTTTTGAACAGGGCAGATTTTACTGCCTCATATTCCTGGTCACTCTCAGAGGAAAGAGAAGCAAACACATCCAGAGCTTTCCCTCGCAACTGTGGGGTTAGATATCATCCCCACTGTTCCTTAGGTAGATGGAACTGCCAGCAAACCTTTTCAAATCCCCTCAGGAACACATCCAGATCACCATCTTTCTCCAACATGGGGAAATGTTCCAAGCAGGGTTTGTGGTCTCCTTGATCCAGCACATCACTCCATGCGGATGAAGCATCCCCTCTCATCCTGAGAACCTCCAGTTCATGCCTTCACTGGGCCTCTCTTTTTGTGGCTTGTGCCTCTCTCTCAGCAGTTTGGTACTGGAGAAGCAGTTGGAGTTTCATATTGGCATCCACATTCCCAAGGTGTTGTAAGGCAGTCCGCACATAAGAGTCCAAGGCCTCATGTGGAGTACTATCCTGATGGGAAGTAATGTTGCTGCATTCCCCAGGAGATATCAGTCCTTGGATGGCAGTTCCAGCTGCAGGACTTTGCCTCATGTCACTCAGCTCCTTGTCCTTTTCTTGGCACATTAGCTCCAGTGCAGGCTTGGACTGCTTGCGATATGCCTCCATATTTCCGAGATGAGACAGAGGAGGTAAAACAGGAGATGGGGAGGACAGCACTGTCTTGCACTCTTTTTGTTTGTCTTTTAAACAGGCACTGAGCTCTGTCTTTGGAATTTACACACAAGAAGATGTATGCAATTTCTTTTTTAGTGCTAAGATTTCCTTACAGGTAAAATCCAGCAAGCACTAAAAATCTCTAAATATATCCCAACGCTGCCACCAGTTGTCACGATCACTCCCTATCGGTCCAGCCAAGACATTAGAGAGAGTGTGATGGTGCAAGGGTTAAAGCCACCAGACCTCTGGGTGTCACGATGCCGGCTGGCAGGTAGTGGATCCTCTGTGCCAGAGAGGGATTGGCGTGGACCGTGCTAGTGGACCGGTTCTAAGCCACTACTGGTTTTCACCAGAGCCCGCCGCAAAGCGGGATGGTCTTGCTGCGGCGGTAGTGACCAGGTCGTATCCACTAGCAACGGCTCACCTCTCTGGCTGCTGAAGATAGGCGCGGTACAAGGGAGTAGGCAGAAGCAAGGTCGGACGTAGCAGAAGGTCGGGGCAGGCAGCAAGGATCGTAGTCAGGGGCAACGGCAGAAGGTCTGGAAACACAGGCAAGGAACACACAAGGAACGCTTTCACTGGCACTAAGGCAACAAGATCCGGCAAGGGAGTGCAAGGGAAGTGAGGTAATATAGGGAAGTGCACAGGTGATTACCCTAATTGGAACCACTGCGCCAATCAGCGGCGCAGTAGCCCTTTAAATCGCAGAGACCCGGCGCGCGCGCGCCCTAGGGAGCGGGGCCGCGCGCGCCGGGACAGAACAGACGGGGAGCGAGTCAGGTAGGGGAGCCGGGGTGCGCATCGCGAGCGGGCGCTACCCGCATCGCGAATCGCATCCCGGCTGGCAGCGGGATCGCAGCGCCCCGGGTCAGAGGACGTGACCGGAGCGCTGCAGCGGAGAGAGTGAAGCGAGCGCTCCGGGGAGGAGCGGGGACCCGGAGCGCTCGGCGTAACAGTACCCCCCCCCTTGGGTCTCCCCCTCTTCTTGGAGCCTGAGAACCTGAGGAGCAGACTTTTGTCAAGGATGTTGTCCTCAGGTTCCCAGGATCTCTCTTCAGGACCACAACCCTCCCAGTCTACTAAAAAAAAATTTTTCCCTCTGACCTTTTTGGCAGCCAAAATTTCCTTGACCGAGAAGACGTCCGAGGAGCCGGAAACAGGAGTGGGAGGAACAGATTTGGGAGAAAAACGGTTGAGGATGAGTGGTTTGAGAAGAGAGACGTGAAAGGCATTAGGGATACGAAGAGAAGGAGGAAGAAGAAGTTTATAAGAGACAGGATTAATTTGACACAAAATTTTGAAAGGACCAAGATAGCGTGGTCCCAACTTGTAGCTAGGGACACGGAAGCGGACATATTTAGCGGAGAGCCATACCTTGTCTCCAGGGGAAAAAACGGGGGGAGCTCTTCTTTTCTTATCCGCGAACCTCTTCATGCGTGAAGAAGCCTGTAAGAGAGAATTTTGGGTCTCTCTCCATATAATGGAAAGGTCACGAGAAATTTCATCCACAGCGGGCAGACCAGAGGGCAAGGGGGTAGGGAGGGGGGGAAGAGGGTGACGGCCGTACACCACGAAAAATGGGGATTTGGAGGAAGATTCAGAGACCCTGAAGTTATACGAGAATTCGGCCCATGGAAGGAGATCTGCCCAGTCATCCTGGCGGGAGGAAACAAAATGTCGCAAATAATCACCCAAGATCTGGTTAATTCTTTCTACTTGTCCATTGGACTGGGGATGATATGCAGAGGAAAAATTTAATTTAATCTTGAGTTGTTTACAGAGAGCCCTCCAGAATTTAGACACGAATTGGACACCTCTATCCGAGACAATCTGCGTAGGCAACCCGTGAAGACGAAAAATGTGTACAAAAAATTGTTTAGCCAACTGAGGCGCAGAAGGAAGACCAGGAAGAGGGATGAAATGTGCCATTTTGGAGAATCGATCAACGACCACCCAAATAACAGTGTTGCCACGGGAAGGGGGTAAATCAGTAATAAAATCCATACCAATCAGAGACCAAGGCTGTTCGGGGACAGGCAGAGGATGAAGAAAACCAGCGGGCTTCTGGCGAGGAGTCTTATCCCGGGCACAGATAGTGCAGGCTCGCACAAAGTCCCCAACATCCGTCTCCAGAGTCGGCCACCAATAGAAGCGGGAGATGAGTTGCACAGATTTCTTGATGCCCGCATGACCTGCGAGATGGGAGGAGTGACCCCATTTGAGGATTCCGAGGCGTTGGCGTGGAGAAACAAAGGTCTTCCCTGGAGGAGTCTGCCTGATGGAGGCAGGAGAAGTGGAGATCAGGCAGTCAGGTGGAATGATGTGTTGCGGAGGGAGATCAACTTCTGAGGCATCCGAGGAACGAGAGAGAGCATCGGCCCTAATGTTCTTATCGGCAGGACGAAAGTGAATCTCAAAATTAAATCGGGCAAAGAACAGAGACCACCGGGCCTGGCGAGGATTCAGCCGTTGGGCAGACTGAAGGTAGGAGAGGTTCTTGTGGTCGGTGTAGATAATAACAGGAGAACTTGATCCCTCCAGCAGATGCCTCCATTCCTCAAGTGCTAATTTAATGGCCAGAAGCTCTCGATCCCCGATGGAGTAGTTCCTCTCCGCTGGAGAGAAGGTCCTAGAGAAAAAACCACAAGTGACAGCATGCCCGGAAGAATTTTTTTGTAGAAGAACAGCTCCAGCTCCCACTGAGGAGGCATCAACCTCCAATAGGAAGGGTTTGGAAGGGTCAGGTCTGGAGAGGACGGGAGCCGAAGAAAAGGCAGACTTGAGTCGTTTAAAGGCGTCTTCTGCTTGAGGAGGCCAGGACTTGGGATCAGCACTTTTTTTGGTTAAAGCCACGATAGGAGCCACAATGGTAGAAAAATGTGGAATAAATTGCCTGTAATAATTGGCGAACCCCAAAAAGCGTTGGATAGCACGGAGTCCGGAGGGGCGTGGCCAATCTAAGACGGCAGAGAGTTTGTCTGGATCCATCTGTAGTCCCTGGCCAGAGACCAAATATCCTAGAAAAGGAAGAGATTGGCATTCAAACAGACATTTCTCAATTTTGGCATAGAGTTGGTTGTCACGAAGTCTCTGAAGAACCATACGGACATGCTGGCGGTGTTCTTCTAGATTGGCAGAAAAAATTAGGATATCGTCCAGATATACAACAACACAGGAGTATAACAGATCACGAAAAATTTCATTGACAAAGTCTTGGAAGACGGCAGGGGCGTTGCACAGTCCAAAGGGCATGACCAGATACTCAAAGTGTCCATCTCTGGTGTTAAATGCCGTTTTCCACTCGTCCCCCTCTCTGATGCGGATGAGGTTATAGGCGCCTCTTAAGTCCAATTTAGTGAAGATGTGGGCACCTTGGAGGCGATCAAAGAGTTCAGAGATGAGGGGTAAGGGGTAGCGGTTCTTAACCGTGATTTTATTAAGACCGCGGTAGTCAATGCAAGGACGTAGGGAGCCATCTTTTTTGGACACAAAGAAAAATCCGGCTCCGGCAGGAGAGGAGGATTTACGGATAAAGCCCTTCTTTAGATTCTCCTGGACGTATTCGGACATGGCAAGAGTCTCTGGGGCAGAGAGAGGATAAATTCTGCCCCGGGGTGGAGTAGTGCCCGGGAGGAGGTCGATAGGGCAATCATAAGGCCTGTGAGGAGGTAGTGTCTCAGCTTGTTTTTTGCAGAAAACATCCGCGAAGTCCATATAGGCCTTAGGGAGACCGGTTACTGGAGGAACCACAGAGTTACGGCAAGGGTTACTGGGAACCGGTTTTAGACAGTTCTTGGAACAAGAGGACCCCCAACTCTTGATCTCCCCAGTGGACCAATCCAGGGTAGGGGAATGAAGTTGAAGCCAGGGAAGTCCAAGGAGAATTTCCGAGGTGCAATTGGGGAGGACCAAAAGTTCAATCCTCTCATGATGAGATCCGATGCTCATAAGAAGGGGCTCCGTGCGGAAACGTATGGTACAGTTCAATCTTTCATTATTTACACAATTGATGTAGAGGGGTCTGGCGAGACTGGTCACCGGGATGTTGAACCTGTTGACGAGAGAGGCCAAAATAAAATTTCCTGCAGATCCAGAGTCCAAGAAGGCCACAGCAGGGAAGGAGAAGGCAGAGGCAGACATCCGCACAGGCACAGTAAGACGTGGAGAAGCAGAGTAGACATCAAGGACTGTCTCACCTTTGTGCGGAGTCAGCGTACGTCTTTCCAGGCGGGGAGGACGGATAGGACAATCCCTCAGGAAGTGTTCGGTACTAGCACAGTACAGGCAGAGGTTCTCCATACGGCGTCGTGTCCTCTCTTGAGGTGTCAGGCGAGACCGGTCGACCTGCATAGCCTCCACGGCGGGAGGCACAGGAACAGATTGCAGGGGACCAGAGGAGAGAGGAGCCGAGGAGACGAAACGCCTCGTGCGAACAGAGTCCATATCTTGGCGGAGTTCCTGGCGCCTTTCAGAAAAACGCATGTCAATGCGAGTGGCTAGGTGAATGAGTTCATGTAGATTAGCAGGGATTTCTCGTGCGGCCAGAACATCTTTAATGTTGCTGGATAGGCCTTTTTTGAAGGTCGCGCAGAGGGCCTCATTATTCCAGGACAATTCTGAAGCAAGTGTACGGAATTGTACGGCATACTCGCCAACGGAAGAATTACCCTGGACCAGGTTCAACAGGGCAGTCTCAGCAGAAGAGGCTCGGGCAGGTTCCTCAAAGACACTTCGGATTTCCGAGAAGAAGGAGTGTACAGAGGCAGTGACGGGGTCATTGCGGTCCCAGAGCGGTGTGGCCCATGACAGGGCTTTTCCGGACAGAAGACTGACTACGAAAGCCACCTTAGACCTTTCAGTGGGAAACAGGTCCGACATCATCTCCAGATGCAGGGAACATTGGGAAAGAAAGCCACGGCAAAACTTAGAGTCCCCATCAAATTTATCCGGCAAGGATAAGCGTATCCCAGGAGCGGCCACTCGCTGCGGAGGAGGTGCAGGAGCTGGCGGAGGAGATGACTGCTGAAGCTGTGGTAGTAACTGTTGTAGCATAACGGTCAGTTGAGACAGCTGTTGGCCTTGTTGCGCTATCTGTTGTGACTGCTGGGCGACCACCGTGGTGAGGTCAGCGACAACTGGCAGAGGAACTTCAGCGGGATCCATGGCCGGATCTACTGTCACGATGCCGGCTGGCAGGTAGTGGATCCTCTGTGCCAGAGAGGGATTGGCGTGGACCGTGCTAGTGGACCGGTTCTAAGCCACTACTGGTTTTCACCAGAGCCCGCCGCAAAGCGGGATGGTCTTGCTGCGGCGGTAGTGACCAGGTCGTATCCACTAGCAACGGCTCACCTCTCTGGCTGCTGAAGATAGGCGCGGTACAAGGGAGTAGGCAGAAGCAAGGTCGGACGTAGCAGAAGGTCGGGGCAGGCAGCAAGGATCGTAGTCAGGGGCAACGGCAGAAGGTCTGGAAACACAGGCAAGGAACACACAAGGAACGCTTTCACTGGCACTAAGGCAACAAGATCCGGCAAGGGAGTGCAAGGGAAGTGAGGTAATATAGGGAAGTGCACAGGTGATTACCCTAATTGGAACCACTGCGCCAATCAGCGGCGCAGTGGCCCTTTAAATCGCAGAGACCCGGCGCGCGCGCGCCCTAGGGAGCGGGGCCGCGCGCGCCGGGACAGAACAGACGGGGAGCGAGTCAGGTAGGGGAGCCGGGGTGCGCATCGCGAGCGGGCGCTACCCGCATCGCGAATCGCATCCCGGCTGGCAGCGGGATCGCAGCGCCCCGGGTCAGAGGACGTGACCGGAGCGCTGCAGCGGAGAGAGTGAAGCGAGCGCTCCGGGGAGGAGCGGGGACCCGGAGCGCTCGGCGTAACACTGGGTATCCACTACTAGTCCCAGCAAGTCACCAAATTAACCCTTAGATAAACGTGTTTTACCAGAGCCGCCTTCAGAAAGGTGAGCGCCTATATTTAGAGATCAAAGACCAGAGCTGATTAATTAAACATTTAATCTGATAAAAGGTATCACAGTGCTATGCATAAAAATACAGGAACAAATGACATACAGTTACAAAAATATATAGAAGAGTTTAGCAAGGCAAGTTCAGAAAACAAAAGATGAAGTTCTTACAGCATGATGATATAGCAGTCCATGAGTGAGTGAGAGTGCTGTTCTTAGGATGGTCTTATCAGCTTGGTGCACAGCCTGGAACAACCAACTTTTGAGTCTAGCATTGTTTTAAATATCATATCTGCTTTCTTGGGAGGGAGACTCCATTCCCCCCTCCCCTCTGATCCCCACTAGGGAATCTTCTCTCGTCCTGGCCCCTTATCTGTTTGATTATATGATGGGACCAGAGTGCATGACTTCAAAAAAGCCTTTGACTTCAAAGGAGATGTAAACAAACAGCCAGACCCCCAATAAAATGCAATACACAAAACACAGTCTGAATGACCTCTCACCCATGTCTTGGATAAGACATTACACAGTTACAATTATAATACACATATAGGATTTTAATAATCAGGCCTTGGGCCTGACAATTCCCAAACACTCTCATGCATTTATGGCATAGCCACTGTGACATGTCAAAAGCATTATCTTATGACACTTTAAGATATAAAATCTGAGCTGTGATTAGTTGCTTTGGGAGACATCAGACAGTTTGGGTTTCAGGCAGATTGGTAAATCTGGGCGGTTATGTCACAAAATTAAATTTCGTGTCAAAAAATAAAATCCTATGCGAGTAATCCTATGCTACAACATATATCTTTCTGACCAAAAAATTGATTCTGCAAACACAAATTGTACTGTTTATCTCACCCTTGGTGTAAGAACAAAATACATTGTGTGGGCACATAAATTGTGGGACCATTTTTTTGTGTAGAAACTTATTGTAGTATATTTATAATTTATGATTTTTTTTTTTTTTGCTGTATTCTATGTTTACAAAAAGCACTGTGAACAAACAACATCCCATATACTGTCCATAATACAGAGTAGCAGTGGACAGCTGGTTCAAACAAAGCTTCTGCCCTTAAAGGAGTACTCCTCCCCTGGACATCTTACCACCTATCCAAAGGATAGGGGATAAAATGTCTGTTCACAGGGGTCCCACCACTGGGGACTCCCGCAATCTCCCTGCTGCAACCCGGTGTTCGTTTAGAGCATCGGGTGCAGTGCCAGAGGCTTCTGACATCAAGGTCACGTTCTGCTCGTGACATCATGGCCACACCCCTCAATGCAAGTATATGGGAGAGGGCATGACAGCCGTCATGCCCGGTCCCATAGATTTGCATTGAAGGGGCCGGGCCATGACATCACGAGCAGGGCCTTACAGCGACATTACGAACCTCCACCCCGCATCGCCAGTCATCCGGCACAGAGTGAAGTTCGCTCCATGCACCAGATATCTGGGGTGCCGCAGCCGGAATCGCGGGGGTCCCCAGTGGCAGGACCCCTGCGATCAGACATCTTATCCTCTATACTTTGGATAGGGGATAAGATGTCTAGGGGCAGGGTACCCCTTTAACTTTGCTGGCCTACTATCATCTTTTTCTTAATGCTTCTTACCACAGCTATAGCCTCGGTCTCTCTGCTTCCAGCACTTACTGGCAGCAGAGGAAAAAGGCAAACAGGATCCGCAACAAGAAACAGACACGTGGCAAAAAGTCAACGGCCTAGATGGATGATGGGTCACCAGATAAATACAAAAAGTCCAGACACAGAGACCAAAGTGTACTTTACAATTAAAGGGACAGTGCCAAATAAAGGGAGAGTGAGAATGAATGTGGTTCTTATTGCTCATCTCGTTGAAGCCCAGGGGGTTATGGTAACAGTCAAGATTGCCCTAAATGGCTAAATATCTGAAATGTAATTTACCTTATGGCGGCTTCTTCCAAAGTCTCGCTAGTAAATTCTAAAATGTCTGCTGCAGTTCCAACAAACATGAGGAGAAGCTGAGAAAGCTGATCACGTGTTACTCCATCTCCAATTGGAAGAAGCCATTTTCCAATAATAAGAAGCAGTAGAAATGTTTGGTGTAGGGCTAGTGTCCAGGCCGACTGACAAATTTCATTTAGTGACTCAACAAATTGAATGCTCTGCATCAAAATAAGACACTTGCATTAGCTTGGAATATTGTAGTGCAGACAGATCAGTCATGACAAATTTATCCAAACATTACAATGCAAAATGACTATTTATGTTCTGGCTCCCACATTGTAGATCATTCTGCCATTGACATAAAGCTTCTAATTTTCTCTCACACTAAGAAAACACATTTCTTGGTGGGATTTCAAGAACCAAATATTAGCCAAAACTGAACATTACATGGTTGCATTGGCCATATAAAGCACACAAATAATAATCTCATCATGTCATGAATGTATCCTATAATATCTGTAAAGTCCCAAATCACTCAGGTAGATGTTTTTAAAGGTATGGTAGCATCTAAAGCATTCACGGCACATCTAGAGGATGCTTAAAAAAGATGTCCAGTGAAACAAAATGTATCCCCTATCCGAAAAATAGGGTATAAGTGTCCGATCGTGGGGGTCTGACTGGTGGGAACCCCCATGATCTCCCGTATGGGGCCCCAGCTCTGCTCTAGGAAATGACGTTTCACACCCAGCACATCAGCTGGTCGAAACATGCCCCTTCCATTCATCTCTATAGGAGAGGCAGAGACACAACGTTCATTGGTCCCCGCCCCTCCTATAGAGATGAATGGAGGGGGCACGTTTCGACCAGCTGACGTGCTGAGTATGAAACGTACATTAGCACAGCTAAGCCGGGGCGAGTCAGGGCCCCATGCGGGAGATTTTTCACTGGACATCTTCTTTAATTCTTTCTGTAACTGAAGCCTGGACAACTCGCTATTAAAGGGGCAGCAGTAGGAAGATAGTGACGGTTCGAGGGATGGGACCCACACTTTTAAGACATTTACGAAATATACAGTTAGACAGACTATGTTTCCTTGGTGCTTTAAATTTACTTTAAAAGCATTTCATATAGATATTAGTTAAAGGGGTATTCCGCCACCTAGACATCTTATCCCCTATCCAAAGGATAGGGGATAAGATGTTAGAACACCGCGGTCCCGCTGCTGGGGACACTGGGGATTGCCGCTGCGGCACCCCGCCATCATTACTGCACAGAGCGAGTTCGCTCTGTGCGTAATGACGGGCGATACAGGGGCCGGAGCAGCGTGACGCCATGGCTCCGCCCCTAGTGACATCACGGCCTGTCCCCTTAATGCATGTCTAGGGCATGGGGCGTGATGACCGCCACGCCCCCTCCCATAGACTTGCATTGACGGGGCGGGCTGTGACGTCACGAGGGGCGGAGCCGTGACGTAACGATGCTCCGGCCCCTGTATTGCCCGTCATTACGTGCAGAGCGAACTCGCTCTGCGCAGTAATGATAGCGGGGTGCTGCAGCAGCGGGACCCCAGCGATCTGACATCTTATCCCCTATCCTTTGGATAGGGGATAAGATGTCTAGGGGCAGAGTACCCCTTTAAATTAACATAATGAAATATATACATATATATATATATATATATATATATATATATATATATATATATTGTACTTTGCTTTATGTTATGTTTTGGCAGGAAAGTTTTAAATGAAAGGCAGTTTTAACTGATAGGATTGCCCCACATCTAACTAATTACTGCTATACTTCCCAAAAACTGACATAAAGGGCACAGAAGGTAGGTGGATGCACATTTTCCTGCCAATGACATTGACTAATTTGGTCAAATCGGCTATTTTTAATAATATTTATCTACATAAATCACCCGGGACTCAGCCAATGTTCATTAGATATGGTCCAACTTTCCATTTCATTCATCTTAGATCAATTTTGTGGTATTTCTTAGATAGTTTGTCCCACACATCTTTGGTAGCTTATTCCGCTGCTCCATATCCTGTGGTTTGTGTTGGTGTCTAGTTTGGCGGATGAGCACATGTCCTGTGTACCTCTATATGAAATGAATCCTCATGAAGGTCACAAGCCCAGCATGCCTCTGATTAATACCAGATTAAACACTTTAATGACTCCAACAAACACAGCATACAACCAATATGGAACATAGCTGGCAAAGGGCCCTTGGGCAAGAAGTTTGCATGGCAAACCCCCCTTCAATTCAACAAAATCCAAAATATTAACAGATATTTAATGTATAAAATATTATTAATATATACAAAATATACAATATAAATGTTAAAAAAAAAAACGCAGATGCACCTAGACTAGTCTGTACACAAGTGCCACTCACACACTGGACACATGCCACAAATGCCTTTCCGTTCACTATATATATATATATATATATATATATATATATATATATATATATACACACACACACACGCCAGATGCTATGTACATGCACATATGAGCGGCATATGTTTGCTCCAATGTTACAAAAAAAAGTATACTTCATGGGGGGTTTTATGTGGTAGCCTACTGCATAGGATATAAGGAAACTGCATAGCCTTATATCCAGATTCATCATCCAATTAAATAATTCACACAAATCAATGGCAGTACCATACATGCTTGTGAATAAAGAAAACAATAAGTAACTTACCGTTTGTATAAGGTCGGTATGGTTGTGGTTTAATGTGATATTCACAGTGGTTTTATTATCGCATGACTAAAACGATATGTAGACAAAAATGTATCATATTAGGACCAAATAAATTTTAAACACATTAAAACCATAAATTATTTGATGTTGACACTTTAATACAACAGCCATGACTATCCTTAGACAATTCATTGGTTTAGACAATTTATCACTATATCATTGCATTGTACTCTGGTAAAGGATTTTCAATTCAATCAGTTATAGTAGCTTTTTAGTAAAATGTGTGCATGCTTCACATAAGGCTAAGTTCACATTAGCGTTATGCTCCCGTTCAATGTCCATTTTAATTTTTTCGCGCCAAACAAACCCTGCACAGGTCTGAGCACAGTGGACACTGCTTGGTCCCATTGACTTTGAATGGGATCCGCTGGGTTTCCGTCAGGTGTCAGTTGTCTTAGCGGAGAAAGAAATGACTGCTTGTAGTATTTTTTTTCCTTCACTAAAGTCCCATAATTTAGACAGACTCAGCGACCAAGCTTCCCACAATGTGAACAAAGCCTAATCTATACAAAATAATCAGCTCTTAAAGGGGTACCCCGCCCCTAGACATCTTATCCCCTATCCAAAGGATAGGGGATAAGATGTCAGAACGCTGCGGTCCCGCTGCAGGGGAGCCCCGGGATCGAGTTCGCTCTGTGCGTAATGACGGGCAATACAGGGGCTGGAGCATCATTACGTCACGACTCCGCCCCTCGTGACGTCACGGCCCGCCCCTTTCAATACAAGTCTATGGGAGGGGGCGTGGCGGTCGTCACGCCCCCTGCCATAGACTTGCATTAAGGGAACGGGCCGTGATGTCACGAGAGGCGGAGCCATGATGTCACGCTGCTCCGTCCCCTGTATCACCCGTCATTACGCACAGAGCGAACTCGCTCTGTGCTGTAATGATAACGCGGTGCCGCAGCAGGGATCCCGGGGCTCCCCAGCAGTGGGACCGCGGCGATTTTACATCTCATCCCCTATCCTTTGGATAGGGGATAAGATGTCTAGGGGCGGAGTACCCCTTTAATGTAAATTTTAATGTGGTTGTCTCATGAAGAAGCCACCTGAGCTAGAACACCATGCCAAGTGGACATAGTCTTAGCACAAGGGAATTCAAAATGAAAAATGAGCAACATTCTGACGCAAGATTCTGCATCAACTAATAGCTATTCTAAACGCAGTGGTCCTCATTTACTAAACTACACTGGTCCTCATTTACTAACAGGGTAAAATTTTGATTTTGTGGAGTTTCTTTAATGTGTATCATGTTTTCCTATGTTATTTACTAATGTAGCACTTTTACTTTCAATAGTTTCTTATTATTTTAAAGACAATAATATTAAAAATAATACAAACAATACTGTGACAGACACAGCTGTCCATTACTGATAGCAACAATACAAATATGAAATGAGAAATAGTTATTTATAGAAAGACAATGGCCCTGATTTACTAGGAGTGTTGTGTAGGTTTCTTTGTGGGTTTTAATCCCCTTCAATTTTTTTTCCACGGTATTTACTAAGGTTTCCCTACATTTTCCACTTTCTCTACATTTTGTTTTTTTTTACACCTGCCCTGATCTGTGAGGTTTTCCTCAGCTGAAATCCACCACATTTTCAGTGGAAACCTTAGTAAATATGTTGGGTTTTTGTGAAAATGTCAGGAACATGCTCATTTTGGTGACCACTCCCCCTTTTACTGAAAGCCACGCCCCTTTTGGGGTTTTCTTAGTAAAATGGAGAGTTAGTCGGGTTTTTTTTTTTTTAAATTCTGGCACAAATTCTGGCGCACAACCCAACAAAACATGTCGGGTTTGCAGTAGTAAATGAAGGCCAAAGGGGTTTATTTACAAACGTGATCCCGACTCTTTTTTGTCGGGTTTTGTGCCCAAATTGTGTCGCACATCCCTTGCGACACAATTTGTGACCAAAAAAAACAAAACCCTCATTTTTGAAAGAAAAACCAGAAAAGGGGGCGGGGTCACGGGCTAAAGCGAGCGTGGTCCCGAGAAAAGGGACGTGGCCCCGAAAGTTTTGAAAAATCCCAACATATTTACTATGGTTTCCACAGAAAATGTGGTGGATTTGAACTAAGGAAAACCCCACAGATCAGAACAGTTGTTAAAAAAAAAAAATGTAGGGAAAAGTGCAAAATGTAGGGAAACCTTAGTAAATACCTTGGGAAAATACTAGTCGGAAATCAAAACCAACAGAGAAACCTAC